>NC_133292.1:5210781-5535679 GCF_005239225.2 Populus alba
CATGAGTCAAAAGAACATAACAAATATTGACAGGGTGAAAACCAAAATCCTTTTCTATCTGGGTCATTTTCCCCACCGTCCCATTTGTTTAAAGACTCGACTTATTTTAAGACAACAGGTTGATTTTTAACCATGCCAGTGTAGCCCAAAAAACCTTGTCTCAAAAGGCAACAAGGGAGAGGAATCCCAACTCCCTATCTCATCATGTAAGTGTTTCACAAACAACCAAAACTAATCTACAATGGATGCTGGAGAATGCCACCATGATGCATGATTTTTCTAGGTCGTGAAAAGAAAATGTTTGATTAACCAGATCATGAAGCACAGCTGCCATCATTAATTACAGCGCTTTTATTCACAGACAAGTTCAATAACTCCCCCCCAAGACAAGTTCAATAACTCCCCCCCCCCCTCTTTTCTGTCTTGCACTGAGGTAAGGCCTGCCTCCAAAGCTTCTCAAGGATAAGAAAATCGCTACTGGCATGCATACACAGCTGGGCCTGTTTGGGATTGTGGTAGCGATTGCGGTTCAAAGTGTTTTTCGCCTAGAAATGCATCAAGATGATGTCTTTTCATTTTTTTTAAAAATCATTTTTGATATCAATGCATCAAAACAATCCAAAAACACTAAGAACTATTAATTTTAAGCAAAAAAAACATTTTTTTTGGAAACGCAGTCCAATCCGCATTTCCAAACGGGCCCTAAATCAAGGCTTTTGAGCTTTCCCACTCATTCCCCATATCAAGATTTTTTGGATGCCTGAGCTTTAATAACATGGACTGCTTGATAAGTAGCAATGTTTTTTAAAGAAGAAAGTATCTAGAGAAAAAAAAGTAAAGTACAGAGCTGGAGAACAAGACATCCCTCTAAGAAAAAAGCATATATAATCTAGATCAAAGTATATTCCAATCTCTTTTAGCATTCCCTAGAGAATTGAGCCTAAAAGGACTTGCTGCTTGACATTGAAAAGAAGCCAAGAAATTAAACTAACTTTCAGGTTTTAAGACTTTGATGACTTCTGGAACTCTTTGGTCAAATTCTTCTAGTTTTTAATTTACCGGCACTGACAACAATAAAACCAGTACTTTGTGCAATATTTGCACCTTCCTGCAGTTATAATTGACAGAATCTCACATGATCGATAGTAATATAACTATAACTTAGACAAACATTATGATTTTAAGATCCGAGAATCTAATTTGAATTGCATAAAACAATTAAAGACCAGATGCCGGTATAAAGAAGGAATTAAATAAATAGATTTATCTCAAAGACATGAAAAAATGACTAACCTCTCGACTAGCACGAGTACCAACATATACAATAACATTCATATCAGGAAGCCACTTTCTAAATTCTTTAGCCCAGTTAGACAAAGTTGATAAGGGTACAACAACAAGAAATGGTCCGGAGATCTGCTGAGCATTCTGCAGAGTGAGAAAATATGTAAGTTTCATAACATGATCAGTTAGCATGTTTAAAAATATTTTAAAAAAATTATTTAATGCAATTAGAAGGGGTCCCAAGAATAAAACAATTAGAAAAAATATACAGGATTAAAAAAATAATTAAACAAATTCCTTGGGTTGTTCAGGAAAAGAAAGGGTTTTACCTGAAGAAAACCAAGCATGGAAACTGACTGAACTGTTTTTCCGAGACCCATCTCATCAGCTAAAATGACATTTGTATCATTTCTCCAACTAAGAATGCAAGTGACTAATTAGGAAATGTACCAATGACATTAGGTTTCAAGTTAGTCAACAATTTTCCCTTCAAGCAAAAGATAACCATACCTGTTAACTAGAAAATTCAAACCCTCAAGCTGGTAATCACGAAGCTTTCCTCCTCTCAACCATTCAGGCTGTTCATCAAGTTTCCTTAAACTTGCTAAGAGAAAAGGAAAAAAAAACGCACATGCATTTAAATTTATTTGCACCATATCACACTAAACATCATGCAGAGAATTTCTGGCGCAGCAAAGACTATAGCTAGTTTTTTTCTTTTACAGAGAATTGCCCACATAAGTTTTTTTTTTATTTGAATAAAGAGTTATGCTAGCAAAAATTGGAATTAGAAATTGGAAGAAAACAAAAGGATATTTGACTATTAGAACAAAAAAAACTGCCTACAATTTGCTAGTAGGACAGTAACATAAAGCAGCAAAGCGAAAACAATCCTCAGTTTTCAGAGCAGAACTTGAGCTTTTTAAATTACAATGCCACTCATTTTGCAGGTCGTAATTATCCAACTTTTCATCTGACATGCAGTCCCAAAAAACAATAGCTACACCAAGTCACAGACCTTTTCCTTTCTTGCGCTGTAGATCCACCATTTTCCCCTGTACAGCAATTGCAGCCTCACGTGTCTGCAAAAGAAATGGTAGCTACAAATGAGTGCTGCTTCATTCATGTCAATTGCAAGGCCATAATTTTCTAAGAAAATTGTAGACCAAAAACACAAATTATTTGTGCCAGACCTTGTACTCGTCAATAGCATCTTGTGCAAAAGCAATATCTACATCCTTTTCCCTGCACCACACATCATTGCCTATTAAGTAGCATAGCAACTCTCACAAACACCTATGCATGCATCACTACTTCATCAGTGGATATCTAGAGGCTAGGCTAATTTCACATGTATGTTGTTGAATCCCATAAGCCAGGAGATATGACCACGTCTAGGATGTGATTATCAATAACAAAAGGTACATAAGAATTTCAGAAGTACCACCAAAAAATCACAAGACTGGTATAGTTTAGAATACCAGGTTGCTTCAGCATAAGATAGTCCTCGCCACTTGACAAAATACTCCGGCACGACATTACCAGAGCTATCTTTAGTAATTCGATCAGCAATAATTCTCTCCACCTACAAAAACATATGAGCAACTAACAAGAATTGGAGAGTGACAAGAAGATTTGTGGAATAGTGTAAGATTAAAAAAAAAAACTGGTCAAAGACTTCTAAAACAATGCTGCAAGACAAACCTGACTATTTTGCTTAATTAGATCCAAATCCATTTCCTTGCTCACGTCATTGACCTCAATCTGATAGATAAAAACCAAACATTTGAGGATAAACTAAACCATCCCAAATAACCAATTAGCCATGCAGGTTTCTTTTGTATTGAAGTAAAATATGTAAAACCAGAAAAATAATTCTGATAAAGGAATAAAATATGGAAGGAACAGTTCCATGAATTAAAATGCAAATGCTGTTTTCCCAAAATTAAAAATTCAAGAATTTCTAGTTAAGAAACAGAAAATGCACCTTCAACAACGGCAAACCAATTCGAAAAACTTAGATCCAAAATTAAAGGAAAGGGTAAATGCTTTCTGAATTCAAATGTATGAAAGACAAAAAACAAAGGCACATAAATTACCATTCAGTATATTTTGGTTAGAACTCAGTATTTTGTCATCCTGTAAGAACTAATCAGATTATTCATAATGTAAGAAAAGATAAAAAAAGGATCAAATATTTCTTCCAGCTATAAGTGCCCCTCAAATATCATCACCAGTGTTGGACTTGCTAAACCATCTTGACAAAATGATCACCTGATTTTCAGGAAACAAGGCAACTAAATGCCAACTGTATAACCTATTCAGTCTGGATCCTTAGAAATAATGATCTAGAACAGCATGTGAAATTACTGAGCCACAGAAGCTATTTCATTGTTATAAAAAAAAAAAATGTGCATTTCTCGTAATTACAGGTATCTCACATTCAGATCAGGCAACAGATGTAAATTATTATTGAGTGTTTTCATATCATATCAAAACCCTTTTTAACTTGTAAAGCAAAAGGTATACCTCCTCGCGTGTAAATGATCTCCTGTACCTCACATCTTCCATCACTTTTTTAGTGTAGTTCAGTACCTTCTTAAATCCACTTAGCTGGTGACACAACAGCAGACAGTGTAAAGTGTAAACAACAGATCCAAGGGGGGGAAAGGAAAATTTTCAAAGCAGAATAAATTAAACTTAAACCAAAAAATGCATTTGATTATTAGAGCTTAAATTGCATGCATGAGAAACAGAAATAATAGCAATTATACATTTTGTAAGTCAGAAAATGGTTTCCATTGGCAGTGCATATGTGACTGGCCTTTCCACTTTATCAAGAACTCCATTTCTTTCCAATCAGGCACAGAATCAAACAGGTAGCTTAACAGAACAGGCTCCGTTGATCTATTGTTCCTCATTGCATCTTCAGCTGTGCCCCTTGGCTGATGCCACAGTACCCTTTCAATGGAGTCACCATCTTCTTCTTCAACTTCATCCTATTTTGGAGAAGGCAAACAAAATAAAGAATAACAATAGCATACCAAAACTAGTTGACCTAATGAGAGAATCCATTAAAGCACTGAATTTAATATTCAAATCCAAAGTACAACCACAATTGCCAAAACAATAAAAATAACATGAAGAAATATCCAAAGTAGAAACAAGTACATATAAAACTATAGCTAGAAGATCAAGAGTTCTGGTTCAAATGATTCCCGGTCATCATTCACCTTTCCCAAAAAAATATTTTTTGACAGACCTATCTTGTGGTAGAGGTTGATTTTCAAAATGTTTTTCGCTTGGAAATGCATCAAAATAATGTTTTTTTTTTTATTTTTTAAAATTCACTTTTGACATCAGCACATCAAAACAATCTAAAAGCACCAAAAAAAAAAATTTGAAGGTAAGAAAAAAAAAAAAAAAAATTTTTTTTTCAAAAACATGGTTGGACCACAATGCTGAACAAGGCACTAGAATCCTCAAACTATAGCACTAGGACCAATTTAACCTCATTGATTTTGGCCAAAACAATTAAATATAAAATATTTTGCTAAACATAGAAACGCATGGATTCTACAAGAATCTCCTAGTGCAAATGTCCCCTAGAGAGCATACATTATTTTAAGAGTTTGTCCAGCTTAAAAATCACACAGACACGGCAAACCCAGCTTGCTGGCTAGGGCAGGAAAAAGAGAGGCCTAATAACAAACAAACACACGTGTAAAAACAAAGTTTTTTTGAGTTAAAAAAAAAATACTTTCACTTTCTAGGGAGTTCCTGGAAAACTTGCAAGAACTCATGCAACTTCAATTTTAAGAACTTGATGAAAAGAAATATAAGAAGCAAACTTACAACATATATACATATGTATATATATGGATCAAAACAAGCAGAAAAACTCATTTATGCAAGCCCTAATCTATAAGATGATATTTCTAACCAAAAAAACTATATCATAAGATTTTTTCATCCATGTAAAAAAAAAAACAAAGCATTGTAACATCGTAAATTATATTATGATAAACTGCACCTTTTGGGCATTCTTCTTTTTCCCTTCACCAGTCTCTTCGCTTTCATCGCTTTCAACATATGACACCTTACGAACTGACCTACTAGAAGTGCGAACCTCATTGTTTCTTCCACCAATGTTTGTTGACATAGTGGACCGAGCATTAGATTTGCGGAGATGATCACCTCTTTGAGTCATGTTCTTGAAATCTTTGTCGCTGTCAGAATCCTCTGCCGAATACTCATCCTCTTCAAACAATGTTTTCCCTCTCTTTTGTCGACCGGAAGCACGTAATGATGTGTGCTCTCTGGCAGATTTTGTATTACACCCACCTTTACCCTGTTGCCTGCCCTTAGGTTTTTTTGTGTAATACGAATCATCATCATCTTCATCATCTGAGATAACCCAATCATCACTGTTAACTTCTTCATCTGAATCTTCACTCTCCCCATCTTTATCCTGGTTTTGGTGAAAAGGCACTTCGTCAGGGTAAAAAGAATAGATGTGCAATATTGGTATGAACTTTATTATCTGAATCCACAGGCTCTTCTTGTCATGCCTTGCAGCATGCACAAAAATGTAAGTGCCACATTATAAAAATAAGGCAATAAACTAATAGAAGAATGGAAGGTTAATACAAATCAAAGAACAATAAATTGGACTTAAGAACAGCAGATTGAAATAAAACATCATGAAAATTGCCCTGACATGACTAGTGATAAACCCACGTGCTGTACAAAATACAAAGGCAATGAACCATACTTCAAATAACAACTATGAAAGTGCAACGACAATAACCTTGCCCCCCATGTGACCACTCAAGGCGCCATAATCAGGGTCAAAATCTGCATCATCAGGATCATCTTCTGCTAGCAATATCACAAAAATTTCAGCTCCAACATTAAACAGTAAAAGAAATTACCAACTACTAAATAATATTCAAGCATCTCATAACTTGTTTTAGTGAAAATGGTATTGAAACCTAACAGAAAATGCAACAGTAACAAAGAAATTACCATCTTCGTCTTCTTCCTCATTATCACCATCACCATCATTATTGTCATCATCATAACCTTCACTATTGTGCAAACCTCTAGACCTCCTCCTGGACACATTATTCTTGATTGGTACAGGCTTTGATTGCAACCTGGAGCTCAAATCAACGGGTTGGCTAAACCCCCTACAACGCATCAAGTCACTTTGATCCTCCCCGTCCTGCTCATAGTATTCATCAGACAACATCTCATCTGCAGGGACATCAGAATGGCCTTTCCCACCCCTACCTACTTCTTTTTGTCCCTCTTCATCTTCTGATTCTAATCTACCATCCCTTCCATTTGATACATTATCTTCTGACCCTTCTGCATTTCTATCCTCTGACTTGGAATCCTGCCTGGAATCTGATGCCCCAGGAGTAGCCATGGGTTGACAGTCCTTCCAAAAACTGGAACCCCATTTTCCAGCCACATTTCTCCTTCCAGAAGGTTGCAACTCTGAATTACTCACACCAGCACAATTTTCAGCAGCTAAATCACTCTGCAACCTACCTGCAGCATCTGGTTCGCTTTCATATTGCACATCCATGTTCCTATCCAGTTCTCTTTCACTGGAATTCACATCTACATCCTCATTGCCTAACATTCTACCTGTAGCCTGACCTTGCCCTTTTCCTTCTAGGACACTCTGTGATACTGCTTCAGTTGTATAGTTCCTGCAAAAAGCCATCCTCTCACATGGAATTTCAAAGGTAATTATTTCCCGCCTTTCCCTATCTGAAATGCTTGCTGTGAATTCAATGCTGCAGGTAACTTTTCTGTTGTCTCTTACGATCTCCCTCAAGGCCTGGAAACAATAGAAAACCAATAATTAATTAAAATCAACATACAAATAATAAAAACTAAAATTGCGCTTCACAAAGGTGTTAGCAAAAAACACACTATGAGAAAAAAAATTGTCTTCAAAAAGAAGAGTTCAACTTTTAACCCCGTACTCTTCACTGTATTAGCTAGCAAAAAACAAAACCCAAAATTGTAAGAGAATAAATTTCTTTATGAAGTGAAGATTAACGGGTTCTTTTCAGATAGCAGATATCTGAGTAATCAAATCTTGATAACAAAACCTCGTTCATTCCACAATACATTCACTAACTAGGACTGAAGAAGATTCTGATCACAATTTAAACTGGCGATTGATGGTATTCAAAAACTATAAACTAAAATCGAAAAAAAAAACACTTGACTTAAACCAAAACCAATGGAAAAAGACTAAAGACAATCAGAAACAAGTTCCTAATAGTTCAGATGATACTAGAAATGAAAGAATTATCAGAGCAGGCTCAATACAATCAGAAACCGAAGCGAAATAATCACTAAACCCACTAACAAACAAAACAAAAGATGAAAACAAGTCAAACAAAGCAAACTATAGATCCATGAGTGAAGCCGCAAAATCAAATGACTACACACTTAAACCTCCAATTTAGAAACCCTAAAACGATCAAGAAACCCTAAATTCGAAATCGGAAACGTTGAATTCACGTTAGTAAACATCGAAAAGAGAAAATCGTGCCGAAAATTGCAGCCTATTATTAAACAAGAAGCTAACCTCAGTAAATGAAGAACCAAACTGATTTATCTAGCTAATTAGGTCAAGATACTTTTAAAAAAAAACAGGAGAGGGTGCGCAGTCTAATATCGGGGCACCTTACAAATCGCCGGCGACCAATGAGTTTGACAAAAAAAAAAGGGTGTCGTTTAGGATGTTTCGGTTTAAATGTTAACGGGTATGGATTTTTTAGTATAGCCGGCGGTTGTTGCTTAGATGCGCCGAGGTTAAGAACGGTTCCCGATTGAAAGGAAGACGACGAATCGATTTTGGTATTGATCGTCGATTGGTGTCCGTGAGAAAAAGGAGAGAGAGATACCCACAAGGTGTTCGTTTTTTTTCCTAGAGAGAGAAAGTTAGAGATTTGTTTCTTGTGTTTTTTTTTTTTTTTTGGTAGAGGGAGTGCAGAAATAAAAAATAATAATAATTGATTACGGTTTTGGAGCTTTTATTTATTTTGGAGGAAAAACGTGTTTATAGTTAAAAACATTATAAAAAAAAAAAAATCTCTCTTAGTTTTGTGTATTTTGGAGCCAATGGCATGAGCCCACCTGGCGATTGATCGAACGGTAAGCGTGAGACGGGTTCTCAGGAGTGGTGTCCGCTGCTTTCAATTTCAAGGGTTGAAAAAATAAATGCAAAATGGGGGTTGAGCACTTGAGCTGAGTGAAGGAAAATGCCCTTGCCGAGTTTTTCTTGCCCTCCGGAACGTGGATGACAAAAGGCTGAAAAAAACATGTAGAAATTTAATTTTGTAGATATTGAATCAATGTTACTATTAAACTTGATATTATAGAAAATAATTTTTGTATTAAAAATATAAAGAATTCAGGATAAAAAGTGAGAACAAAGTTAACAACATTATAAAAATACCAAGTCCCACTGTTATTGTTTGTGTAGATATAAAACACTGTGAATTAAAACAAAACCAGCTCTTAACACAAACAGTTGCAAGGCAACGGGGAAGAGGTAGGGTTGTCTTATTGTTGGAATGCATTTAGCATTAAAGGAATGATTGAAAAGAAAATAATCAGCATAAGTTTTGGAGCAATTGCAAACCATGAGGAGTGGGCACTTAGCACTGGTGTTACCTACGTAAAGACACCTGGAGCTAGGGCTACCTGGCCCTTGCGCAGGGTAGACTCGAGTGCCACCTGTCGCCTAGATCTTGGCAAAAGGCCTTGCTGTCTATGGTAGCCCCGTTGCCAAGTGACGCACAAGCAGCCCAAGTGTCATGTGATGCTTCCCATTGTTATTATAATATTATTACTTATAATAAAAATAGTATTATTTATACCACAACTTATAATATTTTTAGTATTCAAACTATTAATTATAAATAGAATAATAATATTTATAGCATAAATAATACTATTTTTAATGCAAATATTTTAAATTTTAATAACAATAATAATATTTTTTAACGCAAATACTATTCATAAATAAAACTATTTTTTATATTGATACTTTTAATTATAATGCTCATGTCTGAACGCGTCCACGTCCAACCTTAATTTGGGTCTGAAAGCGTCCATGCCCAACTTGGGGTTGGGTTAATTATTTTAAAAAAATAAAATATACAGGTTTTCTTAATGCTTTCTTATATAAAAAAATATAAATGTAAATAAAAAAGTTTATATATTCATTTAATTCGATAAATTAAAAATTATTTATGCCAATAAATACAAGAAAATACTTGTTAATGATAATTGAATATTAAACTAAAAAACAAAAAGATAAATATAAGTTAAGATACTTAATATCATAACACAAGCCATGTACCCCATTAGTGTTTGGTAATTTATTTTATTAAAATCAATTTTTTAGTTAGTCACATGGTAATAGAAATATATACATACATACATACATACATATATATATATAAACAATTGAATAAAATCATAAAAAAAATATTATACAAGATTACACTTATTATAAAATAAATGTTACCATTTTACATGAAAACCAATTAAAAACAATATTATATTTAACCAAATACTAAATTAGAAAGCTAAGAAATAAATATGAATGGAGATGTAATCAAAACATAAGTCATGAATTTAAATGTATTTAATAACCTTATTTATTGGAATTAATGTTTTATTTTTTAAAAAAAAAAGATATGCGTAGAAAAAAGATCAAATAAAACTAAAAAAATATAAGCAGTGCTACACAAAAAAATAATACCTCCTAGTATCATATTTTTTTTTGAAATCTTATACGTTAACCAAGCAAGAATTGAATCATGTTTTATTAAAAAACATTAAAAAATTTTGTTAAATTTTTAAAAAATACCTATAAAAACATCTAATACACTTTACTAAACCCATCAATGACTTCAAATGATAATAAAAAAAAATCCAACAATACAAAATCAACTTAAAAATAATAAATAAACTTTTAAGCTCAAATCTACCATCTCACTATAAGAAAAACAAATAACACTTAATAAAAGATTTTCTTTATTGAATTGAAATTGTTAACATTAAAATTAATATTTTTAATAATTATGATCAGTGTTAACTTAGATTTTCTCTCCTTGTACAAAATTCCGTCCCCTTTCTCCTATCTCAAACATATGATTGAAAATAATAATAATAAAGTTTTAGATGGATTTTTAAAATATGACACTGAAAGTTAATCATTTAAAAAGTACCTTTTGCTCCAATCCCAAAATTGCAACCTAGTTTTTATGATTTTCTCACCATGATCTCCTTTCCTTTAATCTTGTCATCAGTTTACGAATCTAAAACAATTGACCTTTAATCCGTCAACAAAATGATAAATTCATCTAAATAAAAAAGCTGACAATCAAAATTAAAAAAAATCAACGTCCGAGTCAATGTGAAATGAGAGAGGGGCTACACTGTACATGGTTAAAGTATTCTCCCGCACGTGTTTCTATATCAAAAAGTGTGCCTTTTTCCTTTAGCTTTTTTCCTACAGCTGCATTACACAACCTCTCATAAATCTAGACTAGAGTAATAATTTTTTTTTTATCATATATTTTTTTTTTGCAATCTTGTCTTGTCTTTTTTTTATTTTCTTTTCATTTTTATAAAAGGAACTGTACAAAATAAATTATGTCTCCACATTTCCCCCCTCAGTTGTTATCATATATGGATCCATCGATTCCTATATATTCATGTATTTAACTATAAAAAAATATTTAAATAAAAAATTGAAACTTAACCATATTCAAATGATAAAACAAGTAAAGAAAAATAAAAATAATCATTATTTTAAATAGGCTTTCTATATAACATAAAAGATAGAAAATATATTAATTTAAATACAAATAAAAATAAGATTATGATTAATTTTAAAAAATAGAAACAAAAAAAAGAAAAACATTTTTCTTAAACAAATAAAATAAACAATGTTGTACATTGTAAAACTTATAGAATGAACCTGGACCATGAATTCAATTGAATTTAATATTTTTTCCCTTTAAATTTGCAGCAAATCTAAAAAAAAAAGTAAACAATAATATTCACAGTAAAATACTAGGGATGAATAGCGCGGTTGCATAGTGTTTATTTCACCCATTTCCTCTTAAATTTATAGCAAAATCTTTTTTAAAAAAAAAATAATGACCAATGTCATTCATAGTTAAACGTGAGGGGATGAACAATGCGTCTACATAAAGTTCACCCCGTATGTTTTAGTTTATAGAGTGAATCTGGAACATGAACTCAATTGGATTTAATATTTTATTTAAAAAAAAAATTATAGTACACCTAAGACAACGAATAATATTATTTATGGTAAAACATGAGATAATAAATAATATGATTACATATTATTATTTTCATATATTTTTTAAAAGATTTATAACAAAAAAAAATGAATAATAAATTCATGATAAAACACGAATAATAAATAGTAAAACTCCACAATTTTCACCCCCACTCACTTGTAATTAAAAAACTGTTGTGTAGATGATATAGAATATAGATAATGGTTTTGTTTAATTTTGTATTTTAAAAATATTTTGAAAAAAATTTAAATTTTTTTATTTTAAATTAATATTTTTGATGTTTTAAAATTATTTTAATATATTGATATTAAAAATATTTTTTAAAAAATACAAAAAATATTATTTTAAAATATTTATAAATAAAAAATATTTTAAAAATAACTTTAACTAACTCCGAACCGTAAAGACACCGTTGTACAAGTTTGTCTTTTGATAAAATAGAAACTCTTTTCACACCCTTTCGTTCTCTGAAATTCACCAAACACAAATCCTAACCCCAAGATCAAAATGGTGTTGGCACAGTCAGGAGGAAGCATATCCCGAGCAATCCAGCAAATCAGCAATGCAACAATCATCGACGAAAAAGCATTAAACGATTGCTTCAACGAGATCACTCGCGCACTTTTTCAATTTGATGTTCCATTTAAACTTGTTCCCTATATGAAAACTGTTTAAAAATAATATAAATTATATTTTATAATTTTATTTAATAGTTTAAATTATTAGATTAAATTAATTTTTTGACATAATATTAGAGTCTTACGATCAAGTAATCACGAGTTCGAATCTCATTATCCTCATTTATTTGATAAAAATCAAGTACAAGGTAATGTGGGTCTGTACAAGTTTCAAACCCAAAGGGTTTTACTTGAGGAAGTGTGCTAGAGAATAATATAAATTATATCTTGAGATCTCATCTAACAGTTTAAGCTATTGGATTGAATTGGTTATTTGACACAAATTAATATCAATAAAATCGTTAATCTCAACGGTCTTGTTGTCGGTCACAACAAGCACTTAATCATCCAACAAGTAACTATTTATCATTATTATTTTGGAAAAAAAACACAAATTTATTTCTTTTATTTTAAATTTAACTTGACTGAATTGGATTTTATTTTATTAGGCAATATTTAATCAGCTGTGCAAGATTTTGGTTCAGGAAAGCCCTCTTTCACTCAGAAGAAAGGGAAAACTAGTGCTGTTGTGCTTGTAGGTTTACAAGGTAATTTTTTAAATTCTACTCATAGAATTTGCATTTCAATTTTTGTTTGTTGGATGGTGATCTTTATCCAGGACAAGTATCTCATAAAACTTAATTTTTTAGGGTCTGGAAAAACGACAACCTGCACAAAATATGCCTATTATCATCAGAGAAAAGGGGTGGAAACCTGTGCTGGTTTGCGCTGATACGCTCAGAGCTGGTGCGTTTGATCAGTTAAAGCAGAATGCAACTAAAGCTAAAATTCCATTCTATGGAAGGTAGTGATTTTAAGCGGAGGAGAATAAATAACGGGTTTTCCATTAATCAATTATTTACTTGTTGTTGTTGATTCAGTTATATGGAATCAGATCCTGTGAAAATTGCTGTGGAAGGCGTGGAAAGATTTAAGAAGGAAAATCGTGATCTTATAATTGTTGATACGAGTGGACAGCATAAACAGGAAGCTGCACTTTTTGAAGAAATCCGTCAAGTTTCTGAAGCAACGGTATGTTATTCTTTAATTATTATTGGTTTCATGCTTCGTTGTTTTTATTATTAATTGTTGATTGTTATTGCAGTAAAATCTGATTCCTTTTTCGTTTTGTGTCTTCCAGAAACCCGAACTTGTTATATTTGTTACGGATAGCAGTATCGGTCAAGTTGCATATGGATGTGTTTGAAGTCTTTGATGTTAAACCTTTTGTTAGTCGCCTTCTAGGTATTCTCCTGCTTTCTTTCAGTTTGACGCCTTTGCTTTGATGCTGTTCTGACCTCTGAAATTTATGTGGATGTTTTTGATTCTCATAGTGTTTGCATTGTTATGATCTTCCAGCTAGGTAAGGGTGACTGGTCCGGATTCATGGACAAAATTCAGGAGGTTGTTCCTATGGATCAACAGCCCGAGCTTCTGCAAAAGCTGTCAGAAGGGAGCTTTACCTTAAGGATTATGTAAGAGCAATTCCAGAATCTACTAAAAATGGGTCCCATTGGCCAGGTTCTCTACTAACTATCCTGTTTTGTTGGATCTTCGTAAGAGAGTATAGGGAATTTCTTTTTATATCATAACTCCCTTGTGACTGTGATAGCAGGTGTGCTAGTGTATGGACAGTTGAATAACTTTTGGTCACCGCACTTGCTTAGAGAAAATCATCTTAGGAGAGTTTTTGTGATTTGTTGTTAATTCCTCACCCCAGTTTTTCTGTCTTCTTTTTTTAGCTTTTTCATGCTTCAGCATGCAGATAGTTGATAATTATTATGCAAGACTTTGTAGTCAGCTTATTAGTAGAGCAAAACTTTTTTTTCTTTTCATTTGAATTAGAAACTGAAGCTGTTGGCATTTGATACATAACAAAAGTACGAGGCGTTTTATTTGTTAATGTACATTAACACCTGCTGGTACTGTTACATATGGCTTCCAAGAGTATAGAAGTTGTACCCCAGCTAGATACGAGTATCTAACCGAAGAAAAAAATTGAGTTAAATTAAAAAAATAAAAAAAAACCGAGTTAAAACCATGTCAAACCAGAAAAATTAAGACAAACCGGTTTAAACTGGTTTTTATCTTAACAAACCAAACCGAACTGAAACCGATCGGTTTGAACAGGTTTTAGTTTTTTTAAAAAATAATAATTTCAGTTTGATTATTTTTTTTTATAAAAACCAAACCGAAAATAATCATGCCTCCCCTTTAATTATTTTAAAGATTTTTTATTATTTATTTTATTTTAAATAATTTATAAAATTAGATTTTTTTCAATTTTATCCCCATTCAATTTTTTCATTTATCATATTTGATCCTTATTCTTTTTATTTTGATTTTTTATTTTTTTAATCTTAATCGTTTTTTTAATTTTTTAATTTTCAATTTTGTCCCTTGTTATTTGATTTCATTTAATTTTTTATACTCAATTTGATCCATATTATTTTGATTGTTATTTTTTTTATTTTCTTGATTTATTTTATTTTTTTATTTTGTCCCTCATTGTTTCATTTCATTGATTTTTATATCAGATTTGATCTCTATTCTTTTAATTGCTATTTGTTTTTGTTTTTTAATTTTGGATAATTGAAAATTTTGCTTCGTGATTTTTTCAGGTTTATCTTTTATGGGGTAACTAATCTTATGAACCAAGTCATGAGTTTTGAAAATTAGCCCAAATTGACTTTGGGTTTTTTTTTTCTAGATTTTTTTTTAATTTCATCTTTTAATATTAAGTTATTGGGTCTTCAAGTTTTTTATTTTTTTCTATGCAGTTATCCTTATTTTAGATCTCAAGTTAGTTGAGTTAATCCGGGTCAACTTAGAGTTTTTTTTTATGTTTTTTATTTTTTTGAGTTTGGCTTTTCATTGTTTAGTTTGCTTTGAGAGTTAATCTCCATTGTTTTATTCATCTTCTTTTATGTAGGGTTTTCCTGACTTCACAAACTAATTATAAGTTTAACATAGTTATATTTTTTTGTTTTTTTTTTTTAAATTAAATTTATCGTTTAATTTGCTAATAATTAAGTTTCAAATTTTTTTTCTTTGTAAATTAATCTTGTTCTCATTTAATTTCCACTATCTTATCAAATAATATTGTTGATACTTTTTAAGAATATTTAGAGGATATATTTTTATAATATTAATAAACATCTTTTTTTATTAGTCATTATTTATTTTATTTTATTACTATCAGTTTTTTAATATCCATATTATTAAATTATCTAAATTTATTAAATGCATTTAAATAAATGATCCAGCCCAATTTTTTATTTTTTATTTTGCATTTTTACAAACATTATAGTCAGTTCGAGTAAAAATCTGACCTTGTCTTGTCTACGCGCAATCAGTTTTCAAAAGTGTTGGCCCTTGTTTATGGCTCAAAGTGAGACACCTGAACATGCCGGCATAGTCTCGCGGATGACTAGAGGACAAGTCGCAACAACATGGCACATTTTTGCTCTTAGAAATGATCAAATACACAAACACAGCACCTTGAGTACAAAATATGATGATATCAAGCGATGTTTCTATTTTTCTTAGGAAGATTACAGACATCATGCAAAATTTCTGACAAAACAGCAAACTTCGTAAATACACAAATACAGTATCTTGAGTACAAAATATGATACCAAGGGAGGTTTCTATTTTTCTCAGGAAACAAAATTTCAAAAATTTAGAGAACTGGTGAATCATAAAGACACGGGATGAGAAAAACCAGAGAAGGATAATAGTTAAGACGGTACAACACCATTACCACCGATGAATTCTCCTCTTGCATCCCAGGGACGATTTTCAAAAGACTTTCCAATGATGCTGCGCTTCTTGTTTATAGAACCATCCTCGCAGCGATATTCTGGAAAGTAATCCAAAAATCCTTTACTGCCTGGTTCATCAAGTCCATTGAAGAGGAAGTTTCTAACCAAGTCCTACGGATTAGATGTGAGGTGAGAATTGCATCAGTACTTGGTGGCGAACAATGTAAGAAGATTTGTTGAGAGTGGTTATACCTTTGCAAGCCTTTCTCCAATCAACCTTTTAAGAATTCCATGGCCAGGATCCTGCTTCCAGAATTTGCATTAGCCAAACATGTTGGACCAGAAAAGAGAGAAGTTTGAAACGGTGCCAAGAATCCATCTGCTTAAATACTGTAATTATGGAATTACAGTACTACATAAATGATACATCTATCTGAAGGTACCAATATGCCTAGTCAGTTCAGAGAGTCCGAGAAAGAGCATGGGTTTGGATAGGGCCTTAATGCTAACAAGTCTAGGTACTTTTCAGGCGTTTTCTTTCCTAAAACTGGGTAACCAATTGGAGTTCATCCAGCCTTGAAGCTAAAATCCCTCTTCAAGATGTTAGTTGCCCGGACAACTTTTTGCGGCAGAAAGCATCTGTTTCATTTTTTTATTCATTTTATTCCAAAAGAATGACGAACTTAATTAAAATAATATAGAAAACAAGCATTTTTCTATCTTTATTTTACTTCAAGGAACCAAATTTCTCATACAGTTAGTCTAGAGATGGCAATTTCACTCAATTACGACCCTTTTATTTTTTAGTATTCAAATGACCATTTCTAATCTCTAAAGCTAAAATGCAAGGGC
The DNA here is from genome assembly GCF_005239225.2 of Populus alba. Taxonomy (NCBI): domain Eukaryota; kingdom Viridiplantae; phylum Streptophyta; class Magnoliopsida; order Malpighiales; family Salicaceae; genus Populus; species Populus alba. Next base: position 5,227,735 of record NC_133292.1, read on the forward strand.
TTAAAAAAGCTTATCACTGCCCAGCTGTTTGGCACTCCAATTACAGTCACAGAACTTACTTGAAACATTTTCAAACGAAGGAAAGTAGAAAATTGAAGACATGCCATGATTACTTCCAAGCATCTAAGCTTTTTTAAGTCCTACAGCCAATGAGAAGAGACTGGCAGATATGATGGGCCACATGAAGATGAGATCAAAAGGGGAAAAAGACATTAAACAATCACCTTTTCTTCTCTCCACGTTAGATACTTAAGTTGTGCTTCACGATTGCATGTAATATGAGATGCATCTATCTCCTCTGGTGCTTGGTCAATCAGTTCAAGCCATGCCTAAAAGAGAAGAGGAGAATGATAATTGAGCAGCTAAAATTGGAACTCAACATTTTATTTGACATATGAACTGCTAAATCCATGTGGATCATCATCCCATTTCCAGTTTATAATTTATATCTCATCATTAGCATATTAGCTTAAATGTAATTTAAAGCAGAAGCTAAAGCCGTTAAGCAACCTTGTAGTACTCTGTGAAAGCAGAATATAAAGCATCATAACTGTCCTGACTTGGAGGAAACTTGGTCCATATCACGATCGGCGAGAAAAACTTCAAGGACTCGCTCGTGAGCTTTCCTCCCCAAGGAAAAAGCTGCATGAAATCTGTGTTCAGTCACCATACCATTAATTTTAGACTGGATCAAGAAACAAATAACAAATACCATTGTGTTTAATGTTCCACGAGAGGCATTGAAGTTACCTTGCTATACTTGAGGCCTAAAGGAATTAATCTTTTAAAGTACTTTTCCTTGTAGTCTCTTTGGTCAATGACATTGTGCAAGGGGTTGAGGTCCCTACAATGGGTTAAAAGTTCCAGAAACCTTAGCACATCAGTAATCAATTCCAGCTTATAGGAATAAAATCTTAAGTTCGATGCCAGAAAAAAAGGACAAAAGATGGTTCCTGGTTGAAAGAAACCAACAAAAGAAGGCATGCATGTGAATCAAACCAGAAAGCGGTAACATCCCTGAAATAGCAGAGAGCACTAAATCTCGAATGATGAGCTTCATTTCTTTTTCTTATTCCGTATCAGATTTGCGCAAATAAATTTTCAAGAGAAATTCTAAGCAATAGAATGAAAATAGGAAGCTGAACAGGGAAACAAAAATCCAAACAGAAGAAGAAACAATTTTCCATATAAAGAATAAAACAGGGCTTCGAAAAGCACAGAGAAAGGAAGAGGGAGCTTACAACACAATGATGTTTATGGTGGCAGTGGAGAAAAAGTTGGCACAAAATATGGGTACATCAAATTCAGGTCTTGCAAAAACAGCAAAATCTAAAATCTGCATAAATTTTCAGAGGTCAGTTATTACAGAGGGAAACAAAAACGTTCTACGCCTCTATCAAGCCAAAGAACTTTTTCTGGTGCTAGATAACGTGCATATAACCGTGCTGGATACCTTTTGCATAGGAGGATAAGAATTTGACATGAATAGGATAAGAGCATATTGCACTCATGCTGCCATGAGCCTTGTGAAGAATGAAGCTAAATAAATATGAGTAGCATTCCAAAAAATCTCAATAATTTTCTTAAGCTATGATAAGAACACACATGCCAAGGATAATTAATGCCAAGTACGGGAGATACTTTTTATGCTGGCAGACAAATGAACACAAAGAAAGTCCAAATAATGGCAATCAGTAACTTAGCTGTAAAATGTATAATCGCAACAAAGAACTCAAATTAACATGATGCACTCATGAGTTTTTCCCTCTAACACTTGAGGGTGCAAAAGTACATAAAAGCAACAAGCTTGCTAGAGAATGGTACCTGCATTGCTTCATTTTCAATGCTCAAACTACGTAGGAGTCTGATTTTGGGAGCTTGGAATGAAAGCATTTGAAGCTCTGTTGTTCCATCCATCGCAGTCATGGAACTATATTTTTCCTAGACTCAAAAAAGTTGTTCTTGTGATCCATGTATGTGATCATGAAATAACATTTAAAATAATTGATTGTTTTTCAGCTGCCAAAGAGTCTGTTTCATAGAAGCACAAAGAATTTATTTTATTTTATTTTGTTGAAATTCAGTTTGCAATGAGCAATCAATAACAGAACAACCACATGTTTTTCCTTCTGCAGAAGCTAGAAGGCACAGTCATCTCAAACATAGTACTGAAATAACAAAGGGTTCTTGACTCTAGGGTAATCGAGTCTGTACTGGTGTCCTGATGCTGTATAACCCTTGATGGCAAATTGGAGAGCGAATGAGAAACTATTTTCAACTTTACAACCATCAAAGTCCATATTTGCACAACGACCAACAACGAGTACAATAGCCAAAATATGCAAGCAAATCAAAACGGAATCTTTTGGCTTAGATATGAAGCATCCACTCTGCTAAAAGTTGCTGAAGAAAGACGTTCCATCCCTTGCTCAAGTTTAACTCGCGTTTTTTAAACAAAATTCGCAGATGCATAAAATAAAAGAGGAATTAAGTTTAAAAGCAAAAAAAGAAAAGAAAAGGAAGAGTGTCTAGGCCCTTGGAGACCGCACAAACGAAACGACGAAAACGCAATCTTACTAAAAAGTATGGCGTAAGAACGGTAAGAAGATTATACATATAAAAAAGGATTAACATAGACTTTGAAGGATCAAATGGCCCAAACCATGACAAATCACAGAAACATTTCCATGGATCAGTCACCTCAATTCCCAAGTTACAGACCAAAAAAGTTGCCAAAAGCTCCTATATAATTCAAAAGCCAAAACCCAGCTTCATTTTCAACCCTCTGAAACCCAAAACTGAGGATTTAAAAAAAAAAAAAAAACTGAGGAGAAGGGCTCAATTCAAAGGCAACCCATTTCTGCTTCCAGGCAATGGAATCCATAAACACAGCAAGCAAGAAAGTGAAGTAATACCTGGAGAGGAGAAGGGACCAAAAGGGCGTGTCGTTTGGTTTCGTCTAGAGCAAAATGAATGAACTTGTGGTAAGAAAAAGAACCTGCAGAGACTTTCAAGACACGATGAGGTTTACACTTCTTGCTTGCGAAATTAGTGATGATGCTACCAGAGATTAAGCTGCTGGTTAATAATTGAGGTTTTATTAGTGAAGAAGATAAGCGCGCAGTTAGCAGAGAAGAACAGCAGTCCATTGAAGTGAAGCTTTCACTGAAACTCTTCACACATGAGCTCACCATTTTCTTCGACAAAAGTGCTTAGTTTCTGATGTTTACTGTATTCTAACATCACATGCTGTCCTTGGCAAGTACTCTACTCCATTTATTTATTCTGCACCTTTTTTTAGGCATCGAAATCGATGTTTCTTTCTCTTACTTGCTGTCATTTTTTTTTACTCTAAATCTATAAATAAATAGGCATGATTTTATAATATATGTTAAAAATAACAAAAATATATTTTATTTTTTTTAAAAAAAATTGATTATTGAATTTATTGATTGTATAGAATTTACTAGTCTACTGGCGTGATAAAGCACAAGTGAGGAAAAAATAAGTGTTAAAAAAAAACATTAGTGATGTGTCTTTTAAAAAATATAAATTTTAACTAATATTTTTATTTAATATCAAGAAAAAAAAACATTTGGATCTATTTAGGGTAATATAGACTGACCTGTGAAATTTACAAAATAATATTAAAAAAAATTAAATAAAAAGCTCAATCACTAATTAATTCAATATTAAACAACAAAATCAATAAAAAAAATTAATTATAAAAAAAAATTAAGTAAACTCACGAATACCAATCATGTACATTATTAGATTCTATAAATTTTTATCCTTAAAAATTATTTTTTATTTACTAATATAATAGTAAAACACATGATATTTTTTTTTTGTAAGAAAACAACATATTTTTTAAAAGTGAAAAAAAAGGTAATATGCACCTCGAGCTGAGATAAACAAAGGTTAATTATTGATAGCAAAAGAGTGGAATTATATTCTTTTAGGTTCAATTAAATAAAAAAAAATAGATTATTAATGAAATGATAAAATTATATTTTTAAAAAAATCATGGACAAATAAGGTATTAAACAAAAAAAAAAACAAATAGCAACTCAAATAATATGGATTAACTTGTTAAGAGTCGTTATCAAATAATAAAATTAATCAGGTTCAATGATTTATTTTATAATTTTTTTTGAAAAAACAAAAATATAAAATAAAAAAAACAATAACCTAGGTTGATTGGGCCCAAGCATTAAAACAAAAATAGTTTAGGCGCGTGAGCCTTCTAGCCCAACCCGTACACCCAAGCTTATTTTGTTTTTTGTTAACATTTTTTTAAATACATGGAAGACCCATCCTATTTTTCTTTAAAAAATTAGCGATAACACATCTTTTGTTTCTATAAATTCCAGTGAAAAGGGCTATAAATTACTTAATATAAATAAAATATATTTATTCAAAATATTTATAGTATGCTAAAGTACTTATTGGATCAATAACAATAAAAATTTAAACAAGTATTATTTATCTACTTTAAATATTTATAAACACAAATATATTAAAAAAAATATTTTTTATTTAAAAATATATTAAAATAGTTTTTAGATTATTATTACTTTTAATGTATTAAAATTATATATAAATAATTTATTAATTTAACAATTTTTTTTTTAAATCATGCTAGCTATTCGAAGGCATCATTCAATAGGTCGCAGGGCATCAAGTTAAATATGAAATAGTCCCCGTACAATGGCTAAATTATAATTATTATATCGAACAGACTTATTGGGTTAAAATTTAATGGTTGAATCGGTTTGAATGAAATAAAAAATATTGAGATAAGTAAAAAATCAATTGATTGTGATCTGAGTGTTCCAGTAAAATCTAATTATTTTTTATTTTTATTTTATTTTGCAAACGTGTTTTTTCTCCGATAAAAAACCCATCTTTTATATATATATATATATATAGTTAGATATTAATTCTTTTTAAAGTTTACTATATAAATACTAAATGAATATTTTATTTTTTTAATATGAAATTTGAAATCATTTAGTATATATATATTCTATGTTTATAGAAAAAAAAATAAATTTTTAATGTGAGATTTAAAATTCTTTAGTACATATACTTTATGTTCATAAGAAAAAAAGTTATATATATTTTTTTAATATGTGGATAAAAAACCTTTTTGGTTTAAATACTTCAACTTAAAAAGAATAACATACTAACATAATATTTTTTTTAACATGCGATAATTTTTTTTTAAAATAATATTTTTAAATTTCATTGTTTATAACATGTATTGTCTATATTCACATTGATTGTTTTTTAATTTTTCATATGAAATATTAAAATTTCAAATATTTTTTTAAAAATTTTTCGGGTTGATTCAGGTTGATTCGGATCAACCCATGTAACCCAAGACCTGGAATTCTTGACCGGATCAATCTCCAGGTTCGGATCTGATAACTTTGAGCTATAATGGGGATTGTACTATTAAAGACTCTGTTTGTTTATGCGTTTTAAAAGTTTTTTTTTTAAATGATATTTTTAATTTTTTATTTTTTTTTTAAATTAATATATTTTTTTGTGTTTTAAATTATTTTGATATAATGATGTTAAAAAATAATTTTTTTTTTTTAATGTATTTATGGATAAAAATCATTTTAAAACATAATCATAACCATGTTACTAAACACCCCCAATTATTAACAAATTTCTTGATCTGTCCTTTTTCCAGCCTTACCAGGGAGAATTAGGAGCAGAGTTTCAGGTGTATCCTTGAAATCTTCCTCGCCATGAATTGATTTTGACATCCACACCGCAAGCTTTGTTTTGGTGTGGTGTGCCTGAAAACTTTCTACTCAGGTATCAGTTCTAGAAATCCGTGTAAATCTCTTGAAGGACTGTTCATCTATTTTGTGAGGGCCGGCAGCTTTCCTTGGAAACATTTAAACACCGGAGGCTCTTTTCCTTTTCAGGATTAATGTGCCGGTACAGTCGCCGTGGATATTTCAGATCAGTGCCGCTGCCAGTAACTCGAGAATAACTGATACAGTATCAGGAGCAAAAAAGAGTATCTTTTTCGCACTTGCAGAACAGATCCCCTCGGGTGAAAAAGGCGTTGACGGAAAAAGCTGCTCTGAACTGCATTGTAGATACGTACCTTGAGAATGCCAGTTTGCATTTTCGACGAGAGCACAGGCTGAGGAAAAAGCCAGAAGAAAATAATCCAGAAGGGGAAGGGTTGTGGGAGAAGGATCAAATTGTAGCAAAGGATTTACAGTGCCCCTGACATTAGAAAATAATCCTTATTCTATTTTTGTTAAAATAATCCTTATTCTATTTTTGTTTAATATGCGTTACTTGTTCTTTTAGAATGTTGTTTACTAGAGGTGAGTAAAAAAACCGAGAAATCAAAAAATAAATAATTCAAAAAAATTAAACTGTGAAAAAAACCCGATTAAATCGATTAAAATTTTTAAAAAATCGATCGGTTTGGTATCGGTTTTATAAGTCTAAAACAAAAAACGAACCGAAAAAAACCGAGCCAAACTAAAAAAAAAAACCAAGCCAAAAACCGAGACAAAACCGAAAAAACCAAGCCAAACCAGTTTTTTCCATAAAAAACCAAACCGGGACGAAACCAGTCGGTTTGAACCGGTTTCGGTTTTTTTTTAAAAAAAATTTTGTTTGATTATTTTTTTTTATAAAAACCAAACTAGGCCGAATTTGATCACCCCTATTGTTTTTTATCTTGTAATTTTTTGTTAAATTAATTTTTATTTTCAATTTTCCCCTCAGGATTTGTTAGGAATTGGAAGTCAAGTTTTTTCTAGTTGGGTTGAAATAGTAAAGTTGAAATAAATCTTATAAAATAAAATGTATAAAAAAAAAATAAAAATAAAAAAGAGATGAAATCTGAAATAAAAATAAAATAAAATAACATTTAACTGAAAATTAAAATAAAAAATAAATTTAAAGATTTCATTATAAGTCGTGTAAATATAGGTATTGAATGTTTCATTGCCTTCACAAATCCAAGACTTTTTTTAAGAAAATAAATCACATAAGAAAAAATTAGTCATTTAATTTATAGATTTTCCAATTTGGCACATAAAGTTTAACAATTATAATATTAAACCTTAAATGTGTTATTTTATTGCAATCTTGACTTTCTGCTTTATAATAATTTGTTGAACCACTAACTTGAAATATAAGAAACGTGGGAGAAGTGGCACGCTAAAATTGTTGAAAAATATTATTAATTCTTGAACATTGTGCAACTTCTGCATGCGCCATTTAAAAACCTATAGAACTTGAAACAAACTCACGTGTTATTTATTTCATATAATTAATTTAAATTAACAAATTAAAGAATATATATATTTTAAAATATTTTATTATTTCAAAAAATTCTTAATAAACATATAAATTAATCATTTTAATTTTAACTAAAATTTTGATCAAATATATATTTTTCAAAACCAATCTTAACTAAAAATAATTTTTATAAAATAATTTTTTTTAAATTACAACTATAATAACTACAATAATACCAAACACTTCTCAAGCGGTAAAAATCCTGATAAGAATGCACTGTACTCAAAGCAGCAGTCAATGAACACCCCATAATCCCATTGATAAAGGATGTTCCAAGAACTCATAAGAACCGACAAAGGCGACGAGGAGAAGACGAACCTATAAGGAGATCAGACACGCAGGAACAGCAAGCCAGAAGGAGATCAGTCCGTCAGAGACAGCATGAAGACCACACAAACCTGCATATATATATATCCAATCAAATCCATTTAAAAACCAGCAAGATGGTCTCAAAGAAACCAGCATAAAAGAACAAGGAAACAAAAGATAACGAAAAGAAAGCAACAAAAAATGGGCAAAACGAAGCACCAGCAGGAACAATGACAGAGAAATAGAATGAACAGAAAAACCAATGAGCCTGACCTAAGAGGGAGGCATGAAAGAAGATAAAAAGGAGAAGCAAATGAACCTACCGACGCGACCCAAGCCCAAAAAAAAAAAAAAAAAAAAGAGGATGTGAAAGCACGGGAAGCCCTAGGACAGCACTAGCATGATATAACAAAAAAAAAAAAAAAAACAATCAAACAGAACCTGAAATGATAAAAGGGCAAGTAAAGACCAACTAAAATGAGCAAAAAAACTAACCAAACCAGAAGAGTGTTGAAAATCACAAACTTGTCATCGACCAAACAGCTTGTGAGCACAAAAAAACAAGAGAAGAGACCTGGAACTGGAATTCCCCAGTCAACAGTCTAGATCAAGCAGACGTCCACTCAAACCCAATAATCAGCACCAATGTTAAAGAGCGAAGGGCCCAGCCAAGTGGGCATTGCATTTAATGCATGATCATAACCCCGGGTCGTTTTCTCTGAGGCAACAGACACGACCGGAATAAAATAACCCCACCCCCAACCATGCCAAAGCCTGCCCTGCAACCTCAAGCCGCCGCCGAATCCCATCACAGCCAGTGCACAAGAAGCTGAGCACACAACACCCAAAAAACCCAGCCCTCCAAGGCTCAAAAGGATGCGCCAACAGCGCGATGAGAGCAATGGAAAGCCGCACCAACAAGAAATTGACTGAACCACACTGAACGCTGGATTGATTGAAATGTTATCAATTATTCTTGTTTAAAGTAATTTTTATTTAAAAAATATATTAAAATTTTATTTTAAAAAATATTTTTAATATCATCATTTTAAAATAATAAAAAAAATTAATTTTTAATAAAAATAAAAAACACAAAATTAAAAAAACACAATTTGTATCACGTTCTTACAAAAATCAGAATCATCTCAAAGCCTTGAAAAGATGAGGTATCTAGAAATAAACTTATTTGTTTTTATGTATTAAAGTATTTTAAAAAAATTTAAAAAGTTTTAATTTTTATATTTTAAATTAATATTTTTTGATATTTTTAGATTATTTTTTGCTGCGCTGATATAAAAAATAATTTTTTAAAAATAAAAAATATTATTTTGATATATATTTTAAGTAAAAAACACTTTAAAAAAACAACCACAACCACACTCTCAAATATGCTTGTATTGTACCCTATATTCTACAGTTAACTGAGTCTTAGGCATCGTTTATCTTTTCAGAACCGTGATTTCACAAGTTATGAATTTTTTTTATTTTTAAAATATTTTGATATATTAATGTTAAAATAATTTTTTTAAAATAAAAATAATATCTTAATATATATTTTTTTTAAAAAATAAAACAATTTATTTACATATTCTAAAACACCCCTTTATCTACAGTATCCACGTAGTATTTTTCCATACCGTTCAGAGTTTTGTTTTTGTTAATAACTGTTAATTGTTCACTGGACAGGATGTGCCTTTGATACAAAAAGAAAAAAGGGAGAAGATGCGCCAATATGGTGCTCGAGTTGGTTCAAAAGTTGATATTATTGTGTTGAATAACGACTGAATCACCATGTTTTTTGTTCACCCAACATCCAGATTTGTGATTCCTGTTAAATGAAAAGTTGATACAAGCAAAGAAGCTTGTTTACACTTGGTACGTGCATTAGTGCATATGTAATCCCAGTTTCCCAACATGTTCTACAAGATATATAAATAAACAGACTCGTCTTCACTTCTCTCTCTCTCTCTCTCTCTGCTTCTGGCTAGCCTGTTTGGTAAACTACATGATGGAGCAAGAAGGGTCCTGATGGGGGTGAATCGGATAAATATAGGTCTGAGGCATGCTTCCACCATACACGGACCAAGCAACCGGCTGCACTGCTGGCTCTTCTTTCTTTTCTCCCACAGCTTCTACACTTGCTAGCTCTGCGTAGCCTACTTTCTTTCTCAGCAAATTTGTAAGTTGTACTGCATCAACTCCATCGCCTACCACCTCTATCTGGCTCTTATCTTCCCCTCCTAGACCAGCAGATTCAACACCTACAGAATCACAAAAAGATATATAAACCCGTCAACAACTTGATCATCTGAATTTGCCCACAGATGCATGGTTTCTATTAGGTATTCCGATTCTAAAACTTGCGTGCATGGAAGGTTTTGTTCAGTACCTGAAAGCCCAACTGCAATCTGCAAGGCTTTGGAGTGGGACTTCGCCCCCTTCCCCGTCACCTTGATCACTATCTTTTGCTGCAATAGTTTAGCACAATTAATCAATAACATGAAAGTAATACACGTAATATCTTTACGAACAAGCTAGTAATATACTTGTGTTCTGATCACAAATCCATACCTTCATGGTCTTGGTTGTTGGAAAGATGGTGATATGAATAAGGAGCTCTTTACAGTCCAGGAGACACCAGAAGTGATGGTTTTGGTCTTTTGGGCAGGTTTTGAAGAAACGGAGGAGGGAGTAAATTAATGCTCTAGTTGTTTGAAGATGGAAATCTGGGAGGCACTTCTTGCTGTTTATATAGGAGTGCATGGGTTAGGTTAGAGCATGCGTGAGGAAGACTTCTGTGGAAGTTCTCAAGGAGTCTCTGATACCGAGTCGCTCTTCTTTCAGTTGACAGAGTAAACACACGGCATTTCGTTTGGGGTCCTGCTTGTCAGTTATCAACGACCTAGCTAGAAGACCTAACTATTTTAATCACCAAATGAAAAAAAATAAAGAAGAAAGAAACAAGACAAGTAGGCCAGATTTGTATTGGATATTAAAAAAGACCGCTGAGATAGTAGTTTTTTAAAGTTTTTTTATTTAAAAATAAATTAAAATAATATTTTTTTTAAAATTTATTTTTTATACCAACGTCTCAAATTACTAAAAAAACTAATTTGAAATAAAAAAATTATTTTTTAAAAATATTTTTAAAACGCAAAAATAAACTATCCCTTCTCATCTCTACACAAGATTTGTGTTTGTAATTAGGAGTATTTAAAAATGCGGTACAACACATTCTCTTAAATTTTAAATTTTTTTTGTTTTTGAATCATTTTGATGTATTGATATTAAAAATAATATTTAAAAAATAAAAAAAAATTTATTTTAATGTATTTCTAAATAAAAAACACTTTGAACAGCTACCACTATCATAATCTTAAATACACACTTGAAAACAAGTTGGTTTTTTTTTTTTTTAATTTGTAAAACACACAATCCTGCGAAATATTTTCAAAATAAAGTTGTGGCATGTTCTAATCCGCGTTGCTTTCGGGTCCAATTCTTTTAGTTGATTGAAGATAAGGATAACAGGGATCCACAGTTCATCTTGCAAGCAATACCGAGGAAAGAGTCTGCAAACCAAGTCGATTATTAGACTTTAATTACACTTTAATTGCCCCTAAAAGGGGCCAGGGAAAATGTGAACGCTGAAAAATCAACGGCAGAGCTCGAAAATGGAGTGCAGCAATAGTTACATTGATTAGGGTGGCTATCATTATCAACCAGTTTCTGTGGGGGAGGTTCATTCAATATGATGTAATTAATTTGATGAATTTAAAGATAATTTGAAGAATTGATAAAAATATTATTTAATTCATAAATTTAAATTTTTTTAAAAAAAATATATCATATCAAAATAATAATATACTGGATTGATTTAGATTAACCCAAGTTAATTTAATATTTTTCTAGAGTAAAGAAATTAAAAAAAATATCAATTAAAAAAGTAAAAAAAACTCGAGTCAATTGGATCAACCTATCAAACCAATATCATGAGTCATGATACCAAAATAACTTTATAAAGAGTAAACCAAAATAAATCATGAAATTTTATTTCTAATCAACTTAATGGAGAAGGTTTTAAGTAAAAAAATATATCAATTAAAAAAACACAAAAAAAATTTTAATCAATCAAGTTAACCCGATAAATTCATGATACATGCAAGTTATTAGATCAACCTAATTACTTATAAAGCAAATCATAATGGATTATGAAATTTAATTTTTATTAAAGTAAATATTGAAGTAAAAAATTACAGAAAAAAAAAATATAGATGTAGAAAAATAAAGAAAAAAAAAACACTCTTGAAAAATGAACAGCGGAGGGCAGCAATCGTTACATTGATTAGGTGGCTATCATTATCAACGTGTTTCTTGCCTGTTATGTGTGATACACACACACACAGTGTGTGTGTGTGTGTGTGTGAGAAGAAGAATAAAGGACTTCGTATTTTATAAAAAGCTGTGCGTACGAGTGACTTTTTCTGAAAAGAAACACGAGCGGGTAAGGGACATATCAGCTGACTTAATATATCGAACCCTCCTCTGGAACAGACGACTTATTAGTCTTTTTATTATATCATCGTAATGCAATACATTACGGGTCAAATGAATATTTCTTTTAACATATAAACAAAATATCAAGGTATTGTTTACGTTTTTCTAGAGTAAAAAAATGAAAACAGTGAAGGAAGGTTCATTCAATATGATATAATTAATTTAATGAGTTTAAAGATAATTTGAATATCTAATAAAAATATTATTTGATTTACAAACATTCAAAACATTTTTTTTTTAAATAATATAAAATAATAATATATTAAATTGATTTGGGTCAACCCAGATTAATCTATCAAATCTACAACATAGATTAAGAGACCATGATAGCTATGTATAAAACAAATCAAAATAAATTATAAAGTAAAAAAAAAATAATTTGAGTTATCTTGTCAAATATGTGATCACATAATGGAAAGTAAATAAAAAAAAAACTTCAATCAATACGGGTTAACCTGCTAAACTCTCGATCAAGATCATGAAACCATAACAACCTTATTGAAAGCAAATTAAAAACAAATTATAAAGTCCAGTTTTCAATAAACTCATTGTTAAAGGTTAAAAAATTAAAAATTCAAAATCAATAAAAAAACATGATACAATAAAACGACTTAAGTCATAAAATCAGAATAACCTTATAAAAACAAATCAAAATAAATCATGGAGCCTGATTCATAATCAACTTCACATTGAATGATTAAATTAAAAAAAACACCAATTAAAAAAAAAGTAAAAAAAAAACCCCAAGTCAACTGGGTCAACCTGCCATGCATGCAATACAAGTCATGATACCAAAATAACTTCATAAAAAACAAACTAAAATAAAATTATGAAGCTTGATTCTTAATAAACTCAATGTTGAAAGTTTTAAGTAAAAAAATATCAATTAAAAAAAGACAAAAAACACTCAAGTTAACCTGGCAAACTCATGATACTGGTTATAAGATCGACCCAACCACTTATAAAGCAAACCATAATAGATTATGAATTACAATCTCGTATAAACTAAATATTGAAGTATAAAATTACAGAAATAAATATAGACTTAGAAAAGAAAAAGAAAAACACTATTGAAATGAATAATATTTTGTGAGGTGGTGCATGGTAAAAACACATTCTCTTTTAGTTTATACTACTAACTATTTGACCTATGTTCCTCTGTGATTTGAATTTTTTTATATAAAATAATGAATATGAAAGATTTTTCAATATGTTTTTTATATAAAAAATCAAAAGAGAAAACAAAAAAATAATATGTATATATCTAATAAAATAAATTAAGAACTACGTGTGTTAATATATAAATAAAAAGTTTCTAACAATAAATAAATATAAAAATTAAGAGTCAGTTATAGACCAAGATATCTGACTTCACAACTCAAATATTTGACACGGTTGGGTTTAACAACTTTATTAAATTTTTTTTTATTTAGCTGATAATAAAATTGGAGACACATGTATTTTATTAAATAAAATAAAAAGGTAAAAAAAAATATCATGCAAGGTTACACATCTTAAAAATATAATCTGAAAATAAATATTTTAATTTTTTTCAAATAAATTTTATTTATACAAAACATAAGAAAATAAAAGAATTAGAGCCATCTCTCCAAATATTAAATGGATACAGAATAATTAAAAAATAATCGTTCTGTAGAAGAGGCTATATTAAAAAAAATTAAAAGAGAGGATTATTAATTTAAATATAACTTTTAAAATTATTTTAAAAAATACATATAAAATACATTAATTAAAAAAATATTTTTAAAAAACAGAGATAATTACCATTTATCATTAAATATTTATAACATAAACATCAATGAAGATTGAGCTTAGGCCTAAGAGTTTGGGCCAACAAGGATTGCACATGCATCGAGCCCAAAAATATTTAAATGTGTTCTTTAGCTTAAACACGAGGCTAGGACCCACATTGTATGGGATATATACATAACCATTAGGCTTGGCCATAACACTATGACCCATGAGTTATTTGTCACATGTCTAGAACCTAGGCTTGTGATATGTTGCCTGAGCCCACGAGGTGTTGGACACACACTCAACACCTGTCGAGCACAAAAGGTGTTTGGTGTAGACGACTTTGGACATCACTCTTAAGCTTATAAGACACTCGGTTTGGGCCCATAATTATCATTGGGGCTCAAATCATGTTTTCAAAGCCCATAATAGACTTGGGCCAACCAAAATTGTTTTTCCAATAAATATATTATTAATTTGGGATACTGTACAATTCTGCACGCGCTATTAGAAGCGTACAGAATCACCCAACAAACATACATTTTAAATATTTTTTTAAAAATATATTTTTTTACTTATTAAAATATTAAATTATTTATAACTTGACCTGGTCTAGTTATGATTAAGGTGTCGTTTGGTATTATAGTTGCGGGTGAGGATTACCCGCAGCTACAAATATTGTTGTTTGATAATGCTTTAAAAGTAATTTTTTACTGGTAGGGCCACTACCAACTGTGGCTATGCCACATGTTTACAAGAAGCAGCTAGTTGATGCTTATTGTGCTGAGAAAACCCATGCTCCATTGTTCATGGGTTTTCTTCGATGAACAGTGGAGCATGCATATACTGTTCTGCCCAGATCAGTCTAGTTCAAAGCTAAAAGTGCATTGAACCGGGTCCGATCCAACAAAATAATAAAAAATATTTTTAATTATTATTTAATGACACTATATAAATTAAATGGAGATCGCTTGATGACGAAGCATTTGCAAAATTTGATCGCAATCCCAATTTTGTTTCTGATTATATTTTACCTGATGTTGTTGCATTCTTAAACTTTTTTGTTAAAACTGCAGTCTTTATCGGATGTATTTCATACGTGATAGAATTGTAAATAATTTAATGGAATAATAAAAAATATTTTATATAAAGTATTATTTAATTCATGATGTAATAACAATAGTTAGATCGACAATATTTAAATTAAAAACCATCAATATTAATATATATTTTTTAAAATTATTTTATAACCTCAATTTCAAAAGCATTCTTAACCAAATACATTAAACTACTTTTTGTTCGATTTTAATTTCAATCACAATTTTAACAAAACATATATTTTTCCAAACCATCCTCAATTAAAAATACATTTTATAATTTTTTTTTTCAAATTACAACCACAATACTTACCGTGATAATAACAAGCAAACCCTAATAAAAGCACACTGTAGAAATCCTGATAAGGATGCACTGTCGTGACTGTCCTCAAAGTAGCAATCAATAAACACCCATAATCCCACGGATAAAAGATGTTCCAAGAACCCATAAGAATCGACAAACAGGCGACGAGGAGAAGACGAACCTAGAAGAAGATCAGACACGCAGGAACAATAAACTAGAAGGAGATCAGTCCATCAGAGACAGCATGAAGACCAGTGTATAAAACAAATGAGTTTAAAACAGTGAAGGAAGGTTCATTCAATATGATATAGTTAACTCAATGAATTTAAAAATAATTTAAATAACTAGTAAAAATAAAATTTATTTACAAACATTCAAAACATTTTGTTTTTTAAAATAATATTAAAAAAAATATATAAATTGATATTTAAATTAATCTATCAAATCTGTAACCTGGATTAAAAAACTATGATAACTATATATAAAATAAATCAAAACAAATAAAAAAATGAAATTAATATAAATTAACTTGTCAAATATATAATCACATAATAAAAAATAAAAAAACATTAAAAAATTTAAAATGACACGAGCTAACCGGCTAAACTTGAAATAACACTCCTATAGAATGCACATGGAGATGATTATCCTAACAAAACATAAACCAACTGTTATGCAATTTCTTCTGTTTACGCTTTTTGGAAATCTAATTAGGAAGCCACTAGACTCGACCGGATTTTGGCATCTCAACTCCTTATTAGATTCTTGAATGACTATTTATAATACTGCAGGTTCTTGTTTATTTGTCTGATTTCAGAAATCCTATTTTCTTTGAGCACTACAGTGTTAATTCACCCGAGGCAAGGAACGGCGAGCCTTTATACACTGGCTTGATGTCCTGCTTTCTGAGGGCTTAATTATTTCTTGCTGCCATTCGTATGAGATCAAGGCTTAACTAGCTGTTATTTGAGCCCTTTTACAGCTATTTTTTCTTCAATTAGGAATCCCTTGTCTAAAAGGGAAAATCTGTTCATCAAGCCGGGAAGATTCGGTTAAATGGTTTGAAGTTCGTATTTTGGTGACCAGATCTTATTCCTCCAACTCACTCCCACTCATCTCATCTTTAATGTTTTGCTATAATCTAGGAATAATCTTGTCATATCTGTTTCAAGGTCGTATAAAAAATCTCCTCGTTGATATATTTAATTAATTACATCATCAGGTGTTTATATCAATGAAAAATAAATAAATAAAAAAAGTTGTCAGCACTCAACAGTTCATGGAAGTTTGACCTGTATGTGCTGATAGCAAACACTTGAAGAGAGGGGGAGACAGAGCAGTAGAGAGAAAGAGATGGCAGGGGGGGCTTTTGCAGATGGAGCAGCCCTAAAGAGGGCTCATCTCTAGTAGCAAATCTTGTAAATTACGGAACTGAAAAAATCCATCCATGAGGTCGGAGGTTATCTCTTGGTTCAGCTGTAATCCTGTCTTCTTCCAAAGCTTGGGTTTTGGGGCAGGAACATCTCTTTATTCATCTATCATTACTAGGGGGGCACTTGTTGTTGGCGCGCTCTCGTCAATGGGACTGGTCGACAAATTTGGCAGAAGAACTTTTTTTTATTGAAGCTAGTATTGAAATGTTCAGCTACATGGTAATTCAGGCTCGTTTAAATCTTTAGTTTATCTCTAGGGCTTGAATACTAACTCAATTGTTTAATCTGCAGGTGGCTTTGGCAGTAACTCTGGCCCTGGAGTTCGGACAAGGAGAAACTCTCTCGAAAGCAACCAGCGTGTTCCTAGTCGTTATCATTTGCTTGTTTTGCTTTGCTTATGGAAGGTCTTGGGGTCCTCTAGGGTGGTTAGTTCCATGCGAGCTCTTTCCATTGGAGACAAGGTCAGCTGGACGAAGTATTGTGGTCTGTCTCAACATGATCTTCACAGCATTGATAGCACAATGCTCTCTCGTGTCTCTCTGCCATCTTCGTTATGGGATTTTCTTGTTATTTGCTGCCTTGGGTGCCTTCATGGGCAGCTTCATCTTCTTTCTCCTGCCAGAAACAAAGCAAGTCTCAATAGAGGAGGTATACCTTCTCTTTCAAAACCATTTTTACTAGAAGAAAATAGTAGGAGATGGCACCAATGATGATGAATTGGATGGAAAGAAGGGACAAGCAACTTAGAATACATCTCCAAAATCGGGGAAAACATCTCCTTTTCAAGTTTATTGTTTAATTTTTTTTCCCTCTAGACTACAATTCTGTAGATAATCTCGTCTTTGGTTAGGCATTGCTATGGATAAATATAAATTAAGTCCTAATAATATTTTTTTAGCCAAGCATTTCCGGAAAGGTTTTCCACTTTTTTCTTTTCTTGAATTAAGTTTTTTTAAGAATGAAATTTTCGTATGATCAAATTCACATGTAAACCGGAATCTGTGGGGATCTTACAACTCACCTTAAATTAAATAGAAAAATATGAGGCAGGCTTGTATTCAATACTTTTGAACCGAAATCCATCACACATAAAGAATGACAGAGAAACGAATTTGAGAAAGGAAGAAGAGATCTCTAAAAGTTCTGTTGTGTCCAGAAGGGATTCCTATTTCTAAGACCATAACCGTTATAAAGACACTATACATTTCCCCAGTTGTAAAAAAGTATTCACCAGCTTTTCATCAACATATGTAACAAGGTTGATGCAATCTTTTATGCTCACAAGATTTGTGCAGATGCCTGTCTTTGATGGTTAAAAAGAAATAAAAAAAATGCTATGCCAAGCTCTTTGGGCATCTAAAAGGGAAAATAATTTGGACTGAATTTTTTGCCAAGCTAATTTCCATAGTTCCATTGAAATCAGGGGAGTAAGACATCAATTTCTCAACAAGTCTTTCCTTTACAATAGGTACTCCGATGAGAAAACATTGGCGCACTAGTAGTTTTATAGTAAAGATAAACTGTTATTCAATTTTCAATACAAACATATCTCAACTGAGTTGAATTCATAAATTTGACCCTTGGTAAACTCCATGTCCAATGCCAAGCTTCGGCTGCTACAATTCTGCTAACCTCTCCAACAAGCTTATCTCCTGTGAATCCAAGTAGAAATTCAATAAAAAGAAGAGACATGTGAAAGAGAAGGAGATATCAGAAAGGTTGGTGCAATCATGCAAACAAGGGCATACAGAACATAAGAATTAGCCACTTTCAACGTGTTATGGAAAGATTGACAGAATTGGGTCCAAAAGATCAATTATGAAATAGTTCTGATGTTATCTATTTCATGATCAGCTTGAGAAAACTAAAGCGCCAGACTTTTTCCAAAAAAGAATGGATATCAGAGGGCAATGGTCAAGAAAAAACACCAGAGAAATAAGCCAACGAGATAGTGTTGATGCGTATTATAAGCCAATAGCATTATCCTTAAGCTCGTATAAAAAAAATTCTGTATCATGTTTGTTTGAACCAAGGAATGTAGTTTTATGAAAAAATCATTGTTGGAAAAGGATGTATTAAATTCCAAGCTGCACTCTTCACATCTCAAATGAACACTAATAAGACATCCATTGCCCATTCTGCCGATCGTTTAGCTATAACACGGGACACCAGTCTCCTTTCCTGATGGTATATTATTCACCAGAATGTAAAGCATGTGCCTCAATGGCCAGTGGGTGAGATAGCTCAATAGTGATCTTACAAATTATTTCAATAGCGCCTCAAAGGTAGGTCTCATGACTTGGTGATGCTGTTTGCATGTGCTCTGTCACTCCTGATATGTTTGACAGGTGTAATCCTTAAACAAGCACTGTAATATTTGATTGCTTGTGAAGTGTTGCACCTGACTTCACATGCTTGTTTTTGCTTTTCTTTTAGGTGGCTACCAGGGGGGATGGTGCTACTACTGTTTCTGCCTGACTTCACATGTTTCTGCCCCGTGATGTGGTCAGCCATGCATTGATAGCAGAATCATTTAGTGGGAATACCCAAAGCTTTTGACTTGTTCATCACTTGTGATCATATGATGTCAGGAACACTCATCCACCGCTAACCCATTCCTGATCATATGAGTGAACTTTTTTTCTGGTATGAAACGAGTAATAAATCCCATGAACCTTTCCGTATTTGATTGCTAGAATTGATATAATTTTTCTCATGTTTTCCCGGCAGCAATGGATATATCTTCCGACCTTGCAAATTTGGCAGGACTCCGGTAGCAGTGATACCTGCTGGAGTAAAATCCATATTAGATATTCCCAGAACCCTATAATATTCGGTAGATATCATCTTTTTTCACTCCATTTATCATCAGAAGCAATTCAACTTCAGCTGTTCATACCAGTTTTTAAAATACAGGAAACTCAGGGCATTTGTGTTGCCGCTTATAAGACCAATGAGTTTCCTGTATTTTTCACGGAGAGAAGTGGTTACGAGGTACACCCTTTCTCATGGCTCGCATTCTCTTTTCAAGCTCCATCTGATTTCAATTTGCAACATGTGACAATGGTTAAATCTGTTGGTTCGTTGCAATATATACCCATTTTCTAGGATTGCATCACTTGACAACTTTCTGCCTGAGAAAAAAAAAAGAAAAAAGAAAATGTGTTTACAAAGGTACATTGACTGGTTTATGTGGAGTGAGGTGTCTCGGTTCTCCTCCTAGAATCCGGAACCTGGACCAAATCGACCATCATATCGGTTAGGCTCGCTGCACCTACCAGCTACAATAGCAGAGTCCACTCTACAAATATTCCAGGCTCATTTAGCCTACATAGAGCTAAATTTATCAAAATCTTCAAGGAGCAGAATCTAGGACATAGGTTGTATACAAGATGAACCCAAGCAAGACTGATCAATCTTAGCATGCATACAAGAGAAACCCAAAAAAGATTCATTCATGAAAAAGCCTGTGACCTTAAAAATAACTGGTAGAATATTGTTGATTTTACACTGCACTAATGCTCATCTGCAAGGCTTCAATTCAACATGTAATTTCATCGAATCTAATGAATATTTCTGTTCTATTTATGACAAATAATATAGGTACATTGTCGTGTAGACACACCAGAGGACTGTGTTCATCTTACCTTTATTCCACCCCCAACCCCACCCCTACGAGAATGAGAAGAATTGTGAGTGATTATGTTTTCCTCTTTTTCTTAATTGCAGAAACTAACTTGAAACTTAAGCTTGGATCTGGAATCCTGATTGCAGTTCCAATCCCTAAAGAACACACAGCTTCTGGAGGCTTAATTGAGTCTGCTATATATACAAAGTGCCCTTAGAGAAGCTAGGTTGGAACTTTTTGGCTAATCCTTTGTGTTTTGTTTTCAATTTTTTTTGCTATTTATTATATATTTGGCTTTAAGTTTTACATAAATGGAAATGGATCCTTTGGGACAAGAATATAACCGGCATTGCTGAAACTCCATTCTTGCTTGCAGAAGTGAAAGAACTCACTGGCATCTAGTATCCTTCTCTTGCTCTTAACGCCTGATTTTCAAATCTGGGAAGTTTTATTTTCTGGCCATGAACTTGACCTAGGTAATCTTGCGCTCCAATCCATTTTCATAATTTTGCTGTTATCATGGTTTTGTGAAGTTGATCTTAACTCAAGCTTAGACATTGCACTTGTGAAAAACAATGCTCTTGCTGGTGATAAGATTGCAGTAGCCTTGCTCCGCTCAAGGAACATCCTAATAGAGGTAATCCTTGTGTTTCGTTGATTTCTTAGTAACAAGTACAAGAAAAATAACAACCAAGAACTTTTCTGGGTCTCCATCACCTTGTTAGGGTTGCTCTAGATCAGCTTGACTGCCATTTAATTCATCAAGTAGCAAGATTTATAGAGCTTTGTTCACAAATAATTCTCTGACTCTGATTATTAGCTACGATGGTCTCTTAACAGCAGGTATCCGCAACAGTACCTGTACCATTTTGAAAACAATGAAGTGGAAAAAGAAAATGGAATGCTGAAAAGTCTTGGAGACAAGGACTCGGGCACATGAAATTAAGAAGATTGTAACTTACCAGAATCCCAGATTCCTCTAGATAGAATGTCATTTTATGCTCCATTTCCTTCGCCATCTCCCTTGGTGGACCTTAATCATGCATTCCAGACCCTAGTTACTAGTTAGGCTGTCATTTCTGATTAAATTGATGTCTAATTTTTGGCAGGTGATGCTGAGTGGGCGTCATGCTCTCAAAACTGGCTTCACGTGGCAACCAATAATCTTGCGAGTTGGAAACTTGTAGGACTCTTCCTCACTGATACATGTGCGTGCTTCTCATCAGGTGGCCAGAGTTGAAAGCTGGTTGAAACCATAGTTAGAAAGTGACTATTCAATAAGTTGAAGTTCTGTTCTGTTTCTCTTGACTTCTTTAAGGTACTGTCTCGTAAGAAATGCCCTCTGAATTCATCTAAGAAATCAAATCAGGGCCCTCTGTTGGGGTTGTTTGTATTACATTGAATCGACTTTTCACCGTTAATTTATTTTATCTGATTTAATTTTTGATATTTTGTTTGGACTTGAATGGGTTAGAAATATCAAATTAGACTAAGATTTTTGTGAATATTATTGATATATGAGAGTTAGACATATTATCTTATTTTTTGATAATCTTAAAAAAATATGGTGTTTAGAACTAAATAAGTCCCTTAAAATGTATATATTAGTAACAACATAAAAATTATAATAATTTCCATATAAAAACAAAATAAAGATCACAACTAAGCATTTTATCAAATAATTAAGTTACAATATGATACAAGATAGACTAGCATGAATAAACTATAAAGTATTTATAGTTTTGTGCTTTGACTATTTCAATATGAATTCTTAAAATTTTATTTGTAAAATGATTGTAATCGTAAAATTTATATCACTTCATCAAATCAAACTTTAAAAGAAACAATTATAATTTTTGTAAAAGTGAAGAACAAAACGGGGAGAAAAAAATTAAGAGTGAAAGGAGGCTATGAGTGTGAAGACAAAAAATAAAAAAAAAATCAGAAAGAAAAGTGAAAATATCATTTATACTAGGGACTCAGGTTATTTATATTAGGTTATATAAATTAGATTGGGATGAACTAGTTTTAAAAAGCCATTTTGGCTATTGTTTTGTCTCTGCCGTTGGAATGCTGAAAGTAAAGAAATAAAAAGCATAGTACAAATGCCTCTTCATTTGAAGCTGCCCTTACACTCGATTTTTGATATTTATTTATTAAATTTTTTTAACTCATAATATTCATATTATTCAACTTTCATAAGTTATCGAGATCAAATAAAATAATAGTCTTCACCATGGAAGAGCTTCAATGGTCATCATAGATTGATTGGTTAAAGATTAAGTGTTTTTGGATTTGGATTGAGCGCATTCCCATAAAGAAAGTCCAGTCAAGAAATGTATGCCCATCTTGTGATGTTGTCGGAGACTGTAATGCCCCACTGTGAACGGACTAGAGCCCATTCTATGAACTTTAATAAGCAATCTACCATCCACGTTACTTAGATTAAGACACTGGCTTCTAGTTTAAGAGGATCTGTCTTCTCCGTCTCCTTTGTCCTTTACAATGTTCTTACAGGTGATCTCAAGGGATAGAAACTCAAAATAAAAAACATCTTAACCTAAGTTTTCATCATTATCAATAATCTTACGTTGTTTTTTTAAAAAAACTTCAAATTAATGTTTTTTTAGTCCAGACAAACAACTTCTTCTGTTTTTTTCCCTTCCTCGTAGCCCATGAACTATTAAAACATGAGTCCAAATTGGAATTCTCTACTTTCAAACTAAATTAAAAGGGAAATCTGTCAAGTGGTGAAGATTTTTATCTCTACTTTGATTACTGATTTAAT
This sequence comes from Populus alba, assembly GCF_005239225.2. NCBI lineage: Eukaryota > Viridiplantae > Streptophyta > Magnoliopsida > Malpighiales > Salicaceae > Populus > Populus alba. The sequence continues at coordinate 5,250,953 of NC_133292.1, forward strand.
CCAAATGTGGTCGACAAGAAAGTTAATCACCTCCCGTAGGTTTGAGGAGATAAGGACTTACCAAAGTCTAAAGACATAATTCAAATGTGAGTTAGTGATAAAAACTTGGGATGAATTTGTTTTTATTATGGTTTTATATTCTAGTTGTAAATATTGATAGTGACTAGAGATTTATCTGGTTATTAATTTTAAAATATGTGAAAATTAATTGAGATAAGCGTATGCTGACTCGAACATCCTTCACGTGAATTAAAAAAAAAAAAAAAAAAAAGTCTAGAGACAGACAAAAGAGTTTTCTTAATGGGTCCTTCTCTTCATTACGTATAAGGCACTCAATGCGGGGATATTTTAAATGTATTGATCTTCCAAACACCAGACAAAAACAGCTAAGAAAGCAATACAAATGTCCAGAAAACGTTCATCCTTTGCGAACAACTCCAGCAAGCTCTGTTTGGACCAGTCTCCTCAACCTTTTACTCATTTGTACCCATTCAACCACTCACTCTTACCTTGACCATCAGAGCTGTGGAAGACGACTCCATTCTTGTTTATTCTTTAAAGTTAAAAAGGGGAGATTATTTGATATATTGGGTCTCTCTGATAATTCTTTTCCTTGCAGATCTCAACAACAAAGCTGGCTGTGAGTCAGGATCAGGCATGATTAAAGTAGAATATGAAGAGAGGTTCTGTGCTGCACATGATGTCGCCTCCTAACTACTAAGCCCTAGCTAGCTTCTAAATCTCTCCCTCAGGCGATGTACTGTGGGGTGCAAGCTTCATTATGCATAGGCTTATCCATTGTTTAATAATGTAAACAACGGTCCATTTGGAAAAATCAATCACTAGTAACGTGTTCTTCAGGGCAACAATTGCATTTACCCTAAGTTTGTCGTCATCCATGTGCCCTAGCTTACTGCACTTGGATTTTATTACCACAGTGGGTCTCCATCTTATTCTTCCTCACTTTTTTTTTCCCCTTAAAGATCAAATTAAGGTACCTGGCTGCTAATTATAAAAGGCTGGCTTGTTTATTTTTGTATTTTAAAGTTTCTTTTTATATTGAGTTTGTTTGTTGTTTTAAACGTTTTGTTTCACATTAGGTATTTATTATTTAATTTTTATATTTTCAGATTATTTGATGTGGTGATGTTAAAAGTAATTTTTTAAAAAAAAAAATAATATTATTTTAATGCATTTCCAAATAAAAAGCACTTTAAAAAATAATCACTACCACTCTCAAATACCTCTTAAATAAAACTGTATTAAATTAATTTGTGAAGGTTCAATCATTTTTAGATTATAAAAATTCGAGAGTTTTTGTAATATTTAAAATGGTGTTGCATAGTGTTTTTAAAATAGTTTTTCACTTAAAATATATTAAAATTAAAAAATATATATTTGTTTTTATTTTTTATATCAATATATTTTAATCATAAAAAAACTAAAAAAATATTAATGTAATATTTTTTTTAAAAAAAAAAATAATTTTAAAAAACACTTGAAAATAAAAGAAAAGGCTATGCCAAGCACCCACCCCGCCCAAATGTCTTGCTGGCTTTTCAGACGAAAGCAATATATTTTAATCATGGGAATTAATTAAGGCTGATTAGCAACATTTCAACATTGCGATCTTTTCTAACAGCATTTTAATATTAATGATACCTTTTTCTTGATTTCTCCAACTTTTGAGCTCAGAGGTATAAAATTGAGAGAGATATCGCAACGTTAAAAAGGGGGAGACAGTAGCTCGAAGAAACAGTGCGCTGTGTTTTGGAAGTCACAAACTTTGTATAACGTCCCAATCCAATCACTCAAATTCAATGCAATTGATTTTCAAGGTTGTCGGGTTTCTAGCATGAGAGAGAGAGAGAGAGAGAGAGAGAGAGAGATGTTTTCCATACATTTCTTTTGTTTTCTTTTGTTCTTTCATGGAGCATTGATATATTCCATTCAATCCAAATAATTCACACAAGAGATGGCGTGCAAACTTTGATCATGTGGAACCTTCTTGCTGATAACGAGCCTTGAAACCATTGATCTAGTGGGATTCTTTTTGAAAAGTAATGTGGTTTTCTAAAAGTTTTGGTAGAGTTGCAAAGGTATTTGGAAAATTATATAGTTTGAACAAAATTATATTGTAGAATATTGTTTTTATATAAAATCGTTGTTTGGAATAACAATCTTCTTTAATAATATGTTTTTATACACAATCGTTATTTCAAATAGTGATTGTTTGGTTATATTTCTCATGTTTATTTTACAAATTAAACCAATCTAAAATTTCATAAAAATTCAATTCTTAAAAGATAGGACTCAAAATCCGACAATCAACAAACAAAAAAAAGAGATAAGTTGACTTGTGAGGAGAGAGAGATGGGGGAAAGAAAAAGAAAAGAAAAAAAATAAGTTATTGGAGAGACACAATGGCTTTTTTTTTTTAACACATTTAATATTATTAAAAAGATTTTAATGAGATAATTCTAATTACATCTTCAAAAAACACTAAATGATGTTGTAATTAATCCTAAATTAACATAAAAAACCCTAACAAATTATGATCATGTTTAGTTGTCTTTCATAATGTGGTTAGAATCGTCTTGTTGAGATTTTTTTAAAGGTGTTAGACATGTCGAATATGAAGCTCTGGTATGTTTCATGTGACTTTTTTTTTTTTTATCATTGGATCTTGAATCTCATTTTTTATTTATTGGATCTTCATAAAATTTTAAATTGACTTTTTATATATGTTAATTAAATCCAGAAAGATATTATTTTTTAAATAACTATTATTCACAATAACTGTTGTGTTTAACTATATTTTCAATTAACTATTATTCTCAATAATAATAATTGTGTTCAAACTATTTTATTTATCTGTTATTTTTGTCACTATGTTACTTTTATAAAACTTTTATCAAAATGTATTAAAATTCTAAAATACCTGACATAGCAAGAACCAAACCTTGCATCCGGACCATTTCTAGTACAAACATGTTATTTTTCTAGCCGTGTTACTTTCATATAGTTTTTATCTAATTTTATTGAAATTCTAAAATACCTTATCTAGTGTCAACCAAACCTTGCATCTAGACCATTTCTAGCACACATATTTTAGTTTGAAGAAATCCATTTTTTAAAAATAGATTTTTAAATGGCATGAAACCAGATATGACCCTGAGGGAGGGCAGGGGAACGAATGGTCAAAATGATAATAATTGTGAGAAATAGGGACGGGAAATTTTGAATTGTAGTTAGGTTAGGGTTAGCTCTTGAGATTGCACAAACGCCAACCACCTAGAAGAGGAGGAGGAGAAGAAGAGATAAATGTAGTATCTAGTCTACTTTTGGATGTTTCCTTAACCCCTTGTCTCTTTGTCTTTTAATGCAACAAAGATAATAGTATCAAATTGTATGGTCATTGGCGTTGAACAAGACAACAAAACCAGGTTTTGGATGCATCCATTGTTTCTTGCTTGCAATTACCACACTTGCCCCACTAGGAAACAAAATCGAGAGCATGCATTGTTTGTCTTTGTTAGGGTGTGTTTGGACTTTCATCACCTTTAGGAATATTATATAGGCTTACAGTCCTTTAGGTGACCCAGGATTTCCTATCCACCTAACGTTAAGACAAAAAGCCATAAAAGTGGAGGTTTTTAGAAAGAGAGAAAGACAGGCAAGCTTGTAGAGGGAGAACCTAACAGGGGGGGGGGGGAGAGAGAAAGTAACCGACTACCAAGTAAGAAAGAAAGGCTCGCCTTCTCAGATATTCCATGCTCCACTGTGGATAGAACGACAACAAATCATTAAACGACAAAAAGCAGACCTCACGCATTGTCGACAACGTAGCCGTGTACTAGTCTGTGATCTCTTAATTGGAACCAATTGACTCTCTTTGTCACAAATTAAAACCACAGAAAAACAGAGAAAGCGAGGTCTTTTATTTCATATAGAGGTTTTGAGGAGGGAATCCTGGGAGTTTTCATGTGGGTTTTTGATCAATTGCAAAACCCAGTAAGGATTTTCATGCTCTTTGTTTTCTTGGCTAGGTTTTTTAAGTAGCTCTTTTTCTATGCTTTTTTTACTGTTTTAATCTGGTTCTTTCTTTGTGGAATTTAGCTTAATTGGTCTTTGTTTCTTAATCCCAGTTTAGCTTTCTTTTGAGATTTCTGTATTCTTGTTCAATCTCCCTTGGCCGACTACAAATTGATAGTAGTTACTTTCATCAAAATCCTCTGTTTGATTGATCCATTGGATTTGTTCCTATCTTCAATTCTCTTGGTTCAATTGGTGAATTCATTTTTTGAAGTTCTATCCGAGGGTAAACAATCATTTCTCATAGTTTGTAATCATGCAAATTTGATTCTCTGCATGAAATCATGTGTCGCATGCTTGCGAATCCTTGATTTCGCTCTTCTTTCTTTGTGAAGTGAATTTCTTAAGCCCATCTTTTGCTGTCAATTGTATTCCTCCTTGGCTCCCTAATTCCATAGCCGTTGTCATTGAGTATTTTAGTGGCTCCGTCAATGTATCAAGATGATGGATCATCTTCTGTAACATCATCACCTCTCCAAGTTTTCTCCACGATGCCAGTTTCACCTAGCATGGGATCACCATATCCCTGGGTTAGAGAGCTAAAATCCGAGGAGAGGGGTTTGTATTTGATCCATTTATTGCTCACTTGTGCAAACCACGTTGCCTCTGGTAGCCTTGAAAATGCAGAGATTGCCCTTAGTCAAATCTCCCATCTAGCCTCTCCTGATGGGGATACCATGCAGCGCATCGCTGCTTACTTTGCTGAGGCGCTTGCTCGTAGGATCGTCAAAGCCTGGCCTGGTATTGACAAGGCCCTCAACGCAACTCAAATAACTGTGGTTTCTGAGCAAATCTTAGTTCGCAAACTGTTTTATGATATGTTTCCATTCATGAAAGTCGCTTTTGTGCTGACGAATCAAGCTATAATTGAAGCCATGGAAGGGGAGAAAATGGTTCATGTAATTGATCTTCACGCAGCTGAACCTGCTCAGTGGATTGCGCTCCTTCAAGCCTTTAGCGTGAGGCCTGAGGGACCACCCCATCTGAGAATCACAGGGATTCATCCGCAGAAAGGGGTATTAGATCAAATGGCTCATAAGCTAATTGAAGAAGCAGAAAAGTTGGATATCCCATTTCAGTTTAATCCCATTGTTAGCAAATTAGAGAATCTTGATATTGAAAAATTGCGTGTTAAAACTGGGGAGGCTCTAGCTATCAATTCAATTCTTCAATTGCATTCTTTTTTGGCCTCCGATGATGAATTGAGGAAGAAATCTCCATCGACATTGAAGAATTCAAATGGAATTAACATGCAAAGAGTCCTTCAAATGAATCAAAGCACATTAGGGGAGCTGCTCGAGAAAGACACGGCTAATGGATATAGCCCAAGTCCTGACTCCGCCTCGTCATCACCGCTATCCTCAACTGCTTCAGTGAAGATGGATTGCTTCCTTAACTCCCTGTGGGGTTTGTCACCGAAACTCGTGGTGGTAACTGAACAGGATTCTAACCACAATGGATCAACTCTTATGGAGAGGCTACTGGAGGCACTGTACACTTATGCCGCATTATTTGATTGTTTGGAATCTACTGTATCTAGAACATCGATGGAAAGGTTGAAGGTGGAGAAGATGCTTTTCGGAGATGAAATAAAGAACATTATAGCCTGTGAGGGAGCTGCTAGGAAGGAAAGACATGAAAAACTCGAGAAGTGGATCCACAGGCTTGATCTGGCTGGGTTTGGAAACGTGTCTTTGAGCTACTACGGTATGCTGCAGGCAAGAAGGTTGTTGCAAGGTTATGGTTGCGATGGGTATAGAATGAAAGAAGAAAATGGAAGTGTAGTAATTTGCTGGCAAGATCGGCCTCTGTTTTCTGTTTCAGCTTGGAGGTGTAGGAAGTAAGAGCCCAAGGTTCATCCGTTGGTAGTGAGAGCTTTTCTTGTTATCCCCCTTTTGTATGGAAGAATTTTGTTCTTCTGCAAATGTATACTGACTGGAATGATTTGAAAGCTGTTTCCATACTCAATATTCTCTCTGTTTTTTCCCTTCTAGTTTGCATCAGTAAAACACAAAATCAAGGCTCAAACATGTATACTCGATAACCTTCCTATCAAAATACGAAAGACTTCCATGATTCCTGGGCATAAAATGTAACCTATCTCTTCCTACTTCACTAACATTTGACGATTAATCTATATATCTGCATTGGGAGATAGAAAAATGACTTCAATTGGGAGTGCAATTTTCACCCTATTTTTCCAGTCTTTGTTTTGAATTTATTATGAAAGTAACGATGCTTGCAAGAAATGTACTGTTCCTGTATGAGCAAACTGACGCCACGCACCAATTTTCGATTAATGGTGTCTGAGCACTAAAAAAACACCTCCCCCCTTTAAAACTGGAGACCTGGTAGTAATGAAATCCTCTCGCAAAGACAGACATAAAGAACAGGGAGGGGAGTCCACTCGAAAGAAGACAGGTGGTGTCTTACATTCATTGCTTTGTTGATTAGTCAAATGGAAAGTTGGCATGCACTCTTACCAATACACCTCACATCGATGGGATGACAGATGATTATGAACCGATGAAAGCAGAGAAATTAAAACAGCTTTGGAAGGCACTAGCAAGTAGTCATCGATATCATTTCATGTGTGAGGTCAGAGGCGAGGTGTGCGTCCACTTGTTGGGTTAGGAATCGTGCCTTTTGGTTTCTTGACAGTCACTGCTGCGCTGGTTGCACGTTATCACAGGTGTCGAAGAACCATTCCAACTGGGCGGCAATGAACCGATGAAGAAGAGCTGCAACCGAGTAATGAAGCAGATATTAAGCTGTCAGCTGGGGGGATGAATGTTGTCTTAGAATTAGGAGGCATGTCATGAGAAATCCCGCATTGTAATAGTTACTATATATATAAAAAAGAAATAGATATAAAGAGAGAAGAAAATTTTAAAAAGAAATACAATTGGGAGGCATGTCATTTTTTTCCCCCAGCAATCTTAAAGGTGCACCCTTATATTATGTATTTAAATAAATTTAATAAATTATATTGCTAGTCCTGAGATTTAAACTCATAAAATTAAAAAAAATAATTGTATTAATAATTTTATTTAATTCGTATTGAAAGAAATTATTGTCCATTCCCTGATCCTTTCAATAAATACCGAGTTGAAACGTTTTTATAGTAATAATAATATTATTATAAAAAAAACTGGCTTGGGTGTTGCAGTTTCATACCAATCAAAAGAGAAGGCCACCTATCAATTAAGATTTTATATTTCATAATATCACTTTTTTTTTATTATTATTATTAATATGAATGTTCAGATAAGCTTATGTTTATTTTTATTAATTTTATGAGTTTTTAAATTAACAATTATATAAGTTTTTAATAACTATCATATTAACAATAATGTAACTCAAACTTGAGAACATAAAAAAAAAAAAAACTCTTAGTTTCATGCTATATAATGAGTTGCATAACATCACTCTTTTTTTGTATCATATTAAATTTAATATGTATGTGAGATGAATATTAAAGATATAAATATAAATAAAATATTTTAATATACTTCTTGACCAAGGGAGTCCTTTTTTAAATCAGAAAAGTTTGTTGAAAACTACTATAAATCTTTTCTTTTAAAGAAGTCAGGGATAGTATAAGAAAATAATTAAGATTCTTCTATAAAAAAAACAACGAAGTTTGAATTTAATAATTTGTTCAATTTTGATTAATTGTTTTTATTATTTTTGGGTTTTAATTACTCGTGGGGTGCATAAAAGTTAAAATGTAAATATGAACAAAACTTTTTTATGAATTATTTTGTTGGAATGAATCTTCTTTTAATATTAGTAGTGATTGTAAAAATAATTATGAATCTTTTAATCTAAAATAATAAATGATAACACAAAACAATAGCAAAGAATCTCATGCATGCATGCATATTCAAGGTTCTAATTTAATAATATGATAAAAAAAAATTGTTTTTTATGTTTTTGTTTTTACGTATTTTAGAGATGTTCAGAATCTAAATGGTCAAAATAAAGTGATAATAAGGTGCTATATATGTTAGAATTTATTTAACAAGCCTTTTGTATATTATTTAAGGTTTTGTGTAATGTATGAAGAATATATATATATATATATATATATATATATATATATCTAGGTTTTTCTTCATTTTGTTTTCAATTTTATCATTTAATAAAATCTTTTATTAATTTAATTTTTTTTGTTTATTTTTTTATCTCATTACACAATGTTAAATTATTATTTTTAAAATATACTTTATGGTTTTCTTTATTTTTTTTTATAGTATTATCTTGATTTTATAATTTGATTTATAAATTTAACGAGTTAATTTTATTTTTATTTTTAATTATTGTTTTTTCTATCATATTTTTTTATATAGTTGATTTTTTTTATTTCATCTTTAATGATTAATTTATTAAGGATCGAACTTTCTATTTTTTCCATGTTCAACTCAGTTTGCATCGAGTGAATCTTTTTTTTTTCTCAGATATTTTTTATCCGACCAGTGTCAGAGTGTAAATCATTTTGCTAAGTCTCTCTCTGTGTGTGTAGTTACGAATGAAATCGCATTAATTTATCACTGTTGTTAGGAACAAGTCATGATAAAAAACATTTTTTTTATTCCAACGATATGGTGAAATGCCTAATGCCAAAATCTTGATGATATTCAATATATTATTACTATCACCTCCTGCATCATCGGCATGAGGAGATGTTTTGCAAAATCGGTATGTTTTTTTAGTGTAATTTCCAACCTGTCCATAAACAGTTGAAGAATGATGGGAGGTTGAGTTCTTGACAAGGCAGTGAATTTGACTTTCTAAATGATATTTTATTTGAAAAAGGAGTGCTCGGTCGATTGGCTCGCATCATGCTTTCTCAAACCATCTCATCTAAATTTCTATTAATTTAATTATTAGATACAACCAGCGTTTTAATGCTTTGTAATTGTATTTATTTATTTATTGGGGCTCCAAGTTATGGTTTATCACTCAAGGTACCACTCATGTTGGGTGGTAGAAATTGGAGCGAAAATAAACTTAGTAGTTTGGAATGCTAAGCACCTGTCTATGATTGCTGTCCAAACATAAATTTGTTAACAAATATTTTTATTTATTTAATATTTTATATATATATTCATTTCGCTTTGATATATTAATATTAAAAATATTTTTCAAAAAAATAAAAAAATATTATTTTAATATATTTTTAAAAGCATTTTCAAACACTCTCTACAAATATTAACATTTCAGTACAGTCTTTCACGGGAAATTTATTATTATTATTATTATTATTATTATTATTATTTGATAATAATCAGACAAAGAATACCCTTTTGACATGCATGAAAAACGATTATATATACTGCCAAGCATATATCTAGGTGTGTGTATATATCTATTCAATCTCATATACCACACAGAGCCTCTCTTTCACTCAATTGTCTCATACAAACTTAGGAGGAATGGTGTAACCTGCAATAAAAAAAAAATTGTATTAACTCGATGACAATACAAGAACAATGAAGAACGGGGAAAAAATAATGTAAAATTAATTAAACTGTGAAATCTAGACAGTACTGATAGACTTACTTCCGCAGACAGTTAATCCTGGCGGGATAGGAAGGCCACAGGTCCGGGCAACATAGACGGCCTTCTCCATGCTAATCGCCTTTTCCACAGCTGGGGTAACAAGCTTGCACAAACATGGAAGGTCTCCTAACGGGACTTGTTTCACCGCTTGACAACAAGCGTCAGATGGTGGGACTTTTGGGCCTGGAATTCGAACGAACTGGGTGCATTTGGATATGAGAGGAGGAAGAGTTTCTTGGCATGAGGCTGCCACCTTTTGGTTGCCCAGAATATGGATTCCGACGATCAGCAACATTGCCAGGGCCAATACATGACGATGAGTAGTGGTGGTTGCCATTTCTTTCACAGTTAGGTATATATGCCACTGACTGCTCGAAGCTAGGGTTGATCTTGAATATTGCTCGTGAGTTGTGACATATCTGATCCAAAAGATGGTGTTATATAGATGAAAGGGCTGTGCTTGCTTTAATTACCTCTGTTTTGCAGTTTAAGGTATTAATGCAGGAATAGAAGAAAAAAAGGAATTAAATCTGGGGTGGCTGGGTATTTTTCCACTTAATATTTAAGTATGGATTTTGGAATTAACTAGATAGAATTTTCTTTCTTAGAAAGACTGGATCTTGCATATAATCTTCCAAGATTATTTTCAAAAACATGGTGGTTTGAGATCTTTATTTCTATAATAGGGTATTTTAGGCCACACGGATTGACTTATTTGTTTTTATATTTCAAAAATATTTTTAAAAAAAATTAAAATTTTTAAAATTTTTAAATTTAATATTTTTTGTGTTTTCATGATATCATTTTAATGTACTAAAATTAAAAATAATTTTTTTAAAATAAAAAAAATATATCATTTTAATATATTTCTAAGTGAAAAGCACTTTGAAAATACAATTACAGCTATACTCATATTATTTGAATATGTGTTTTCTATTAAGATAAATTTCAATTTGTACTCGGAGTGAATAAAAAAAGTAATCTACTTTTTGACCAATGAGTTTTTTTTTTTAATATTAGTAAAGTTGCCAAAAAGTATAATTTTTCTTTTATAGAATTAAGTAAGAGATAATATAAGAAAATAATTAAGGTGGAATGCCTGCCTATTGCCAAAATTTTGACGATATTTAAGATTTTATCACTAGCACCACTTGCATTATTGGCATTATTAGTTGTTCTGCCAAAACGGTAGTGTTTTTTTAGTATAATTACCAACCTTTCCATAAACGGATGAAGGATGTTGGGAGGCTGGATTTTCATATTTCTGAAGCACAAAAACAAAAACAAAAATTTGATATTCACTATTCAGAGGCTTTTCATATTTTTCAACCTAGTTTTTCTGGTTATAATCTAGTTGTTAAGGGGTAATTTAATATTTTAATAAATACAAACTATAATTAAAAATTACAAAAATTTATTCAACTAGTTGTTGGATGCATTGTGGATTTTTCACAAGATTCATTATTTATATATTATCAAATTAATTAAAAATAACTTAATATTTTCATATTTCTAAAGCACAAAAAAAAAAAAAAAAACTAGTATTCACTATTCAGAGGCTTTTCATATTTGTTGATTTGGTTCTTTAGTCAAGCTATGATGAGATAATTTGGTATTTTAATAAATACAAACAATAATTAAAAATTACAAAAATAGCTAGCTTGTGCAACATATGCGTCAGCGTGTGGGAGATGCCCCCAGTCTTTTGACGGCTCGTGCAGCATTTTCTGGCAATAAAAGATTTCCTTCCATCCAGCTATTCCGGATTTTCACTGCATCTTCTTCTTGTTGGGGTAATGCATGATGTCGATATTAGGATTGTTTGTCGCCGACAATGTTTTCTTTTTTTCTTCTTTCTTTTCTCTCTCCTCCCCTCAAAATTCATGTTAGCCCTTCAATTTCAAAGTTGTTCTTTTATTTATTAAGATTTCAACTTTGTTCCTTGTTTTTTTTTTTTTTTCTAATTTTTGTTCTTGATTCTTTTGTAAAATTTTAATTTATTTTCAATTTCATCCTTCAATCTTAATTTATGATATGTTATTTTTTTCAATTTGGTCCTCATTGTTTTTGTTAAATTGATTTTTCTTTTCAATTTCACCCTTTAATCATTTTTTTGTTATTTTCTATTTTATTTCTATTTTAATTTTGATCTTTATTCTTTTAGTTGCTATTTTTATTTTGAATCATTTTGTATAGTAGACTTTGTTTTTCAATTTTATCCTTTAATATTTGATTGGTTAGGAATTGGACTTCGTGGTTTTTTAGATAAGGTCCTTCTTGTATAATGACTTAGGAGTTTAAAAAATTAACGCAGGTTGATATATATATTTTTTTATTTTCCTTTCTGATTTTATCATTCGATATTATTTTTTTAAAAAAAAACTTTGTGATTTTCTTTGTTTCCTTTATATATATCGGGTTATCCCGATCTGATGATCAGGAGTACAATTTTAAAAAGCTAACCCGAGTTGACTCAACCTTTTCATGGGCTCAGTTTTTTTTAATTTTAATCCTTTTTAGTTCCGTACTTTAAAATTTGGTTCTTTTTGAAATTAATCTTCCTCATTTTTATTGTTTTGACTTTTACTGGTTTATCCATTAGCATAATTTGGGCTGCAAGGTTTAGTCATCTTACCTAGTTTTGATTTTCTTTTAGGTCTTTTTATTTTTTTTAATTTTATCATTCGATATTTAGTTTGATAAGAATTAGGCTTTGTGATGTTTTTTTCTATTTGCTTTTTGTTTGGTTATTATTTTATTTAATTTTGTTCTTCTATATATTAATTGGCTAAAAATTGAGCTATATTATTTTATTTTATTTTTGAAAAAAAGGTTTTTTTTTTCAAGTAATCATGAATACTTTTTTTTTTAGTCTATTTATTTTTGTTGACAATTTTTTTATTATTTAATTTAAATAAAATTAATTTATTTGTCCTAGTCGGGTCTTTGACTCAAGTCACAAATTTTTCTTTTTCTCTTTTTCTTTAAAACATACTTGCAGTGTTTAAATATTATTTTTTACACACAAAAATCTGGATCACGGCGTAGCACAGGTCCACAAAACTAGTAATTTTGCTAAATGATATTTTATTTTTTAAAAAAAGGTGCTCGATCCATTGGCTCACATCATGGTTAATCAAACCATCCCATCTGGATTTCTATTATTTTAATTATTAGATACAATCACTCAATTTAAAAACAGCATGTTAATGCTTTGCAACTGTACTTATTACCACTCATGTGGGGTGGTAGAAATTTGAACGAAAATAAAATTAGTAGTTTGGAATGCTAAGAATTTTGAAATCCCAATCTTTCATGTGAAATTATTATTATTATTATTATTTCTTTTTGGAATAATCAGATAAAGCAAGCCCTTTTGATATACATGGAAAACGATTACACTGCCACGCATATATATGCAGTTGTGTACTGTATATTAATTCGATTTCATATACCACACAGAGCTATCCTCTCTTATAATCAATTGTCTCAAACAAAATTAGGAGGAACGGTGTAACCTGCAAAAAAAAAAATTATTAACTGATCTATGACAATACAAGAACAATGAATAATGGGGAAATTAAATAATTATGTAAAATTAATTAAAACTGTGAAATCTAGACAGTAATAGACAGATAGACTTACTTCCACACACAGTTCCTGCTGGGACAGTAACGCCACAAGTTCGTGCAACAAAGACCGCCTTCTCCATGCTAATCACCTTTAGCGCAGCTGGGGTAACAAACTTGCACAAACAAGGAAGCTCTCCTACTGTGACTTGTTTCATCGCTTGACAACAGGCGTCGGAGGGTAGGTCTCTTGGGCCTGGAATTTGAACGAATCGGGAGCATTTGGATACGAGAGAAGAAAGAGTTTCGTTGCATGAGGCCGCTGCCACCTTTTGGTTGCCCAGAATATGGATTCCGACGATCACCAACATTGCCAGGGCCAATACATGACGACGATGAGTAGAAGTGGTTGCCATTTCTTTCACAGTTTAGGTATATATGCCACCGACTGCTCGAGGCTAGGGTTGATCTTGAATATTGCTTGTGAGTTGTGACATATCTGATCCAAAAGGTGGTGTTATATAGATGAAGGGGCTGTGCTCGCTTTAATTACCTCTGTTTTGCAGTTTAAGGTATTAATGCAGGAATCGAAGAAAAAAAGGAATTAAATCTGGGGTAGCTGGGTAGTTTTCCACTTAGTATTTAACTATGGATTCTGGAATTAACGAGATAGAATTTTCTCTCTTAAAAAGAATGGATCTTGCATAAAATCTTCCAAGATTATTTTCCAAAACATGGTCGTTTGAGATCTTTATTTCCATAATAGGGTATTTTAAGCAACACGGACTATACCACTTGTACATGTCATTTGAATATATGTTAATTTTCTTAAGATAAATTTCAATTTGTCCTCGGAGTGAATAAAAAATATAATCTACAATTTGACCAAGGAGTTTTTTTTTCAAAAAATATTAGTAAAGTTTGCCAAAAAGTATAATTTTTCTTTTATAGAAGCAAGAGATAATATAAGAAAATAATTAAGGATCTTCTATATTGGCCTTGGCCAAAGGCCGTTCAAGATTAATGTTGAGTCCATTTCCTAATCAGAGATAGAGTTGAATTTGCACATTAATGCTGACATATATTTTTGTATTGAGATGTTAAAAAAATAGTAAATATTTTTTTTATAAATATAGTAGAAGTACTATATAGTTTTTAAGGTAATATGATGTATTGGTATTTATCAATAAAGTTTTTAAAAATACTAAATATTCCTTTTATTTTATATATAATAAAATTATTTTTAATTTTGGCATTTAGAATTTTTTAAGATGATATAATATATTTGATATTTATCGATAAAGTGCTTATATATATATATATATATATATATATATATATATATATATATATATATGGGGTCTTTGTGAATGAAATCTCATTAATTAATTTAGAGGCGATGAACACCTTTTCTTGTTTAGAACAAGTTATGATAAAAATGCATTTTTTTTATATTCCGACGATATGGTGGAATGCCTGCCTATTGCCAAAATTTTGACGATATTCAAGATGTAAACGGAAGCATCGAATGGAGAGTTTGTAGAGTCCCATCTTCATGAAATCGGTTTGTGAAATCTATTTATTTTTATGTTTTAAGAATATTTTTTTAAAAATTATTTTTTTTTAATATTTTCAGATTATTTTAATGTGTTAACATTAAAAATAATTTTAAAAAAATATATATTATTTTGAAATATTTTTAAATAAAAAATATTTTAAAAAAATAATTACAGTTATATTTTTAAACAAGTTAATGATGCTATTACGTTAAATGATATAATGGATTACGTCTCTTTGATAATCAATATTGAAAGCAAATAAGGTTGAATTTTAGCACACATGTAAAAAGTTAACAGGAAAACAAGTGATGAGTAACTCTCGTTCAACAATAAAAATATATTTTAACTTAATATAAATATTTAAAATAAAATTTTATTAATAAACATTAAAAAAGAAGCATCTTGAATTGATCATGGTTAATATAAGTTAACTTGCGACTCTACATATCAAGTCATGAGATCATATTAATTTTTATAAAAGTTAAATTAAAACAATTTACAAAATTTAATTTTTTAATAAACTCAATATTGAATGATGAATCTGGAAAAAATCAATTAAAAATAATTTGGATCAACTCAAGTTAACATGTCAAACCCGCAACCTAGATTATAAAATCGGGATAATCTAATATAAAACAAATTAAAATAAATCAAGAAATTCAATTATCAATTAACTCGGTGTTGGAAGATGAGATTGAGAAAAAAATGACATGAAAAATAACTCGAGTCGACGAGGATTAATTCACTAAACTCGTGACTTGATTCATAAGATGGAGATAATCTCATAGAAAATAGATTAAAACAAATTACAACAATCAACCCAATATTGAAACATAAAATTAAAAAGAAAAAAAAAAGCTAATTAGAAAAAAAAAAAAAAGAGAAATCAAGTCGATTGAGTTAACTTGCGATTTAGGTCATGAGTTCAAGATAATCTCATTAAAAAAAAATTAAAAAAATATATAAATCTTAATTCCTAGTAAATCTAAATAAAATTAAAATTAAAAAAAATAAATTAAAAAAATATAAATAAAATATTTAGTGAGTAAATAGTGTTACACGAGGAGAGTTGTAATAAAAACAACTCCTCCTTTAGTTTTTTTTTTTAAAAAAAAAATCTATAATGTTAGTCAAATTCTAGGCTTTTTTCTTAAATAGATAGCTAGAATTTAGAGTTGGATAGCGAGGCATCTTTCCATTTTGTGATAATCTTTAAGCTTTTTCCTTGTTAAAAAAAGAAAAGGCATACAGTAACTTTCTTTAATTTATTTTTTAGAAACTTAAATTTAACATGTTTAAAAATTTCAAAAGTTTAAGATTCATAGTCTCAAATAACAAATTTCTAGGCAAAACTACTCATGAACTCAAACGTGAAGAAGAGCTTACCTTTATATGCTTAATGAGAAGAAGACTAGGAAAAGAGCTCATCCCTCGTAGATTCAACTAAATTTTATATCTTTCTTGGTGTATAAAAAATCTTTTAATAAATTTATTATATTTTTATATTTCTATCATATTAATAATTATAAGTGAGATATTTATTTTTCAATAATATATATATAATATATAAGAGATATTTTCTCTCACTAATATTTGTTCAGAATATATTTATTTTTCATTAAAATTACTAGGACAAGATTATATTTTAACATTTTTTCTCCAAAAAAAAAAAAAAACTTGTGAGTTATAAATATCTCATGAATCGTTTAAATTTCAAGTACACAATCTTTATTGTTTACTATATATATATATATATATATATATATATATATATATATATATTTTCAGAACATCTATCTTTAAAATATTATTATATTTTTTAAAAAACATGTATTTATTTAAGCATCTAAGATTCTGATATATCAAATGAGATATTTTATAGATACTTGTCACTAATCACTTTAACTTGCTAGGCACCAAGTATTAAATATCAATTATCTTTATCATAAAGAATGAATTAATATATTATAATTAAGAAATTAATCTATTATCTAATATATTACTCTGATTGGATTTGCTGGGAGATAATCATTTTTTTTTAATCTAATGCGTCATTGAAGGCAACATCGATGAGGAATAAATTGTTTAAATTATCTCAACTCCTTATTTTCTTCCCGTCGTACAAAGCGGTGTGCTCCTGTTTGTAATGCCTAGTTGAAGGCACCATCGATGGCGAAATTTTTTAGCCAACTCAACCAGCTATTTCCTTTCAGTCATAAAGCGATAAATCCCACAATCATCTCGTAAAGAATTTCACATAATTTACTCAACGAGACTAATTGTGAGCTAGATTTATGCGATCTTTCTTCCAGGTAAGAGGAACAGAAAACTCGATGTTTTTAATGTGAAACTGTATAATATTAAAGATAGGAAATGTTTCTGCCATACATCTGGGCTTTTATTGAGGGGGGTTTTAGTTATTATATTTCAGGCATGGCATCTCCTTTATATTCTTCATCTCAAACAAGAGGAGGAACGACGTAACCTGAAAAACGAAAGAGAGAAAAAATCAAGCATCGATCTTGACCTTGGAATATTGGCATTGCAAGAAACTTAACTCTGGAAAACACGAAAGAAAAACAATGGGCGAATTGTACTATATTTTTAAACTGTTTAGAGCCCGTTTGGCTATGCGTTAGAAGTTGCGTTTTTTCAAAAACGCAGGAAGCAAGTGTTTGGTTAATCAAAAAACGTTGCTTACTGTGCATGGGCCCACATCCAAATCGCGTGAGAAACGCAGGAAAATGAAAAGCAGGAAAATGCTGCTTTCGGGAAATCCAACCATGATACACTGTTCACTGAACAGTGTATCATGCACTCCACTGTTCACTGAACAGTGGAGTATGTAAACAGTGCAAAAATTGCACTGTTCACGTGAAATTCTTTTTTTTTTTCAGTGTTAATTTTTTTAACATTTAGAAAAAAAACATTAGTATAAAGTGAATTTATCGCACTGTAATATTAATTTTATACCTGATAATATTTTATCTACGCTCAAAAAATTATAAAAACTGTAGTTCTTATCGGATGAATTTTGTATATAATGAAATTATAAATAGTTTAATGGAATAATAAAAATATTTTTTATAAAGTATTTTTTATTTCATGATGTAATAGGAGTAATTAATTCTACAATATTTAAATTTAAAACCATTAATATTAATATATATTTTAAAATTATTTTATAACCTCAATTTTAAAAGCATTTTTAACCAAACACATTAAACTGCTTTTTCTTCAACTTCAATTTTAACCACAGTTTTAACCAAACACCTATTTTTTCAAACCAACCTCAACTAAAAGTACTTTTTATAAAACAACTTTTTTTAAATCACAACCACAACAGCTACCACAATACCAAACACACTCTTCATCTTGACAAATAATAGTAGACTTTACTTCCACATTGCGTTCCAGCTCGGACCGTAACTCCACAAGTTCGAGCAACAGAGACCACTTTCTCCATGCTAATCATCGCTTCCACTTGTGGTGTCACAAATAGGCAAACACAATTGACGTTCAAAGTCTTGATCACTTGACAACACCCCAGAGAGGGAGGTGTTTTCGGCCCTGTTTTATGAACGAATTTAGAGCACTGGGCTTCAATGTCAACTAAGCTACCTCCACACTGGGCTGAGACCTTGTGGTCACCCAAACATCGGGCTCCAACAGCCCGCAACCATGCCAAGGCCAGTGCATGAGTCTTAAAGCATGTTTGATAATGTGGCAACGATTGTTTTTCAAATAATTTTTCTTGCTGAAATATATGTTAATAATATTTTTTCATTTTTTAAAAATTATTTTTGGCATCAGCACATCAAAACGATCTAAAAAATACAAACCGCATTAAATTTTAGCAAAAAAAAAATTAAATTTGGTGGGAATGCGGTTTGCACCGCGTTCCCAAACACTTCCTTAGTGCTTGCCATTTCTCTTGGACGCTATCTTCTAGAGCTTGTTTGGCAGTGTGGTTGCAGTTGTTTTTTAAATAATATTTCGTGCTAAAATACATGTTAATGATATTTTTTTTATTTTTTAAAAATTATTTTTGATATCAGCACATCAAAATGATTTGAAAACACTAAAAACATATTAATTTAAAGTTAATAAAAAAAATTAAAAAAAAATTTAATTTTTTTAAAAACGCTTTTGAAACGCAGAAGCAAGCAATCTCTATATCTCAAGGTTTGATTTTGAATTCTTGTTGCGGCATGCATGATTGAGTTCGTGTGTGTGAAGAGAGAGGGGGAGGGAGGGTTGGGAGGAGATAGGTCTTTTAGCTATCACTTTCTTACTGGCTCATGTTTATTTTTATTAATTAATATTTATAATTTCATCATTTAATATACCTATACATATTTCAAATATTTTATTTTTTATTAATTAATAAATAACAATAGATAATAAATACTCATCTATTATCAAAATCTAATGAATAATTTATAAATATTTAAATTTTTTATCCAATAAAATATAAATATAAAAAAATCCAATCTGGGAAACCTTTGTCATCCCGGAAAATGCATGTTAACAGAGCATACGATAAAAAGGGAAATGAGTAGCTGAGTGGTTACATGTGTATATCAAGTGCTGATAGTGACAAATTAAGTAGCAGGTAGGAAAAGATCAAGTAGAAACATGAATTTTGAAGGGCATTTGGGCCTTCCTCTCTTGGTCTTCCAGATTGGGCCCACTATAGTAGTTTGTGCAGCATTTTTTGACAGAAGAAAATGCATGGCTTCATGTATGGCTGTTGCTGAGCACCTAGCGGTGCGCATTCTGCCCACGACAATTCACCGATCAGCGACACTTTTATCAGCTAAGACACCGTTTGACATTGTGTTTATACCTGTGTTTTATTAAATTTTAAATTTTTTTTGCTAAAATTAAGTGTGATTTGTATTTTTTAGATCGTTTTGATGTACTGATATCAAAAATAATTTTTAAAAAATAAAAAAAATCATTGACATATATTTCGACACGAAAAACTATTTGAAAAACAACCGCTACCATATTGCCAACACAATCACCACCCCGTAACCAGCTCACCCCAGTTAAGATCCCTGCCACCGGAATGAGGCCCGGCACCGTCCGTGGCTTCTTGTCTCTCGCTTCTTTTCTATTTTTATAAAAGTGCGTTTACATGTGTTTGATAAAACCGCGTGGTGTGTACTGCTTGAAAGCATTTTTTCACTATGAGCATTCCACAAAATTATCGGAAAAGGGGAAGAGGTAGATCCGAACCCTGTCAGATCTTTGCTGATCCCATGTAACAAGTGTGTTGGATATTATAGTAATTTTTATGGTTGTGATTTGAAAAAAATTATTTTATAAAAAATAATTTAAAAAAATAAATGTTTGATTAAAATTATGATTGAAATTGAGGTTAAATAAAAAATAGTTTAATGTGTTTGGTTAATAATGCTTTTGAAATTAAGATTATAAAATAATTTAAATATATATAAATATATATATTAATATTGATGGTTTTTAATTTAAATATTATAGATTTAACTATTATTATTACATTATGAAATAAATAATATTTTATATAAAATATTTTTTATTGTTCCATTAAACTATTTACAAATCTATCACGTACGAAATACATCTGGCAAGGACTACGGTTTTCACAAATTTCTTAAGAGCGCGGCAACATCAGGTCAAATATAATCAGGAATAAAATTAAGATTGCGATCAATTTTTGTAATTGTGGCGTCATCAAGCATATTACTGTTCATGGGTTTTCTCATCACAAGAAAAAGCAACAAGCTGCTTCTTGTAAACTTGTGGTTGTGCCACAGTTAATGGCGGGACCCGCCAGTGCAAAATTGTTGTAGGAGCATTGCCAAACAATAATATTTGTAGCTATGAGTGAACCTCACCTGCAGTCACAATATAAAACGACGTCTAAGAGGTGATAAGCTATCAGGGGTTTGAAAATCTAATTGTTGTTTTTTAAAGTAATATTTATTTGAAAATATATTAAAATAAAATTTATTTTTTAAAAAAAATATTTTTGATATTAACACATAAAAATAATCTGAAAACACTAAAAAAATATTAATTTAAAGTAAAGGAAAAAATAAAATAAAATAAATTTTAATTTTTCAAAAAAAACACTTTTAAAACATAAAAACAAATATATAAAAACATAAGAGCTGAATTCTCATATATCCTTTAATTCCGATATAAATGACTTGCTTGTGATTATAGTATAAAGATGAATGCGATCGTGGTGTGCGAGGGTTGATCAAAGCGTATCCTAGTTAAAAAAATGCATTATATTAAATTATATCATAGAAATAAATAAAATAGATGAGATATTCGTTGCAACACCAAGCTCTATCTACACAAACACAATTGGTACCGTGAATTTAACTATTCACGTGAATTGTGTATTTTTTAATTTTGGCCATTAAACTTTAATTTGAGATTTCATCCTCTTCGAAGTAGCACCGAGTACTGTTCACACAAACACAATTACCATGGATTTGAATGTATATTCATATGAATATTGCAATTTTTTTTGGTCATTGAACTTTAATTTGAGGTTTCACCCTCCAATGTTACAATTTAATGGTTTCTTTCGCTCGTGTTTCTTTAATTTGCACTTTCTCTAGTGTATTGAGCCTCGAGGGACGTTTGAAGAAGAATTTGGTTTTGATTTTGCGTGGTCAAAATTTAATATTTTTTTTAAAAAATAAAATAACGATGATTATATTTGACCAAGAACAAAAACATATGTCTTGTTTGGATTTTGATATAAAAATCTTTAATTTGATTTAGATTTTCTATCATCTAGTTCTAGTTTTAAAGATTCAAGTTTTGATATTAAACTTTATTTTCTTTGTATTTTTAGTTCATATCTATAGAGAGAAAACAAATATACAAAAAATAAAATTATGAATTTATCCCTATATAAATTGTTATAAACAATTATAGCACGATGAAAAACCACCTTACCTCTAATATCTAATTCAAAAATTTTATGACTTAAGAGTAATTTCATCATCACAAGCTCCTATTATAAAGAATAGTTTTTTTTTTTATGCTCAACAATAAATTTCCTTTCCTTTTAATTTTTTTTAACTATAAGTTATTGGTCATAGAACAATTCTAGAACTAATCTCAAATCTCTAGTCTGGAACAAGTGTTTATTTTTGAGGTATGGTAAGGTGAGTTTGAGTCTTTTTATATAAGTTTTTTAAAATACAAATCACATTTAAAAAAAAATTAAAAATACATCATTTTTTTTTTTAAAAGTCTTATCAAAAAACACTTTAAAAACAAACACGCCCTTTAAATATATATGATCGGGAGATCTTTCATATATATAATTATCATAATAAATCTCATATGAACAAATGAATATTTTAAATTTGGATTTTTTTTTAATAAATTTGAAGTAAAATTAAAATATTATTTTAATATATTTTTAAATAAAAAATATTTTAAAAAATAATTTTAAGGTAAAAAAAAACTTCAAAAAACTCATTTAGGGCTGGGTCATCGACCCAGACCATTAAACCCTGCAAATCCCCTCCTGTCGTTCAAAAACTCCTTTCCTCCTCTCCGAAAAGAAAACAAGCTTGTAGTTCAGGAGAGGTAAAGAAAGCGAAAAAATGAGCAGCTGGAAAAGTCTCCTTCTTCGAATCGGCGACAACTGCCCCGACTATGGCACCAGCTCCGACTTCAAAGAACACATTGTTAGTACTAAAACACTCATTCTAATTTTTCGATTTATTGAAAAAACCCTAGGTTTCCAAGATTTTTTTTAAAAACCGTTCTCTCTGTTCATGATTTTTTAACTTCGCAGGAAACTTGCTTCGGTGTTATTCGGCGAGAGTTGGAGCACTCTTCTAACGATATTTTAACTGTAAAGTTCAATTCCTTTTTTTTTTCTTTAAATTCTACTACGAATTAGCTGATTTTTTTTTTGTTTGATTTTGAACAAGGAAACGCTGATTAATAAGATTGTTTTGCTTTCATGCGGATGCTGTTTTATTTACTGTGTTTTCTTTCCAAATGACAGTTCCTTCTCCAGTGTGCTGAACAGTTGCCTCACAAGATTCCTTTATATGGAACTTTGGTATTGTACTCTATTATGTTGTCGTTTAATTTACTTGGATGTTAGAATATTTCATGTATGTCAAATCGTGGCATGTATTCTTGATTATCTTGAAACGGGGCTGTGTTTTTTTATTTGTTGTCTCGTTTTTTTTCCAAAAATGCATTAAGAGTAGTGTCTATCACCTTCCCGTGGTATATTCCTTTCGCAGTTTCTCGAGTCTGCTTTTATGGACACGGGCTCCATTAGCTCGTCTTATGCTGGGACTAGATGAATGGAACCAAGGATGTACCTGCAAGTGTCATGATGATGATCATGGTGATTTTTAATGGGTTACCTAGCAAGTTAGAAGAATTAGGTGTGGACCTTGTTAGCTACAAAGTACTGAAGAAAGGAATTTGAATAGAAAAGTGAGGACCTCATGGTTGCCAAATCCATTTGATCTTTTGAAAGATTACTCCAATGCTTTTTCTATCATGAAGTCTATTCATAGTTAGAACATTTACGGATGTATTTCGGCTCCTGTAAGCCCGGTGGCTTGACCTATTTAATCTAACATGATATAAAATAAAAAGATGATAAGAAAAGACTACAAAACTCCCACTTTAACAGGGCATACACTTTGAGGGAATAAAACTTAGCATGATACTGATGAGCTTATTACAAATGACCAAAAGTAGATGAAGAAGAGCATCAGTACTGAAGAAGACTACTGAGTCTTTTCCCATGCTAAGTTCTTTTTCTTCCTGGTGGTAGAGATGCCTCTTTGGTCATTAAACACCCCAATAAATGTAAAAAACATGCACAGCTTGCAATGTTACCTGTATAGAATACCAATCATCTCATCGTTCTCTGTTTTGCATATTTCCTTTTGATTTTGACTGGTTTTGTGCTTTGTTGAATTGGATACCCCTGTCATTTACGTGCTTCTTAAGATGAAGCTGTACTGCAAATACAGTGAATGACCTGCTTATTCTCTTGGTTCTCTCTCGCTCACTCCTCCCCACACACTTACAAACACACACAGGTTGGCCTATTGAACTTGGAGAATGAGGACTTCGTGAAGCAAATGGTGGAGACAACTCAAGCTAATTTTCAGGTGAGCATAACTGGCCCGAATAGGCTGTGATTATACCAGTTCAGTTTGAAATGCCCCTGGTAGCCTGATGAGATCTAAATGCTTGTATATTCTTTAGGGTTCATACATGCCTATCATTGTGCATATGGTAATTGTGCCTGTAAAAGTCATCACATGTAGTGCTTTCTTCAAATAAAAGCTTCAATTGTCAGATATTTTTATAAAAAATTATGAAGAGGGCCTTTATCTGGTGTCACTGCTTATTAGCACTAATTTAATGGGTTATGTCCATGTGTGTGAGAGGTGAGGAGAGACTCAAGTGTGGGATTTATAGCAAAACCTTGTTGATGCATCAATTATGTTGCGAGAGGCTATGTTGGAATTATAAAAGCTAGCTGCATCATGTTTTGTTCTTGTTCAATTCTATCCTGCACTGTTCTCACTGATGTACTATTCTTGTAAATGACATTTCTTCTCTCCATGTCTGTGAACGTTTCAGGATGCCCTAGATTTTGGAAACTGTGACATGATTCGCATTTTGATGCGCTTTCTTACTGTTATGGTACGCTGATTTAGCTTTTCCTATTCAATCATTCAATGCACATCTATAGGTTATTGCTTTTGCAAAGAAGATCAGGAGTGTTCATAATGTTTTGCTAGGGTTCATTTAAATCAAGCAGTCAGAGAATTTTTTCTTGGCCTTTCAGATTATTGGTAACACTGGGTGATAGAAAATAATTAGGCAGTGAATTAGATTTAGCTAAATGTGTTATGGCGTTCATGGCATCTTGTGTTTTTATTTTCCTTTTCAATTCTGATCAGAAACTTGGCAAAATGATTGTATTCTTTGTTGTAGATGTGCAGTAAAGTTCTCCAACCTTCTTCTCTGGTAGTTGTCTTTGAAACACTCTTATCATCTGCTGCCACAACATTGGATGAAGAGAAAGGAAATCCTTCCTGGCAAGCCCGTGGGGACTTTTATGTAAGCTGCATTTTATCCTGTCTTCCATGGGGAGGATCAGAGCTCGTTGAGGTAATGCACCTCACCATTGGTGGTTAGCTTAGGCATCTCTCGGTTACATCATTGGTGGTTAGCTTAGGCATCTCTCATGCCATAGAGTCTATTTCATCAAGCATGTGTCAATTAGATTTCACATTCCATCATCTTAAGTTCTCATAAAAAAGTACTTGAATCCATAACTATTTATTTGCGTTGAAATGAATATAAAGGGCTCATTGGAAGATGCTTACTTGTTGGTGTATTCAAAACTAATATGGTTATTGAGATCCTTACTCAATTAGCTCAAGTTATAAATTCTATTTTATCATGCATCTTTGTTAATTTGATTTGTGTCAAATTAAGTTCTCAGACCAAGTACTTGTATTCGTGGTCATCATATATTTTTCACAAAATGAATATCAGGCACTGCTTGAAAGATGCTGACTTCTTGGTGTGTTCAAAAGTATTATGGTTGTTGGGATCCTTACACAGAATGGACACAAGTTAGAATGTCAGACTGTTATGTTATGTTAGGTTAGCTATGAAATAAAAATGCAAAGTTTTGAATGTAAGCATTTGATTCATCAAGCTGTATTTAACTGTAGCATATCACGTGGAAGATGTTTGTGCATGTGGTAATGAATGCATGAAACTTTCATATGTTTTTAACCGGACTTGTGCTTCTTAGATAAATCGTTAATTAGACTTATGTTTGGTGAATCTGAATCATGTAAGCCAGTATTATATAAAAGTTCTAAGAAAATTTGGTCTTTAGAATACCAAAGTGACCTTTTTTGTTCAGCAGGGACTTGTTGACAGGTCTTTGGTACCTCTTTTCTTCTTCTTAATCTAATTTCTGTTTCTTTTAAAGTTACAGAGAAAATGAATTTCCCTTTACTCTGTTGTAATCTTTTTTTTTTCCTGCCTTATTTTGCATATACCCATCCAGTCTTGGGTTAAGGGAACTCAATATTATATGTGATACCTGCCTCTCCTTCCCCATTGCTAACAACCACATCTCTGTGCAGCAAGTTCCTGAGGAGATTGAGAGCGTCATGGTTGGTATAGAAGCTTATTTGAGCATTAGAAGGCATAATTCTGATACCGGATTGTCTTTTTTTGAGGATGATGATGAATCTGGGAGGGGTGTTGTTGAGAAGGTATCATTCTCTTTTGTAGTTACTTTATGCTGTTATCACATATATGCAAAAGTACAAACAGGTGCATCTTAACCAATCAGAAATAACAAATGAATTTATGGCAAAGTTTGGCTCCTTTCTAGAGATCCTGTTTTTATTGAAACTATGAATTAAAGTTTATGTTCCACAATGTATTAATGCAATATCTTTTTAATTTTCTGAGTTGTGCTTGTTTCTTTTCTATCTCAACATTCATTCTGTATGTTTTGTTCAGGATTTCTTGGAAGATTTATGGGGTCGGATTCAAGTACTATCTAGCAATGGATGGAAAGTAGACAGTGGTAAGCTCCCAGAATTATTTGCATCTATATCAATACTTTTCTTGCAATTTGTCTTTTTTGATATCATCAACTGTATTATCTATTTCATTGTGGTAGTAATGATATAGTTGTCCTCAGGTTATTGTTGGTCAGATCAAGATAATGTTGAATATTTAACACTGTAAAGGATAATATAGGAAGAAAAATATGAATTCCTTGGAAGAAAAATTTAGAGAACATTGAACAATCTTAGTCTAATAAAATTATATTAGTGTTTACCTTTATCTAGAAAACATTGAACAATCTTGTTCTTTTTTATTGGAACCAGGGGAGGGGAGGTTGAGGTTGCATTCTACTCATTTGCTATGCCATGAGGAATATGTGAAAAAAGAGTGCTTAATAACTCCTGAGAATTGCAGAAAAAATCCATGAGGATGAAATTAGCTTACCCAATCCTAACAAATTTTGCTTATAAATGAGAATTTTTTATTCATTACAAATTTACTTGTGGACAGAACCTTATTCACAACAGGTAACTATTGGGTTCATGTTCTCACACAAATTAATGTATGCAGTGTTCCCATCTGATTACCCTCTTTGAAATCTTGATAACATTTAAATGCTGTATTTCATTTATGATTATTATTTCTTGATGTAGTGTGAAATTTTGAGATTTTATTATTCTGTTATTTTCTTGCATTTAACACAATTTTTTGAATTCTGTAGTCATATGGTATCAATACTTTCCCTTATTTTTCTTCCTCACTTATGATTCCGTGTTTGATTTATGCCACATTACACTTTCTAGTACCCAGACCTCATCTCTCGTTTGAAGCTCAGCTGGTTGCTGGGAAGTCTCATGAGTTCGGGCCCATCAACACTCCTGAGCAACCCGAGCCACTTTCAGAAGTCTCTGGGGTACTTTATGGTAAACAGAAGCATGATGCAGAGTTAAAGTATCCTCAAAGGATACGCAGGCTTAATATATTTCCTGCGAGTAAAATTGAGGTACCTTACTTTTCATATTGCGGATGCTCGTACATGTTAGGATGCATATAGAAGCACACATCAAACAGCAGGAAGGAGATAGCTGTCATGATTTTTTCATAACTCAGTGATTTCTTTTGAAACATAAGAAGGTCATTTGTAGACATTCAATTATAAAGATGACCTTCCAATGGTAATTGAACGTGTCCCTCTAGCACCACAACTCTTCTTTATGTTGGTACCTCACTTTGCACATGATCTTTTCCTTCAAACCTGTCTTTGGACATTGTAGTGGAAGGAAACAGTATGAGTTTCTTTTTTAACCTGCCTATATTTCATGTGAGTTTGGTATGCTGAGGTTTCCCATTATAACATAAAAAAATGACAATGGGACTGCAAGTATTGAAACCTGAATATTGTAATCTACTTTTGGAAATCGGATGGCTTTTTTGTTCCTCTCCGTAACTGAAGAGAGTGAACTGTTTGTTTAGTGTTGGAACTTGTTTTTTCTTTCTTTTTTTACTTTGTAATATGTTTGCTGCTTCACAGCTACATTGTGTACTATGCCAAAGTGTTTGACTGATGCTATTTCAACAAAAATAAGCACTTGAAATTAGATTTTTCATTTTGTGCTACATTTAGTTTCCCTTGTTTTAGTAATTTTTTTTTTAAACTGCATTTTCACATTCATTTCCTTCTTTATTTGAATAACAGGATATGCAACCCATAGATCGCTTCATTGTGGAAGAGTACTTGCTGGATGTACTTTTGTTCCTCAATGGATGGTTTGTATAATACCATCCACCCATCCTTCTACATTATTTATTGCTCACTGTTTTAAACTTTTCGTTAATATTATAATGAGTAGGCTGCTGTTCCTGGATCTATTGGATTCATTTGAATATCTATACAAAATAAAAGGTGTAATAAAATATGGCTAATCCAATGACTAATTCTTTCAACTTGTGGAGATTGATATCATCTGATTTTTGATGTTACGTAGATGAGTTCATATGTAGCATGAAATTCTCTAACCAGCTATGTGCTAGCCTATCACCATGCCATGGATGTTTCATGTTTGTATATGGAATTTTGTTCCTGCAGAATTTTTTTCTGGTCTCTTATCCTTGATTGCTAGCGTACATCCTTGGTGCATCATGTGCCTATATGAAGTCTTAAAGTAATTAATTCATTTTCCAGGGGTAAAATTGGGTCTGGGGTTCTCCCTTAACCATTTTTTCAGGACATGGGCACCTGTCTCTCTCTTTTGTATTTTTTTCATTTGAGCTGGTGTTGATCAGCTTGATGTCATCTTCATGTTCCTTACTCCTTATCTCTTGTATTTGGACTAGTCTCAGATTTTTTATTTGAATCTCTTGTATGTTCGGTGTTAGTTATTTTTTTTTCTTGGTTCTTGCAAAGCTAGTCGAAAGGAATGTGCTTCGTTCATGGTTGGCCTGCCTGTACCATTTCGTTACGACTATCTCATGGCAGAGACTATTTTCTCTCAGGTAAGATAATTCTGGTTTGTGTTTTTGATGAAGTTCATTGACAATTTTATGCTATATCTTCTTTTGGTCACATGGAAATCCCAACGATCCTGTCACAAGTCCTGTGCGTGTAATGAAACTGTGAAGCACCTGTGTTTGCAGATCGGTTACTATACTGTCTAGTTGGTGATGCTAATTGTTAAGAATATGAAGTCCCAGAAGTCTAGAATTGGTTTTCTGATGCTCAAAGCCCTCTTTAGTCATCAATGCCAAAGTAGCTGAGTGCCACAGGGTGAATTCACCAGTTTAGATGTTCATTTCCCAATCTTACCTTTCCTTCTTTTCGTTGTCCAATGCATGCTTTATATCATTTCCCTAATTTGAAACCAACTAAAATAATTTCCACAAAATACAAACATCTAAATCTACCCAACTTGGCCATCCAATTAATTTGACCATATTAGATTCTGTTCTTTGGAAATAAGTTGAAATGAAATATAAGAAGTGCTATTATCATGATGTACTTTTCTGAATTTGAAACACTGGATGCTTCTCCTGCTTTAATTTTTTTTTATAAAGATTCCCTGTTTTGGAAGGAGGGGAAACAATGGTTCTGATGTTTAACTGTGGGGTCTTATAATGTTGTGCAGTCAAATTTACTTTTACCAATGGCTAATTAATACAACATGAACCTCTGTGTTTGTTATCATCGATTTTGTTTGTTAAATTCTCTCACGAAACACTATCTCTATATTGTTCTTACAGTTACTTTTGCTACCATTACCACCTTTCAAGCCAATATATTACACACTTGTGATAATGGACCTTTGTAAGGTAAGGCAGTTGCTATTAAGTTCCACTTTTTTCTTCTTTTGCATTTGAATGCAACGTTGATTCTATGAGAAAGCTCTCTAGAAAGTAAAATTTTATTTCATTCTTCATTCTTCTGACAATGAATTATGCTTGTTAGGCTCTTCCTGGAGCCTTCCCTGGAGTTGTAGCTGGTGCAGTTCGTGCACTTTTTGAGAAAATAGCTGATTTAGATACGGAGTGTCAGACAAGGCTCATCCTTTGGTTTTCACACCATCTGTAAGTCTACTCTTTGAAAAGTTAGCGAAAGAGAGTTAGGTATTCTTGCACTCTCTATTGGAGGGCGGGGAGGGTGGAAGGGGAATATTGGTTTCAAATGAAAGCCAGCTTTTGATTCTTTATTGGATTTGCATTGTATCGTTATATAAGTTAATGCTTATTAAGAGGGAGACCTTGGTTATAGAAAGTCTCAAATAGTAATTTGTAGCTATTTTGACATGACTAAGATTTTGATATTTCAATCACGTTTTGGATATCTTGCAAGGACAATGTAGTGAAAGTTTCAGTTGATTGTTATTAGGGTTAAGCTGGTAGGATTTAGAGAATTAGGACATAAAAATTGAACACAGATTTGAATATTATATGAAGTAAAAGAAAAACATGGCAGGGATTATCTTCAGCTAAAACTTATGCATCGCACTTTAGGGGTTAAGATCCTTATTAATAGCATCACACTTTCAAGAAACCAAACCAACTGGCTGCACTTTTATTCCTAAATTCTGCAACGTAAAGTCTAGAAGCATATTTATTGGCTTGGAATATTCTTAATCTGAATTAGACTTGGACTCCTAAATAAGAAACATAAATACTCCTACTTTGACCAGGAAAGGGAAACCTAAATAAGAAATCTAAACCTTTTCTATTGGAAGATGTTTTATATATTTCCAAATAGCTAGAAAATTCTCCTTTGCAGGAAATGCACTGAAATTACATATCTTCCCTTGCTTAAATATATAGTTGAATCCCCTAGATGCATCTGGAAATGGCTTGCATCATAGATAAATTCTGCCATGCCAGTTGGATTTTTCTCGGTTTGAGTGTGTTTTATGATGGTGTCCTGATTTCACAGGTCAAACTTTCAATTCATCTGGCCATGGGAAGAGTGGGCTTTTGTTTTAGACCTACCTAAGTGGGCCCCACAGCGTGTGTTTGTTCAAGAGGTCTTGGAAAGAGAAGTCCGTCTGTCATACTGGGACAAAGTTAAGCAGGTATTAGGCTATTCTCAAGACTGTTATTTCTTTTACCACAAGTTTCCCAAAGGTCTTTGTATTTCACTCTAAAGGTTAAAATTTGGACAATAGGTGCATGCCATGGTTGAGACTATAGCACAAGACTGTTTACTGTCAAATTCTTAGTACTTTAAAATTACATGTTCCAGTTGCATCTTTTGTATAGACTATAGCATCTATAATTTTCAACCATTTAGAAGCTGTCACCTCTTCAATGTTTGCACATCATGACGTGCTCCTACCCTTAACCTTAAACTTTTGACAGGGTTTCATTTTTCTTATGTCCTGAGTAAGACATTAACATTTAGAAAGCAATTATGCTGTTACACTTTCTTTTGGCTTATCAGACATACTGTTGAAAAGCCAACAGATGTTCTGGATAAAAAAATTGGTTCATTACAGATGTCATCAATTTTTCCCCTTCAAATCATGTTCTTCATGTGGGTGAAATGGAAAACCTACAATAAATGGTACAAAGTTAAATCTCTCTCTCGCTCATGTTCCCATGTTACCTTTCCCATAGTTTTACTGGTTGAGATTTCTTCCTCTGGTTGGCATGATGCTACTGTTGATTAACACTTTTCCTTCATATTATCTGTCTGAATAGAGCATTGAGAATGCACCTGCTTTAGAAGAGTTGCTTCCACCAAAGGGTAGTCCAAACTTCATATACAGCATCGAAGATGGTAGAGAAAAAACTGAGCAGCATGCTCTGTCTGCAGAGCTCAACAACAAGGTGAAGGGAAGGCAAACTGCTCGAGAAATAATCTCATGGGTAGAAGAAAGTGTATTTCCTAATCATGCTTGGGACGTCGCCCTTAAAGTGGTTGTACATACCCTTCTTGATATCGGTTCTAAAAGTTTCACTCATTTGATCACTGTTTTGGAGAGATATGGCCAAGTATTTGCACGAATTTGTCCTGATCATGATAAGCAGGTCATGCTGATAGCTGAAGTTAGTTCATATTGGAAGAACAATGCTCAAATGACTGCCATAGCAATTGACAGAATGATGGGTTATCGACTAATTTCTAATTTGGCAATTGTGAGATGGGTATTTTCTCCCGCAAACATTGAGCAATTTCATACATCTGATCGTCCATGGGAGGTATGTTAACAGTTCTTTTTGCTGGTTTCTTTTTTTCTTGCTTTTTTCCCTGCTGGGATGCTCCATAATTTATGTTCTGTACCAACTTTGAGCCATTGTATCTTCCATGTGACGATTGATTTTAAGTTTAAAATTAGCAAGGGATGATCTTCCATTGAATCGTTAG
Source organism: Populus alba (assembly GCF_005239225.2). Classification (NCBI taxonomy): domain Eukaryota; kingdom Viridiplantae; phylum Streptophyta; class Magnoliopsida; order Malpighiales; family Salicaceae; genus Populus; species Populus alba. The sequence continues at coordinate 5,283,199 of NC_133292.1, forward strand.
AAAACTAGATGTGCCAATTTGAAAACTGTAGAACTGAATTCTTCAGGCAAATGGAAAGTAAATATGAAAGACTTATACCAGTGATTGTAAGATATACTTTCTGCTTGAAATATTAATGCATGAAGGAGGTATCAGAACTTGCCTTTATACCTTAAGTAAGGTTTCACCCTCTGGTATGAGGAAGAAGGAGGAAGTTAAAGGAGTGGTAGAAAACAAGGAAAAAGGTGAGCCCTTTTTATCTCAAACCTATTTGGTCGAGAGAAAGCGAGGGGAGGGGAAGAGAAAAGGGGACCTTTACTCATTGTCCTCCCTTCCATTGCCAACCATTTTGGGAAAGTTTTTTATGGTTTTCAAAGGAAAGATAATCTCTCCAAGTAAGCTCCCTTGTATGGAAAGGATGGAGGAGAAGTGATCTCCAAATCTCTCCAAGTAAGCAACATTTCAAGAGCTCTTGAAAGTTGAAGGCATCTGCATATTCATAAATCTGCAAACTGTCTTGGTATTCTTTTGAAGCTGTATGGCTGTTAATGTTTCCCTAGGGAAAGCCTGTATCTTATATTCAAAGTGAAAATTATTTATTGGCAATTTTTATTTGTCACTGAAAACTAGCTCTCGCTGCTTGTGTTCACATGTTTGTGTACTCTTTATTTTTATGATAGAATCACACTTGTCATTCAGCTTTGTTATGTTTTCATTGATAAGCTTAAGGGTGACCAAAACTCTGCTTCTTGTAGTCCTTTAGTAATTCTTTCATTTCCTTTTAAGATCTTTTTATCTCTGAGGTTTCATGGTGGGAATTCAACAGACATATATAAGATTTCACCGCGCTTCATTATCATTTCCCTGCTCTTTCCTTTTCTAAGTAGAACATTTTCCCCACTTCTGGATTTGCTTTTTCTTGCTAAATATTTTTGGAACTGAGAAGATTTCATGTGTTTTTATTAACAATCTCTTTAGATTTTTCTCCTTTTTAATCCCCAACTGTTCATTCACAGGTTCTTAGAAATGCTATCAGCAAGACTTATAACCGTATATCTGATCTAAGAAACGAGATATCATCTCTTAAGAAGAGTGTTGTATCAGCTGAAGAAGCAGCGACAAAGGCAAAAACAGAGTTAGATGCTGCTGAGTCAAAGCTCTCTCTTGTGGATGGTGAGCCTGTTCTTGGTGATAACCCTGCAAGGTTGAAGCGCTTGAAAGCAAATGCTGAAAAGGCAAAAGAAGAAGAGGTGTCTGTGCTTGAGTCTTTGGAGGCCAAGGAGGCTCTTCTTGCTCGCGCCCTTGATGAAAATGAGGTAATCAGCGTGAGATTAGCTGTAATTTTCCTCTGTTTGGCTGCTTTTAATTCTTGTTAGTTTTCTTATGTTGCATAAACTATCTGATTCATTTATGCCAAACTAGTTTGGTTTCCTGAGCATGGCTTGTCACCTCGGAATGGAATCTTGGTTAAAGTTTTTGTATGGAAAAAGAAAATATAGGAAGCTCTCTTTTCTAACAATGATTTGCATGTGCAGGCATTGTTCCTCTCTTTGTACAAAAACTTCTCAAATGTGTTGATGGAACGTCTACCTGATCCATCTAGAGCTCGAACATTGCGGGAATTAAAGTCAATTCAAGCAGATGAAATGACCGTTGATCTCGATGAATCATCAGTAATGGAAGTGGATAATGAGAGCGGGAGACCCAACAAAAGGTTACTTGCCCTTTTTCTTCTCCTCCCCTTTTCTTTTCTTTGCTTCTTTTTTTTTCTCTGCATTTACTTTTCATTTCAAGAGCTATTTTGTTTCCCTCAACTATGGCAGTCAGTCGAATGGAGGAAAGGAAAGCAACATCTATAATGTGGGAGAGAAAGAGCAATGGTGTTTATCAACTCTCGGCTATGTCAAGGCCTTTGCAAGGCAGTATGCTTCTGAGGTAAATTTGGTGTAATGAGCTTCTATTCTTTTTCTGACTTCGTGGTTTTTTGGCATTTGTCTGAGTTTTATGTTCAGATATTCTCTCTTTCCCCTCTTTGATTGATCTTGTACAGCTGTTGCAGAACATTTTTACTGTAATGGGTGGGAAACAACTCAGAATTTAGCCATGCCCCTTTGGCTGCTAAGCAGCATACATTTTGTATTCAATTTGACAAACTCGTTGATGCCGGTCTTAGTTTTAGAGATCCTGTGCTTTTTTATATTTAAATTTGTTTACCCTGATGTAAGAAATCTAGCTCATCAAAAGCTGTTCTTTTCGCTGCAATGGGTCCTCAACTGGAATGATTTGTCTTTTGTTCAGTCCTACTAAGAGAATGTCATGACAACTGATGCAGCATTAGTCTGTGATAGAGCACTGCCAAATGGTCTGCAGAGGAGCTTAGGGCTTATTTGCCTAAACTTATTTTAGAAATTGGCACTTGGTAGATCATTAGATGGTAGCCAAGGCAGTCTCTACTTTCTTTTAGAAATGCAGATCAGTATCTCCATAAAATGAAAAGGAACACACACACACACACCTACAGAGGGAACGTGATATGGACAAGCAATATAGCTGGATGTGGTCACAGCATTATAAAAGTCGAACAGAGATATATCTTTGTTTTGCACTCTACACTTTACTTGATTCATTGATGTTCCATCCCTTCTGTTTCATCTGCACTTCCTGTTGTGAAGCATTGCCATAAACTATTTAACTTCTGAAAATTTGGATCTTCTTGGCAATTGAAGCCTGGGAACATTGATATCTATTACTGATGTTACATACAGCATGTTTGATACCAGCGAAGTATTTCTATGAAACTTCTCTATCTCATACTATTTCATTGTTTGGGTGCACTAGCCACTGCTCTTTATGTGCATATCATGAATTCATGATGGCCATAACTGTCATTCATATTTTTTCAGTTTAAATGTATCGTTAAAGATGATAAAGAACGCAATGGATGTCTATGTTTCTGATGTCTACGCACTACTTTGTTTGCAGATATGGGCTCACATCGAGAAGCTAGATGCAGATGTATTCACAGAAAATGTGCATCCTCTTTTCAAGAAAGCAGTTTATTCTGGTTTAAGTCGGCCAATCAATGATGTGTCATCTGGCTAAAATTTATCTCAAAATTTTATCCTGCATCCAAAATTGATTAGTGTTCATGACTAAAGCTATTGAAAGAAAATTGAGTTTAGCCTCCATATCCAGGGCAAGCTAAGTTGTTTTAACTATGTTTTTTTTTTCCCGGGTCTCACCTGCGAGTCTGTTAGATTAGGGAGAAGCTAACCAAAGCCGCATATCTGGGAACCTAGGTTATGAGTATTCTGTATATTAACCATGTAACATCTTTGATATTGTTTGTTTTCTTCAATGGTGTTTTTGGTACAGCTTTGACACAGTTGCATTGAGCTCGTTTTTACGATAAATGCTACCTCCCCGGGTAACAGCTGTCTTGCTTTTGGTTTTGATCATTAATCAGTTCAATCGGTAGTTCATAATCTCATGTTGTCCTTTTGCTCAGCAATCACCGGGTAGGTGTTAATTTTAGGCATGGTCATTGTTACTCTGCTGAAACGGTAGACAAATAAATGCCCACTTTTTGCTGATGCTTTTCTGTCTGCCTCTTCTTCGCCATTATTGCACGCATTTTATTGCTGTTAACCGGGTCGTGATTTAGGCCAGTTTTTGTGCTTTTAGATATGTTATTGGTGTCTCCTCATTAAAAGATTCATCATGGACCATTTTATCATCAGTTGACGTGACAATAAGTTTTTGGGACCTGTCTAACGTGTCCCATGTAATGTTGTAGTATCAGAAAGCATAAACCTTGGTTTTATCTTTTTTTTTATATACCTGAAGTGCATTGCAAATGAATGAAAGCATGATAAGTTGTCAAATGATGCGAAACAATCGATCACGTTGTCTGGTCTTGAGATGTACGATATCAGGTCACGATATTATAACATCATTCGGGAAAGTAGGAGGGTTGTGCCTGTACGCATGCTATAGTCGAAGCACAACAAGATCCCACATGAAAAGATTTGGCCTCTCAATGCGTGTGGTTGGGTGTCCATAGTGGCCATATACGCGATCGATGTTCGATCAAACTCAGGTCAAAAGCTCGTTGCAAAGACCGAGCAGTGGTTTTCGCATCCTAGTGAGCAGACTCTCTTTGAAGCTCATTGAGAACAGCCTCAGACTTTCGCTTCAGTTGTGCACTTGATTCAAGGATTGTAGACTTGTAGCTGAGATCAAATGTGAAGGTGGTGCCTCTCGAAATCGCAAGGGAGTCGTGCTTGAGGAGAAGGAAGATGGGGAAGAAAGATTCACATGAAAATCCTATTTATTTTTCTGTTTTAAAAGTACTTTTAAAAAAAATTAAATTTTTTTTTGATGTTTTTAGATATTTTGATATTCTAATGTTAAAAATAAAATTTAAAAAATAAAATAAAAAATATTATTTTAATATATTTCTGAGTAGATAACAATACTTTAAAAAATAATTATAATTATATTTCTAAACACCGTGGAAGTGTTTGGTTGGTCAATAGTAAACTCGCAATCTCAGCTGAAGAATACAGTTTTAATTCATCACCTATAAAAACAGGGTTTGCTCATGGCATGCAAGCTGTATTTAAAGCGTGGCAAGGATTCACAATCTTCGTGGGGGCACAAAAATGAGATACTCATGAGTGAGAGCATTGATAATTCTGAGGATGGAAAATAAACAGACTAGGTTTGGTTTCTACAGCTCGACCAGTAGCTTCCCTCAAAGGGAAAGGGTAGCAAGAAAAGAATATTTGCCACTCCCTTGATTCGATTTCAAAGCATGTTATTTGCTTTCTAGATCAAATTTATTTGTAGACAAGTAGCTAAAATACAAAGCAAACACTAAACAAACACAAAAATATTTTATATCACCCGAGTCTAACCTAGTGCTTGTTTGACGCGGCAAATTGTTTTTATTATATATAAATAAATAAATAAATAAATTATTTAATACAATTTCAATTAATTCCTTAAAAAAAAAAATTGGAATAGAAGCATTAAAAGCTGCATGGACTCTGAACGAAGCATCGTTTGTCACCACATGAAATCCCAAGATTTTCGTGTTCTTTTTTTTATTTTTTTCGTGATTGATGGAGTAGAATACCGAAGTTGACCACTATCTTACAAAATCGTGACAGTCAATGTGAAGCGGAAGTCGAAGGCGGCTATCCATCCACTCCTAATCCTCCTAGTTCTTCCCTTTCATATTCTGAAATATTGGGTGAAGACAGGTGGCCGCCCCTTCAACGCCGTCACTTCACATAAAAGACTCGAACTTGGCTGGAATATCAGAAAATAAGCTTTAATTCGGTTTATTTTTGTGTTTTAAAATATTTTATTTTTTTTAATATTTTAATTTTAAATTAATATTTTTTGTGTTTTGTGATATTTTGATATGTTATATTAAAAATAATTTTTAAAAATAAAAAAAAAATTATTTTAATATTTTCCTAAATAAAAAACAATTTAAAAAATCACCACACTACTCTGAGACTCGCTCGGAACATGCAACGCATGCTTTCCAGCCTCTTAACAAAATCAACGACTCCCTCCTGTCCTTGATTATAATTGATTATAGCAGGCTTGGATTTGAGTGATAAGGTGCTTCAATTCAAGATTTTCTTTAATTATTTTTTAGAATTGATTCCCAAATGTTACATTGATGTCTAAGATTTTATGCTGTGGGTTTTTAAGAGAATTTTTTATTTAAAAATATATTAAAAATTATATTTTAAATTTTTTATATTAAAAAAATACTAAAAAATTATTAGTAACTTGATACTTTTTAAGAAAAATATATTCATATTCTGAACGTAATCTAAATAAACTATGGTTTGAAATAAAATGGTACACGAGCATCATCTAAAGATTCATATTTTGAACGTAATCTAAATAAATCATTACATGTATCTAATTACCTAATATATCATTTATTTAGGATTTTTAAGATTTTGGTTTTTTTTTTTAATATTAGAGAATAATGCTAGTTCATTGGTTTTTTTCTTTCTATACATGACAGTTACAAATCAATCTTATTTTACTTGTGAACAAACACTTAGAATTAACATTTTGATTGTTTTGGATTTATTTCTTTTTATGTAATAAAGTCCTAGGTAGTTATAAGATATATATATATATATATTTATTTATTTTTTTTTTTTGTGTCTAAACTACCCACTAAACACCCATTTCTCCAACGAGAGAAGAAAAGTCACTGCTTCTCTCTCTCTCTCTCTCTCTGTGCACGTTTGAACCACCTTTTAGAGAGAGAAAATCAAAGCAAACCACCCTCTTTCTCTCCAACTCTCTTAAAAAAAAGAAAAAGAAAGAAGCATCCAAGCTCATGTTTTTTTAAAGAGAGAAAGCCCCAACAAAAGTAATAGCCAAAACCCAGCATTTCTCATTCTCTCCAAATTCGTACTCCTCAATGTTTTTTTCCCGAACAGGGATCGAAGTAGGAGAAAAAAGATTATGGAGTTTGTAGGTAAATCAGTTAATAAGAAGTTTAATGGGTTTGGTGTCTTCAAAGGATATGTCAAATCCTACGACGAGTCGTCTGGATTCTTCGAGATCAAATACGAGGACGGTGATTTCGAAGAGCTTGATTTCTCTAAAGTTGCTTCTCTGTTAGAAGAGGAGAAAGAAGCCGCCGGTGTTTCTGCTGCCGGGCCTGTTGGCCCCAAGCCTCGTTTGGGACGGAAGCTCAAGAAGCGTCGGCGTGGTGAGCCTAAGAAGCCTGAGAGCGGAGAGTCAGGTAATTCTGGGGTTGTTGAGGCTAATGGGTATTTGGATATGAATAGAAATGTTGATTTGAATGATGGGTTTGTCGGGGATTTGAGGGGAAATGTTGATATTAATGTTGATTTGAATGAAACCCTGGAGAAAGGAAGCGGGGCTGTGGAGGATTTGAGAGAGGGGTTTTTTGATTTAAATGCCGGGTTCAATTTTGATTTAAATGAGGAGGAAGAGGAGGGTAATCCCAATCCCAATCCCAATCCTAGTTATAATCATAACAATAATAGTAACAATAATAACAATTTAAGCGTTGATTTTGAAGGGAAGAAAAGAGGGTGTATTGACTTGAATTTGGATGTGAGTGGTGATGGGGATGAGAATTTTAAGGAGGTTGATTTGGAGTGTAAAGTTGTAGAGACCCAAAAGAGGGAATGTGGGTTTGATTTGAATTTGGGGATTGATGAGGAAATTAAGGGTGAGATGGATGTTGGTTTTGAAGGGCAGATGGAAGAGACTACAAATTTTGAGATTCAAAGGATGGAGGAGGTTGAGAAAAGTCATATCGAAAGTGCCATTCCTAATGGGAAATTGCAAGGAGTTCATGTCTCTAATGATTCGTGTTCGGGGTTGGTTGAGAGAATCGAGGAGGTGAATATTGTTTCCTGTGAAGATTTTAGGGCTTTTGATTCTGTTGGAGTGGTGGATGTTAAGGATGTCAAGGTGGATTTTCCAGAGGTGATTGATTCAGCGAGTGTGTATAAAGAGGAGAGCGGGAGTCGGAGGAGGGGGCGGAGGAGGAGAAAGCTTCCTGATAATTTGAATTCTACTCCAGAAGTGACTGTTCTCTCAGATGCTAATGCTGTTGGGGATGATTCTATGGTGGGGAGTGGTAGTCGGAAGCGCGGGAGGAGGAGAAAGCTTGCAGATAATTTGAATTCTACTCCAGAGGTGACTGTTCTCTCAGATGCTAATGCTGTTGGGGATGATTGTATGGTGGGGGGTGGTAGTCAGAGGCGTGGGAGGAGGAGAAAACTTGCAGATAATTTGAATTCGATTCCAGAAAAAATAATTCTCTTAGATGCTAATGTTGTTAGGGAAGATTGTACGGTCAGAGTTGATGGGAACCTTGGTGATATTGGAAGTTCATATAGAGAGGTCAGTGCTAGTGCTAGAAAGAGGAGAAAATTTTTGGATAATGGGAATTCTATGCAAGAAACAACAGTCTTGAGAAGAAGTGCTCGTAGAGGGTCAGCTAAAAACAACATGCTAAATGATTTATCAATGTCTCCTGTAGTTAGTGCATTGACGGAGGAAAAACCTGTTAAATCACATCATGAATGGCCTGAAGAGCCTGTGGTTCTTCCTCCAAAGTTGCAATTACCTCCTTCTTCACAAAATTTAAATTTGAGTGGAATTCCAGTACTTGACCTATTCTCAGTTTATGCCTGTTTGAGGTCATTTAGCACTTTGTTGTTCTTAAGTCCATTTGGGTTGGAGGAATTTGTGGCAGCACTGAAGAGTAACTCTCCAAGTTCTTTATTTGATTTTGCTCATGTATCAATTTTGGAAACTCTAAGAAAGCATTTGGAGCACCTTTCAAATGAAGGTTCTGAATCTGCTTCTAATTGCCTGAGGTATTCTTTTTGTTTCTTCCTTCCTTTTATTTTTGTTGAAGTTGATTTGGTTTTCATTTGAAACTTGGGTTTATTAGTATTTATTGTCTAAATTGATTATCAATGTAGGAGCCTTGATTGGGGCTTGTTGGACTTGATTACATGGCCTGTTTTCATGGTTGAGTACCTCCTGATCCATGGTTCAGGATTGAAACCTGGATTTGATCTTAGTAGATTGAATCTGTTCAGAAGTGACTACCACAAACAACCTGTATCTGTGAAGTTGGAGATGCTACAGTGTCTTTGTGATGACATGATTGAGGTGGAGGCCATTAGGTCGGAGCTTAATAGGAGATCTTCAGGAGCTGAACCTGACATGGATTTTGATCGAAATATGAGTCTTGGGGCTTGCAAGAAAAGGAAGATTGCGATGGATGTCTCGGGTAACTCATGCCTAACGGAGGATGCTGATGATGACTGGAATAGTGATGAATGCTGCCTTTGTAAGATGGATGGGAATCTAATATGCTGTGATGGTTGTCCTGCTGCATATCATGCAAAGTGTGTAGGTGTTGCCAATAACTCTTTGCCAGAGGGTGACTGGTATTGTCCCGAGTGTGCAATTGACAAGCAGAAACCGTGGATGAAATCTCGAAAGTTGATTCGTGGAGCAGAGCTATTGGGAGTTGATCCTTACAACCGGCTATATTTTAGCAGCTGTGGTTACTTGTTGGTGTAAGTTTTTCCTATTGATCATGGATTGGTCATCGGTGATCATTCGTGTTGCTATTTTTGCTATCTTTATTGTTTGAGTAGCTGGCATGTAGACTACAGGCTCTAAAGTATTTAACAAAACAATGAAAGCATGTAATGAAGGTCCGTTTAGTTGGTAGTTTTCTGAAACTGTAATATTTGAAGAAGTGTTGAAGTTTGTATATTCTTATATTGGTTGAAAAATTTAAAATGATCAATATCTCAAGGCAACAAATTTATATGACTAATTAATTGGTAGTAGCCTTAAGATTTCTTTTCACTAGTCGATGGCAGTGTCTAGCATGCCATTAACAATAACTTTACACTACTGATTTGGTATAGTTTCCTTCCTTTACCTAGGGAGACAAGTTTGTGATTGTGATGATATCCCTTTAATATTAAACTTGTGTGGTCACAGTATTTGAACTACAGTTATTTTATGATCCATCTGCATGTGAGCTTGCTTCAGCAAATGCATATTTTTTCATGTATTGTTGACCTTGCAGGTCAGATGCATGTGACCTCGAACTCTCATTCAATTATTACCAAAGGGATGATCTTAGTGCTGTTATTGAAGTGCTAAAGTCTTCAGAGATGATTTATGGTAGCATTTTGGAGGCTATCCACAAGCACTGGGATATTCCTGTTACTTTGTACGGAGCAAGCCATTGGAGTTCAGTAAAGCATGCAACAAGCTTAGACATGAGCATACCTGCATGTACCTCGGCATCTTTAGAAACATGTGCAACTAAAATTGAGACTGCTGACGGACAAAACCTGGAAAAGTTTGCTAATAGATGTTGTGGTCATCTTGATTTTGAGTTTTCAAAGTCTGTTGTGAGCCCGACATGCATGAGTTCTGAAGGATCAGCTGAAACCACCCAAATCAATTTGGGGAACCAGAACTTTCAGAAAGGGCCTGACTGTTCTAACCGATCTGCTGGCTTCTCAAATGAAACTGAGGTTCCAGAAAAGTCCTCTCTCGTGGGAGACTTTTCTATGACTTCCAACATTTTGGATGTTAAACAAGAAAAGAATCGATGTTCTCCTCCCACCAGATGTCCTTCATCTGCTGTAAAGGCAACAGATGAGGTCACATTACAGGTGCAGCCCAGAACTGAGTACATGAACTATTACAGTTTTGGTTATACATCTGCTTCAATTGCGGAAGTGCTATTGTCTAAATCATCAGACAAGACCACTGAAAACTCCATAAAATCAGATGAGGAAATGGCTTTAGCTCAGATGAAGGTCATTTTAAAGAATTCCAACAGGTTCCATTGGTCAAGTATTCCTAGTCTAAATGCTGAAGTCCAGAAAGAAAAATGCGGATGGTGCTTCTCTTGCAGAGCTACCACCAATGAGCCAGATTGCTTGTTTAATATGAGTCTGGGTCCTGTTCAGGAAGGGTCTGAAAGTGAGGTGATCAGTCTCAAAACCAAAAGAAACAGGAAAGGCTATCTTGTGGATTTAATATGTCATATTCTCTTGATTGAAGATCGGCTTCAGGGGCTGCTACTGGGTCCATGGCTGAATCCACATTATACCAAGCTTTGGCGTAAAAGCATTCTTAAGGCATCTGATATTGCAACAGTTAAACATTTACTGCTCAAAGTAAGGACTTCTCTTTTACCTTGATGGCCAACACTGAGCAGAATTGATATTGCATTTCATTTCTTCAAGATTTCTTTTATTCAAGGTTGAATCCATTTCAAGGTTCAAACTGACATGCAGAGCCTATCTCGTTTGAAAGCTTTTTTACCCTGCTCACTTGATTTTAAAATGTTATTCAAACTTCTATCTTTCCTTAATCTGGGTTTCAGCAATAAGTTGATTTAGGACAGCCAATGTTGTCTTCGAACCAGGATTTCTTATATTTGTTTATTGAATTTATCCAGTCTCATTCTTAGCATAACAAGTCGGGGTGGTAGTACTTGACTCCTTGGTCCAGAACAGACCAAGTTGGTCCAAGCTGTAACAATCTTTACCACAGTTATTCTTTGATGCATTAGCTTAAATTCATAGTCATATGGCTAATTGTGCAGTTAGAGGCAAATGTGCGGCGTCTTGCACTTTCAGCAGACTGGGTGAAACATGTGGACTCTGGTGTCATGATGGGATCATCTTCTCATATTGTGACTGCTTCCTCACGTGCATCATTAAAGAATGGGATTGGCAGGAAAAGGGTTAGGTCCACAGAATGTGAGTCAAATCCTTGTGCAAATCCTGCCAGCGGATTGGGTATGTTTTGGTGGAGAGGTGGTAGGCTTTCTCGACGGCTGTTCAATTGGAAGGTTTTACCTTGCTCCTTGACATCCAAGGCTGCCAGACAAGGTCTGCAATTCTTCTTCTCTTTCCTCCTTTTCCTTTGGGGTGTAGTTTTTGCTTTTCAGTCAACAGAGTATTATTCTGAATATGTTTAAACTTTGAAATTCTGCAGCTGGTTGCATGAAGATAGCGGGCATATTATATCCTGAGAATTCAGATTTTGCAAAGAGAAGCAAACATGTTTCCTGGCGAGCTGCCGTTGAGTCATCAGTGACTGTAGAACAGCTTGCTTTGCAGGTATGGTACTCATTTTTCTTTTCCCTTTCAATTTTTCTTGATCATGGTAATCACCTTCATGGTTTGTTTTCTCAACCTCATCTATGTGGGTAGTGCATCTAATTGCAAATGTCAGCGGTTTGATTACAATGTCTGTTTTCAGCTTCCTTTCTGCTGGTTCCATCTATTTATTTTAATTGTATGACCTTTCCAGGTTAGAGAGTTTGATTCAAACATTAGGTGGGATGAAATTCAGAACACTCATCCTTTGTCTATGTTGGACAAGGAGCTTAGAAAATCGTTCAGGTTGTTCAAGAAGGTAATTATTCGCAGGAAGTGTGTAGAAGAAGAAGGGACAAAGTATCTTCTTGATTTTGGCAAGAGGAGAAGTATTCCTGAAATTGTTTTAAAAAATGGGTCTATGATTGAAGAATCCTCCAGTGAAAGGAAGAAGTATTGGCTAAATGAATCTTATGTTCCCTTTTATCTCTTGAAAAGTTTTGAAGAGAGAAAAATTGCTCGCAGATCTAGTATGATGAATTCTGGGAAACTTTCTGAGGCTAGTGTGTTAGTGAAGAAGCCCTTGAAGCAAAGAGGGTTTTCTTATCTTTTTGCAAGAGCAGAAAGATCTGAGTACCATCAGTGCGGGCATTGTAACAAAGATGTTCCAATCAGGTAATTTAATTTTAAAATGTTGGATTTTTTTTTTCATTTACCGTACACTGTTAAAATTTGACAGCATGGTTACTTGTTATATGCACATTTTTGTTTAAAGTCATTTGTGTTGGTCGCTTTTATTCCTTTTAATATTTGTTTCATTGCAAATATTAATTTCCTTTCTTATGATATTTAACCAGGGAAGCTGTCTGCTGTCAGAATTGCAAGGGTAAGCAGTTCTTCCTTATAAATGCCACAGTAATCACAGGATTAAATCTGACATTTGGCATTCACTCTCCTTATCCATTTAAGTTTTGTATCTTACAAATATGATACAATTTTTCAGGATTTTTCCACAAAAGGCATGTGAGGAAATCTGCTGGTGCCATCATAGCCAAATGTATATATACATGCCACCGATGTCACTATGGGAAAAATGTGAAGACAAATGCAAAAACTGTGAAGACTGACACTAAAAGAAGAAGAAATAGCATCAAGAACACAAAAGTCCAGGAGCAAAAATCAAAAAAGGTCACTGTAGTTAGAAATTCGGTGCGACTGAAGAACAGTAAAAAAGCATTGAGGGGTTCACAACCACTACAATCACGAAACAAGAAGGTTACTGTTGTACCACTACGTTGTTCAGCTAGGAAAGCTAAACAGAAAGCATTGCAAATCAAGAAGGTTGTAGGACGCAAGAGAGGAAGGCCATCCAAATCCAAAAAGGGGGCAAATAAGAAACCAAAGAGAGGTACTTTGTTGCATAAGAAGAGAACAGATACTTGTCATAGTTACTGGCGCAATGGTCTTCTGTTGTCTAGAAATTCAGATGATGAACGGGTGACACATTTTAGGGAGAAAAGCCTTATTGCCCCATCAGAGAGTGCCATTGATGATCAACCCAAATGCCATCTTTGCTGTGAAGCAGGATATACATCTATTTCAAATTATATTTCTTGTGAGATTTGTGGAGGTAACTATGTTATTATTCTTTATGTCCTTTTCCATATTATTGGAAACTAATGAAAAATATATTATCTGTTGATACATTAGGTCCCCCCCCCCCCTTTTGTTTTTGTTTTTCATAGTAATGTTTTCACTCTAACATGCTTTATGCAGAATGGTTTCATGGAGATGCATTTGGACTTGATGCGGAGAACATAAATAAGCTCATTGGTTTTAGGTGCCATGTGTGCCTTATGAAGACTCCTCCTATCTGCCCGCATGCAGCAACCACAAGCCATGAGGTTGAAATAGCTGAGGTACAAAATGATGTTGGGACTGAATTACCCAAGGAAGAGACTGATAGTATCCTTCATCAAGAGGAGGATCATCCAGTTTCACTTCTTGTGTCTGAGTCTGTTCATGTAGAGGGGCAATTAGGTACTGCTCTGGATTCAAATCAGAGTTTTGTGTCCGAGTCTAAGTTGGAAGCAGAAAATGGGCATGCACTTGCAAATGTGATTGAGAATACTGATGCAATTCAAACTTTGTACGAGAATTTGAAACCAGATTTACTAACATCACGTAATGAAAGTCATATGGTCGAAGAGAACACAATTAAATCAGGAGATGATGCTATTGTAACTTCAGATGATGCCGCACAGCTCTCTTCCTGCAAGGTCGGTGTGGATTTGATAGAAACTGGATTGTCTGCATTAGGACCAGATGGTGCAGATGATAGCTTAACAACACCCTCCCTGAAATCACCAATTGATGGATCCTTTATAGAAACCATCAAGATGCAACCACAATCATTCATGGCATCAAATGAATTGTAAGATGAGAGTGAAACAATTGTAGATTAGGTCCACTGTATGTCATTTAACTGGTGAGACAGGAATGGTAGAGCCTAGAGTTATTTTCAAGTTCAGAGTTAACTGTAAATCTTCTAATGTTCTTGACATTCATGGCAGAAGCTTATAAAATACACTGAGAAGATTCTTTGAAAACTAAAAACAAGGAGTTTATTGGAGGAGGTAGTTTCTCTAACAGCTTTCAATCTCTATGAAGATTGCTCCATGTCATTGCTGTCTTAAAGGATGGAAACTCAGTTCGTGCTTGGGAAGCATGTGTAGGAGCATCTTTTACCAGGTCTGATGGTATTTTCCTCTCCTTTTATATATATATATATATAATTTTCTTTCCCGATAGCTAGCAAGTAGGATTAGGTTAATTGGGAGAGCTTGAGGCATGGAATTGGTAGCAACAGGTTTCGTGAGGGTTTATGAAGATTAGCACATTACTCTATAACTAAGTGAGTTGTGGTAGCAGTTCTGTATTTGGATTTTTAACTTCATTTTTTTCAGATTGATTTTCTATTGAAAAGTAGCTGTTAACTATGTAAACTCGTGTAAATATAACTAACATCAATATAATCAAATGGAATTCATATGTGCATGTTTATTTCAACCACCTTGAATTCGTATCAACTAGTAGAATTGATTTCGTATGAAACTGACGAACACAAACTTGCATGTATTTACGTGGATATGCACACACCTATTTATATGGGACGCATTAGATATGGTAGAATGCTAATGTGTATGCATAGCTCTGTGTGTGTGTGTGTGTTGCTTGTCGTTAATTTCATTTAGATACGTACTACGAGTGGAGCAAAATTGTAGGAGAATTCTAACTTTTTTAAGCATGTCACGCAGCGGAATTGAACGGTTCTTTCTGGTCTTACATAGTCCTTAGGTTGTTGAACATTTTCAGCAAGGTGACATTAAGAGAGAAAGATGCGAGTAGAGAGAATCACATTTGTCCATATATATATGTATAAAGAAAAGAAAAAAAAGAGATGAGAATTCATCCCTGCTATTTCTCTATTCTCCTTGTGTCAATCTCTTTGCCTTTTTATCTATGATTGATTAAGTTCTCTCTTGTTGGCTCCCTCTTTAGGCAACCAAGTTGAAACACTCCTATCTAAGAGATTTCTCCACTCTCTACGGTTACAAGACAAGTGGAATATACAAGTAAAAATGATGTAACATGTATAGACACGAGTTATTATAGGAACCAATCCTAACATTTTATTAACTCAAAATAATATATACAAATCTGTTTGTATGTGTGTATGCACCATCATTCTGTCTATCCACATAACTTGCAACCTACACTCTTTAACTTGAAGGGATGTTTTAGCCAATTTTTCTCTCTGGAAACAAAAGAATCGAGAAACCAATAGCTCTCTGAAAAAGTTAATAGCAAGCATGTAATATTTTACTTGTAAGAGTTTTTAAAATATTAAATCAATTATAATGATAAATTAGTAATATTTCAAAAGCTTTTTCATTTAAAAAAAACTTTTTCATTATTGATTTCACTTTTTACTAACTCGTAGCGTAAAATATTATCAACTAGCTATTTAAGTCACGTTTTGTTGTGGATTGTAAAATTTTTTTCTAAAATATACCAGGTATGCAAGGTATTTTGATATGTTTTTTTACATAAAAAAAATCAAAGTATATATCAAAAAGTCTATGCAAGTATCTAATTAAATAAATTGATAATAATCTATGTAAATAAACGAAAAACAATCGTTAATTATAACCAAAAGAGAAATTAAAGAAATTAAGAGATGAATGTAGATCAAAATATTCAATCATACAAAATAAGATATTTATCCAATTGTGTTTACTAAACATGTTTATTTAAATTAATAAAAGATAAACCACAAAAAAAACTGTGATCTAAAAGATAAACACAAATAAAACTAATTGAATAAACCCATACCCTAAACAAATATTACGCAAGGCTGAACTTATATTAGAATAATATCTTGAAAAATCAAACACAAACAATATAATTTTAAAAAAAATTATATTAGAAAAAGACATGCAAAACCCGTGATCTTCGTTATGAGACCAAGATAAACCAATATAAAAAAATTAAAGATAATTACAAAACTAATATGTAAAAAAAAAAAAAAAAAACTAATGTAGAACAATAAAATTGCACGAAGCTGAATTCTTAACAAATTAAATGTCGAAAGATGAAATTTGAAAAAAAAAAAATCAATCACACAGAAAAATAAAAAAAATGAGGGTGGAAATAAAAAATAATTAGTGCAAACATAAATTTTCAATTGGAAGGTTAAATTGAATTGAAAAATAGCTTTAAAAAAAAAAAATTAAAAAAATGAGAGTCAAATTAAAAAAAAACAGAACAATAAAAACTTTGATTAAATGACAAAATTGAAAGCCAAAAACCCTTAACATAATGGCCAAGAAAGAAAATAAAAATGAAAAGAATAGGCACCAAAATGAAAAAAAATATATATATATAAGAAATTGTAATTCAATGACTAAATTGAAAAAAAAAACACAAAAATTCTATAAAAAGAATAAGAACAAAATAAGAAATCAAAAGAATAAAGACTGAAATTAAAAAATAAAAAACAAAAGAGGACAACCATGCACTTTATTTGATACGAGAGAGAAAAAAAAGGAAAAAAAAACCCATCAATAACTATCCATTCATGATACGCCATCACACCCTATACCATGTAAAAAAGAACATGATGGCAAATCCAAAAAAATAATGAAAGGTCATGTTTGGCCACCAAGTGGCGTCGAACAGGCCGCCTAAATAGTGCAAATACCACCAATTCGTTGGTGTTTATTTAAAACACACCAATACTTTTTTTGATTAAAAATATTAAAAAGTTAATATGAAAATACCAAAACACCCCCATAATCCTGATAATTACTCTAAAAAACCCATGTGAAAATACAAAAATAATCTCGAATACAAACCTTATTTTTTTTTTAATCGTCAAATATATATTTTAATTGTACATGAATGAAAAACCAAAAAAACTCTTGTGCAATAGCCCAATATTTTTTTGATTACCAGTGTAAACAATTATTTTATTGTTTAAAAGTTAACGAAGAATAAAAAAAATCTTTTTGTTAACAAACTTTTGTTGATTTTAGGGGTAAAAATATAATTTTACTGTGAAAAATTTAAAAATACTTAAACACCCCCGACCAATTTATTAATAACTAATGAATTAGTGGAAGAGAACAAAGCACCCCAGTAAGCAAGGCTACCGTTTTTTTTTTTACTTAAAAGCAAAATAATAATTTCACTGAAATAATTTATAGTAATATATGTCTAATGCTAGAATGAAACAGCAATGTCATATATATTTAGTTAAATTATTTTAATATTAGTATATAAAATATAATTTTTTTCAAATAAAAGAGGAAAAACGTGATCATATATAATGGTAATTTTCCCATAAATAAATGTATGTCATCCATCACACCCCACAAAAAGTGACAAGAGAGAACGAGTGCAGTAGAGCATAAAATATGATCATCAAAAGCAAGGGACCAAAACCTATCTATAACAGATCATGTAACAGATAAGAAACCAAAAGGCAAAGCATACAACACTTGTGATTTTCAAGTCGAACACAACAAAACAATGCCATTCTCTCCCACATCTCCTCCTTCTTCTTCACTCTCTACCCTTCAATCTTCTACTCCTGCTCTTTTTTCTTCACTCAAACCACACTCTCATCTTTTTCCTCCCTCTTCTTTTTCTTATGCTTTCAACCCCAAGAAAAGACTCTCCCACACTCGTCGTTTTCGCGTTGTTGCTGCAAATGTAACTCTCCAGTCTGGCAATGGTGCTGTTGCTGTTGATGCTACTCCTAATACTTCCACTGAGAAGCTGGACTCATCTTACTATGGAAGACAGTACTTCCCTTTAGCTGCTGTTGTTGGCCAGGTCTATACTATACATCTCTCTCTCTCTCTCTCTCTCTCTCTCTCTCTTCAATTTTGGTAATAAAAAAGATTTATTCTTTTTTAGTACCAAGTTTGCCTTTGCTAGTAGAAGGTCAATTGGTTTTTAATTATTTTGTTTGTTTGCTGTTTTTTGGTGGATATACTGAAATGGGTTGGTTCTTGTAAGCTCATATTCGTTATGTTGTTATGGATAAAAATGAATGAATTTATGCTGAAAGATTATTGAAGGAACTTTGTCATTAAGTTGAGAGACTTTGGCTTTTTGAAATTTCGATACTGTATGATTTAAGCGAGTGATTGTTCTCCATAGCTGCAGCAGAATGCCATTGAATGCGTGTCGCCGCATATGATTATGACAACTAAGTGTGCAGTGCGGCATTGGTTGTGTTTAATTTGGAAATTCATTTGATAATTGTAATGTTGGGCTTATAAATCTTTCATTAACATGTATCTAATGATGTCAATTGTGTCATAGGATGCTATCAAAACTGCTCTTTTGCTTGGGGCTATTGACCGTGAGATTGGTGGGATTGCTATATCCGGAAGGCGAGGAACAGCCAAAACAGTTATGGCACGTGGGCTTCATGAAGTTTTGCCACCCATTGATGTAGTCGTGGGTTCAATAGCAAATGCAGATCCAGAATGCCCTGAAGAGTAAGCTCAATGATTGCTTGAAAGATTTGTGTGCATGTCTATGTGCGCTCTTCCTTTTCCACATACAAAAAAAGAAGACAGCATTTGTTCACACAGACAACTGCTTTTGTTTTTAATCGCCTTAAAAAGGAAGATTTTTTGCTCTGAAGTCATATTGTCACTTTAAACACACAAAATGATATGCTATCATTTGTTCAAAGTTTATTATTTGTCCACTCCCCACTCAGAACAACTTTTCCTTGATTTATGTGATGTTTATTAACGCAATGCTAGCAGTGTGGGAAATCTCCATAAAAAAGTGGTTATTTTATCTGTTTGTTCACACTCAGAAAATAAATCCTTAACCAGAAATAGTTGCGTTTGTCTACTCAAGCTCAACTAGAGGTATTGCCTCCTGTCTAGTTTTCTATGTTGTAGTTAATTTAAGGTTATTTATTATTAGGTTCTGGCTTTAATTCTTGGTCTGGTGACTTACTTGATAGGAGAAAAGCTCAAGGCTGGGCCTAGATCATAGCCTCATGTATCATTTTTCCCTTTTAGAACAAGTGATGCAAAACTCCATAATTTTGTTTGTAAATGATAAAGCTGGAGATGCCATGTGATTAAGAAGTCAATGTTGGCATTTAAAATTTTAGCGTTGCCCTTCAATAAGTCTAAGATATGGATTTGGAAGCTGAAGCCTTATTTACTTCTATTCCATGCCGAACAAATATCATGTAATGGAAAAAAAAAAAAAAAAAAAGGAGTACATAAATTGACAGATCTAATTTCTGTCAGCAATCACATGGAGCTGCCAAATTTATGTTGTCATGAATCATAATGTTAATCCCCTAGGTCAAGGGAATTTTTTTGTTTTGAACTGTTAATTTTTTTTCTCTCTCAAAATGACCCATCTGGCCATCCTTTCTGAAGGTGGGAGGATGGTTTGGCTGAACGAGTGGAATATGATTCCAATGGTAATATCAAGACCCAAGTTGTGAGATCTCCTTTTGTTCAGGTCCGTGTCTTGAAAAAAGCCTTGGTAGTTTAGATGGTTTTCATTACTTAGCAACAACTCTCATCTATTCATGCACAGATTCCTCTGGGAGTTACTGAGGATAGGCTCATTGGATCTGTTGATGTTGAGGAGTCCGTGAAAACAGGAACAACTGTCTTCCAACCTGGCCTTCTTGCTGAAGCTCATAGAGGTGTTTTATATGTTGACGAAATTAATCTCTTGGATGAGGGTATAAGTAATTTGCTTCTTAATGTGTTGACCGAAGGAGTTAATATCGTGGAAAGAGAGGGAATTAGCTTTAGGCATCCTTGCAAGCCACTTTTGATTGCTACTTATAACCCAGAAGAAGGTGCTGTTCGTGAACACTTATTAGATCGCATTGCTATTAATTTGAGGTATGTGCCTTCATTTAAGCAATGGAGTAATTTCCTCGTCATTAATTTTCTTCTCACCATTTCAATAATGACACAATTCTTCTGCAGCGCAGATCTTCCAATGAATTTTGAAGATCGTGTTGCAGCTGTTGGAATTGCAACACAATTTCAGGAACATATTAATGAAGTATTTAAAATGGTTGAGGAAGAGACTGAATATGCAAAGACCCAGGTACTGTCCAGCAACGACTTGTCCTGTGAGTTGGCCCTCCAATAGAAAAATTTGAGTTTAGCAAAACAAAAACCTTGGGAATGGATGGGTGTAACCCAATGACAATTCCCCTCTGTCAGTTAAGAGGAGGTGTCAGGTTGTTGTCTATGATTTAATGCACTCCAGTTCAAGTGGAGGTTATAATTTCCCATATTCCTATAACAACTGATATTGCTTGGCTAAACCAAAGACAGGACAACCTACTTGGAATGGCTTCCTTGTATACTTAAGGGCAGAAGATTATTCTTTGAAGGAACAAATAGATACTTCTATTTAAAGGCATGTTTATATGATTATCTGAAGTAATTTTTTTATATAATAGAAAAAGGAGAGAGCATTTTTTTGAATCTACCATTGCATTTGGGATGGCTAGCATGCTCCATTTAGTACTAGCCCCCAAATCACAATCAGTTATGACTTTGTATATAACTTTTCTTCCATGATACTGTATTTTGTGGTGCTCCTGCTAAATGGTTCTTTGTAGCCATTGTTAATAGTTAATACAATAATATACATAATTAGCAAGCCTGACTTTCTAGAAGGCCTCTCTGTCAAGGTTTCTAGGAGATGATTTATTTCTTAAACATATTAGATGTGCTCACATAATTTATTTCTTATGGTAATTGAATTACCTAGAACACCATACAGAATGATGAAAGCATATCCAAAATTTGCGGGTCATACATTTTGCTTCATTAAAATGCAAATGCTCATTGTTATTCTAATGAATATGATACTTGGTCCTTATTGCATTTTGTGATGCTGCAGTATGGATTTTTGTCCACAGATAAATTATGCAATGTTTCTATATTATTTTTCCTGCAGATCATTTTGGCAAGGGAGTATTTGAAGGATGTTACTATTAGCAGGGAGCAATTGAAGTACCTTGTTTTGGAAGCGCTTCGAGGTGGTTGCCAGGTACTGGGATTAAGGCTCTTGCTCAATATTTAGAGTCTTCTTTTGATTTTCCTTCCTCCCTCTCCCCCACCTCCTAAGCCCTCTCTGTTGGAAAGCAAAATCAAGGAAGTCCACAGATCATCTCCCTTGACATCCTTTATACTTGGACTCCTTAACAAAAACCTTTATGTTAGTGTGTTGTGCCATTATGGAATCATGAGGATGTTTTGTGATGTTCATGAATTCCCAATTGGCTGCAGATTGTTTTCTTCTCTTTTCTTTTTGAACTTGTTCTTCTTACTTTTGAGCTGCTATGAAGATCTTCTAAATGTATATTATGAATGGCAGGGACACAGAGCTGAGCTATATGCTGCCCGTGTTGCAAAATGCCTGACTGCTTTAGAAGGACGTGAAAAAGTGACCGTGGATGACCTTAAAAAAGCTGTAAAGTATTTTTTTCTGAAACATAATGCTCATAAGTAATGAGAGAAAAATGAAAAGAATTGTGTTCATTGCTTGCGATGAAGATTCACTGATATAATCACTTCTATTCAAAGTTTCTGAGACAGATTTTAACCCTTTTATATAATTTTTATAAAAATTTTAGCTCTTGTTATCATCATCCCTTCTTATCTATTTACTTAAATGAACTCTTTATAAGATTTGCATAAAGTTTATTAACTTATATTCTGATATACCATCTTATGCAGGTAGAACTGGTTATTCTTCCCCGTTCAATAATAAATGATAAACCACCTGAGCAACAAGACCAACAGCCTCCACCTCCACCACCTCCTCAAAATCAAGATTCAGGGGATGATCAGAATGAGGAGGAAGATCAAAAGGTTCCTTAACATTGATGAACTTATTTGTTTGATGCAGAAAATTATACTGGTCTTTCCAATATGATATTTTAAAAATGAAAAAGGAAAGACAAGAAAACAGATTGTTGTTTGGTGTCTTCTGACTTATTGTTCATCTCATCTTTTTTTACCTGGAACATACTTGTTTGAAATGTGAGTGTTCTTTTCTGTAACTAGGATGACGATAAAGAGAATGAGCAACAGCAGGAACAAATACCTGAAGAATTCATCTTTGATGCGGAAGGAGGGTTGGTTGATGAGAAACTTCTCTTCTTTGCACAACAAGCACAGAGACGCCGAGGGAAGGCTGGGAGAGCAAAGAATGTGATATTTTCAGAGGACAGAGGACGGTATATTAAACCCATGCTCCCAAAGGTTTGTACCCTGAATCTCTTCTGCCTCCCCTGTCCTCCTTCTCTTTTTAAATGACAATTAAATTCCACTTCAGGCCAGTTTTTTTTTTTGTTTTTTTTGTCTCTCTAGAATTTTACACGACTAGACATAACAGTATAAGGAATTCTGATCACTTTGTATCCAATATAGATTATGAATTAACAGTCCTTCTCTAAAATCATAATAATCTGTTTGTCCTTGCCCCACTGAATGGTTTGCTTCATCCATTTTTCCTGAATTCCTCATTCAAGGGTCCTGTAAAGAGATTAGCGGTGGATGCAACCCTCAGGGCAGCTGCTCCATATCAAAAATTGCGTAAAGAGAAGGATACTCAAAAGAGTAGGAAGGTTTATGTTGAGAAAACTGACATGAGGGCAAAGAGAATGGCAAGAAAAGCCGGAGCACTGGTAACAATGGATTCTTGTATTATTTGCATTTATCCTTGACTTCCTTTTGAAAAAAAATGATTCTGCCTCAAAACAAAATTCTGTTGCAGTTCTATATATTTATCTTTGATTGTATTTCAAAGTTATGATTAGTGTGGTATACCATTCTGTGAAAGTTCTTGATTCAATTTTTAAATTTTAGTTGCCATCTTTTTGCCATAAAGAGAAGAAAGTAAACTTCAAAACATAATGTTTTTTCTTAGAAGTATAATGGAATTTGAATCTTAGAGACTTCAATCACACTATCAGATTTTTTGTCTGGTAATAATAATATATAGATTTCAACCAGTCTGAGCTTAATAGGATTGGTGCGTTGGTCTAATTTCTGTTCCATTGCTGTGAAAGGGTGCATTTGGTTTAAGTTCTGTTCCATTATTGAGGGAGGGAGTTTTGGTGCTGTTTTGATTTCCCTAACATTGAGAGAGAAAGAGGGTAAAAGAGCTCCCTTGAAGTGTTAAAACTTCTGATATGTCTAGATTCTCATACACATAGTTAATGACAGGTAATATTTGTGGTTGATGCTAGTGGGAGCATGGCATTGAATCGAATGCAAAATGCAAAGGGTGCAGCACTAAAGTTGCTTGCTGAGAGTTATACAAGCAGGGATCAGGTATATATAATTAGCACATCTGTCATGCACTTCAATTGTTGTGAAACCTTATACTTAAAATTTCTACTGATTCTTCTATGTTAAAAGAAGTTACCTCCTGATGGCATCTAGCACTTTTTAACTATCGAATTCCATTAACACTGTAAACATCTGATTCTTTCTAACTCTTTTTCTGGTCAATGTGAATTAGGTTGCTATTATTCCTTTCCGTGGTGATGCTGCTGAAGTTCTTTTGCCTCCTTCCAGATCAATTTCAATGGCAAGAAAGCGCCTTGAAAGGCTTCCATGTGGTGGTGGTTCTCCCTTAGCTCACGGCCTAACAACTGTAAGCAGATCTAGTTTATCTCCCCAGTTTGCATCTCAACAAATGAATTCCCATAAAATGGGAATTTTTCTGTTACTGAATATTTCAATTTAAGCTCATGTAAATGATATGCATAAAATTCTTTGCGTGTTTTATATTGCGAATGACATCCCATGTATATACTTGCTGAAAACTGATGCCATTATCTTTACTTTTTTAACTTCTGAGCTGCTATTCCTTTCTGATTTATTCATGAAATTGTTAAAAAATTCAAAATTGGTCTGGAATTGCATACACACATCCTTTATTTTGTTTCCTGATTCTAACTTTTATGAGCTTGATTTTTTTATAGGCTGTCAGGGTTGGGTTAAATGCAGAAAAGAGTGGTGACGTTGGACGCATAATGATTGTTGCAATAACTGATGGCAGAGTCAATATATCACTAAAAAGGTCTACTGATCCCGAAGCTGCTGGTCCTGATACTCCAAGACCTTCGGCACAAGAATTGAAGGTAAATTCTGAGCTCTGAATAGTACATGTAGCATATTGCCAACTGCAACGCAAAAGCTTCTAAATGGCACTAGAAGGACAGACCCCACGCAGGAGATTGCCTAATTTGCTCACTCTGAAATGATCAAGACTTGTCTGATTTTAGACTATACAAAACTTATTCTGAGTACATGCAACCATCCAAATAAGCTTGTTATAAAGGGATGCATAATTTTCTTGTCACCACTTTTGCTAAAACATAATTTATGTTGGACGTGAAATTCTAGATCCCAAATCTTGATTTACAATTTATCCGTGTGAAGAGGTGCATAGAGAGGCAAATCTGCAATCCTAAAATTTTGCTACAGTTTTTCTTTTCTATGATTGTAATGCATTTTCTGTATGTCTGATGAAGGATGAGATTCTTGAAGTGGCTGGGAAAGTATACAAGGCAGGGATGTCTCTCCTCGTCATTGACACAGAAAACAAGTTCGTTTCAACTGGTTTTGCTAAAGAAATCGCAAGAGTTGCTCAAGGTTTGTCTACTTGAGAAAACTCTTTAAATCTTCATTTTCTAGAGGGCCATGACAAATTAATTGTGCTAGCAAATCTTGCTCTACAGGAAAATACTATTACTTGCCGAATGCATCAGACGCAGTTATTTCAGCCACAACGAGAGAAGCTTTATCAGCCTTGAAGAGTTCATGATTTTAACATTCTTGATCACCCAAATGTCGAGGATTGTATCATGTATCCCACCCGATCGAGCATGAAACTGACAAGTATGGTTAACCATGTAGAGAGTTAACTTTTAGGTCTTTTTCTTCTGTTAAATTCTGCATGTATTCTCAGTTGTGGAATAAATTCATTTTTATCTTTTAGAAATTAGAACACCTCCTTCTGATAGAGTTTGCTATACCTGCATCATGCATGACCATATATTAACAAGGAAATCACGACTTTTTTTTATAGCTACATCAAGCGGTGCCTGGCATGTTGGTTCTGGAGCAGCGTTCTTTCTTTCCAAGGACAAAATTTGTGAAGACTAGCGAAAGAAATATGAGGCACACAAATTAGTCTTCAACACTTGAAGAAGTTGACATGGAAAATCACGTTGTTCTAAGACCAGACAAATTTTATCTTTTTCTTGACAAGTCATGTGTGTCAATCACAGCAGGTTTTGGCTATTGGAGACTATAGTCTATTGGAATTGGGAACCTGTGATGAAAAATTATGAGATTTCATAATCTTGAAAATCTTTTAATTTATCAAAAAGAAAGAGAGAGGTGAGGAGCTATTATATAATTTATATTTAATTTTCCTTAGTTTCATCTTCTCTGCAGGCTCTCAATCCGGCCGTGTGGAAAGGCTTGAATTGCATTTATAAAAGTGTGATTTACACTAAATGGTGAATTACTAGATCATACTTGAATTAGTGACTTTCCACAATAATAATATTTTTAATAAAACTAACATATATTAAAATTCCTCGACATTTTGGCAATGAACGTCAGAATGCTAAGGTTTTTTTTGTACTTTGGTCCTCAAAATATTTTAGGATTTTTTTTATTTTAAACCTGGTTTTTTTTTTTTTTAATTTCATCCTTCAATATTAAGCTTACTCAATATTGGACTTTATAATTTGTTTTGATTTGCTTTCAATAGAGATAAAGTTATCCATATCTCATAATCCGAGTTGCGAGTTAATCATGCTGACTCGAGTTAGTTATTTTTTTCAATTAATTTTTCTTAACTTTATCCTTTAACATTATGTTAGTTAAGAATTGAGCTTCATAATTATTATTATTTTTTTTTTTTTGCTTTCTATGGGGTTATCATGATCTCATGATCTAGGTTACTGGTTTTGCGAGTCAGCCAGGTTGACTCGAGTTTTTTTTTTATTTTTTAATTGAATAATATTTTTTAAATTTTATTATCCAATATTGAGTTGATTGAGAATTTTATTTTATATCTTTTTTTTTTAAAATTTGTTTTCTATGGAGTTAGCACGGTTCCTTAATCTGAGTTTAATGAGTTGACTCGGGTTAACTCGAATTGTTTTGTTTATTTGATTTTTTTCAATTTAATTCTTTAGCATTGAGTTGATTGAGAATTGGTTTGCATAATTTTTATCTTTATTTTATTTCTGAGTTATCATGATCTAATGACTTAGGTCATAGGTTAAGCTAATTGGTTTAGGTTTTTTTTTCTTCTTTTAGTTGAATTGTTTTCAATTTTATCTTTTAATAGTTTTCATAATTTGTTTTGATTTATGTTTTATGAGGTTATTCTGGTCTCATGATCATGGTCATGAGTTTGGTTGGTTGACTTTAATAGTTTTTTGTATCTTTTTATAATTTTATTTTTCAACACCAAATTAATTAAGAATTGAGTTTCATAATTTATTTTTATTTGTTTTCTATGAAGTTATTCCAATCTCATAAATTATATTTGTCAGGTTAACTTAGGTTGATTTAACTCATTTTTTTAGTTGAATTTTGTTTTTAATTTTTATCATTCAACATTGAGTTAATTGAAAATTAAGTTTAGTATTTATTTATTTATTTGCTTTCTATAGGGTTATTAAGATCTCATGATTTAGGTAATGAATTTGATAGGTCAACCCAAATTGACCCGAATCAATCTAGTGTGTTGTCATTTTAATATTTTCAAAAGATGTTTTGGTTTTTTTTAATCAAATTATATTTTTATTGATTATATAAATTATATTTGGACTTACTAAGTCAACCAGATCATATCAAATCAATCCCTATATAATATATATATTTTTTTCAATAAACACATTAATAATACCTGGATTTTATTTTTTTTACATCCATAAAAAAATTTGATTTAACCTTTAGTGCAGGCAATAATATAGTATATTGCTCATTTGTTTCATAACCATGTTCATGAAAAAAAAAAAAAAAAAAAAAAACTCATATTGAATTTGAAGTGCTTGGACAGGAAAGACCCATAATTTTAATAATGTTTCTTTCTTTAGGCTTCAAGGCCCAACCCAACTATAGTTAAAAAACAACAATAATAATAGAATATATATATCAATTACTCCGACAAAACAAATCTCAGAGAGTAAGAGTGACGAAGTTTCCTCTCTGCTCCTGTCCTTTAAATTTTCAATCTTCAATTTTCCCGCCTCACCTCTGTTCCCGAAACGCCCAATCACACAAAAATCCTTTTGATTTCGGAAAGAACAATTGATTAAGGTAAAACTACTTACTTTGCTTTCTTATTTTTATGATTTATTGACTAGTTGTTTATGGTAATAAAATGTGCTAATTTTTGTTTCAGGGTTTGGAAATTTTTTTTTGATGGAGGATTTATATAAAAAACTCTACGCTAAGTACGATAAGCTTAAGGTGTGCTGCTTTTCTTTTCTTTTGCAAGACAAGACGAGAGATCTTCTAATTATGAAGACCCATTTGGTTTAATTATGTAATTCATCGATGATTCCATGTTTGTTTGCAGAAGAAACAATTGTCAGAGTTTGATGAGCTCAACAAAGATCAAGAAGTCAAGTTTTTGAATTATGCCTCTGGTATGCTTTTCTTTTCAATTTATGGTTTAATTAGTGAAGAAGAAGCCCAATAAAACCGCAAAAATCTTTTATTTTTTTGTTTCTCTTGGTTCTCTAGTGCTATTCTTTGTAAATTAATGCCAAGAAAAAAAAAATGGTTCTTGCAGTTGCTGAAGAGATGATACAATACTTGAAAGATGAAAATGACAGGTTGCGTAAACAAGCCAGTGATTTGAGAAGTGAAGCTGCTTCAATCAGGCATCCAATATTCCCCCTTATCCTTTCCTAAGTTTTGTGGTGGTTCTACATGTTTTTCCTTCACTATAATTTTCACTCATTCATTTTATTTTTCTTGCAGGTCCACCATGGATGAACAATGTGCCGAGTACCAGAAGCTGTTAATGGAAGAGAACCAGAAAAGTAAGGAACACTATATTGCTCGACGAATGCCAAATTTCCTTCTTCTTCCTGTTTTTTTTTTGAGTGTTTTTAATCAATTTACAAGGCAATCGTCTAGGAAGGCTTCTACTTAATGGTGAACTCGTATGTGATATATGTTATAAATATTAATTTCATATGGCTACACCATAAAAAATTACCCACTTTCTTTTTTCTTTTCTTTCCACTTGTAACACCCGTACAATATTTGTAAGCAACAAATAATTATTTTGAAATTTTTCTGAATGCAGTGCAACTCCGTATTGTGTTGATGGGTTATCGTCACTTTATAGTGCCAACTTGAAAATTCTATTGCATTACTATCATCTGTAGTAATATAATATCTGATATGAAATTTCTATGAGAGTGATAATAATCTTTACATATGAAGCTTGGAATGGAAACGGATGGTTTGGATCCATGGCCAATGGGATTGCATATGAAGCGTGTTAACTTTTCAATAGTAGCCAATTTTAATGGCATCTCTGTATTTTCTAGCTGTCAGTAGTTACATTATCAGGTGGCATACACATGGAAACTGCAGAAGTATCCTTGACCCAAGCCATAGCAAGTGCCTACTATCTAATGAAAATAAAGTTTATGTAACACATAATTTGACTTTTTAAGAAATGAAAGCGGAAGCTCAACCTCAAGTGCCGATGGTAAAAATGGTTGATCAAACCATCTACCTAACTCAATATTATACCTCTTGCTCCATTGCATGTGAAGAAAAGACTTGTAGCTAAATATGTCACTGGAAGTATCATTTACTGACCTTTTTTATTTAGAAGGAAAGCTCTAGTTGCTCTGACCAAAGCTTGTGGCTAAATAATCGTACATCTATTTCATTACTGAGAGGTTTATTTATGGCAGGTAAAATTCTTAATGAAGAAGTTGAGAAGCTTCAAAACCAGCTTCAATATGGACTTCCTTGCAATTCTAAGGACAGAAACAATGATAATGTCCGGCTGAATATGCTTGAAACTGCACAAGTTACACCAGAAGAGAGATCTACTGCCTCAACTAGAAGAACGGTGAGAAAACGTAGCCGAGAAGCTAGGGAGAAACTGGAAGTAGAAATTACCCATGGTGGTAATGATATAGTTGGATACAATGATATGGAAGAAAAATCTGCCAAGCGCTCATCCAAGGGAACTGTTCCCTGTGGGGATCTTCCAAATGATCAGCAGGTATTGTCCGTAACCTACATTTGTAGAGTGAAAGCTGTTACCCTCCTTTTTCCCCCCCTCTAACTGTTCTGGTGTGGCTGTCCAGCTAGAATCCTGTGAAAGAATTTTATACAGATCAGGTCTGTTTCAAATGCTAAATTTTCTCCCATTTTCTTTGTCAATTTTTCATGTTGTATCCATCTATTTATTGTTTTCTTTTTTTCCTGATGGTGGCATCGTAGCTGAAAGTGGCCCTGCTAACTTCCAGTTTCAAGCTCTTCTAGAATACCTAGTAGGCATGAAATTGTCTGCTGTTAATCAAAATGATGAAGTTTGCATTTCAGCTCAGCATCAATCAAGTGGTAATTTCAGTAATAGATATGCAAATATCAAATATTTCAATCCTTGTTTAATTTTGATTTTTTCTGTTAATAGTTTGGACTTGGTTTTATTTCAATACTGATTCAAGCATAGGTGAATCTACACAAGTTTTTATTAAACATGTAGATATATGCAAATAGGCCGTAAAGAAATCTCTTTATAGTTTAGCAATCAGTGATTGAAAATCCAGCCAAGTCTGATGATGAGTTCTTCAGTCCTTTCATAGTATATGCTTGAAATTGCAAGTCCTGTTTTAGTTTCTGATCTTCTCTGAAGAGTTATCATTCACCAATTTGAGTTTCCTTCCAGTATGTTATATGATCTGTCCATTGGATATTTAGTTATTTAGCTATGCTAAACTAAGTACATGTTGTAGTTAGATTCTAAGCATTACCTAACGGATATTTGAGTTATTTTCAGTTTTAATTGGATAAACGATTGCTCTGTTGGGTTGCATTAATTCAGCACAGACAATTTTATCGTCAAAGTTTTTATGCATTTTGACACATGCGGGACTCACATTGAGTTTCCAAACACTTTGGTGCTTATGCCCAATTTGGAAGCATGATGGATACGCACAATACCTTTTTTTTTTCCTGGAAAAAAAATTGTAGAGTATGCTCTAGAAAGCAATGTTCTTTGTTTTATAAGAAAAAAAACATGGCTGGTTTTGTGAAAGTGGAGGAGCCTGGCCAAGTTGGTAGACATCAATGGCCACAATGATATGGGGATTGTGGAGTGAATTAATTACTGGCGTCTCTCGTTTCCTCATTCTAACATGATAGATCAGTAGGTATCCGATTGGAGAGATGTAAACTATACGGTTTCAGCTTGAAAGTAGTCCAAATTTAGGAGACCAAAGCAGGGAGTGGTAATTGGTTGATTTTCTTGAGTGTCTTTGGGAGATAATCTGCTGCCTGGATAGAGATGGCAGAGAAGTGAGAGCTTTGGATAAAACAAATGTTTCTTTAGATAGTCACATGAGCTCGAGTAGCTAGTGTCCATGGGATGCATTGATTTTTCAT
Organism: Populus alba; assembly: GCF_005239225.2. Classification (NCBI taxonomy): domain Eukaryota; kingdom Viridiplantae; phylum Streptophyta; class Magnoliopsida; order Malpighiales; family Salicaceae; genus Populus; species Populus alba. The sequence continues at coordinate 5,314,127 of NC_133292.1, forward strand.
ACCTCATCCTTTCACAGTGCATGCGTACCTGTTTTGGGTAACCCGTGAGATGGTGTCCACTGTGAACGTCATGAATTTGTGTTACCGCTTTATATTTTGTTTGCATTAGTTCCCAATTAAATTTTTGAATAGATTTGATGGCTTCGGCCTGAAGAAAGGTGTACCATGTTCAACCTAATCTGGCATCTCGCTGTGTATCTTCTCGTTGTTCACTCAACATTTGACTAGCAACTTGTGCTTCTGTTCTCATTTCATTTTCTAAACATTTCTAGCATCTGTTATTCATGGCTGCAGCTTTGATTTTTGTTTATCTAACAGGTTATGCATTTACTCTAACATGGATGAAGAACGAAGCTGTAGAGGAACCAGAGCTGTTATATCGTGTGTTAACATTGGGTACATTTGAGAGGGTAGCGCCAGAGTGGATGCGATCGGTCCTGATGTTCAGCATGAGAATGTGGCCAATCTTCTTTGAAAGATTAGCCTGTGTGATCAAGCTCCATCGCTGATTGTGCTCTCGTATTCTTTTCTTGTGGTGCAATTTGCTGCTGTATATGACTTGGGAAACTGATGACAAGGTAAAATGTTACCAATGACATAATTCTAAAGAAAAAAGGAAAAGAAAAGTTGTGTACTTAAAAAAAGTCAATTGTCTATTAGAATTGTGGAATTAGACTAGGTAGGCAGCTTGAGACCTTTCATTCCAAATCATCAAGGCGATGTTGTATTGGCAGGGCAAACATTTTTTCTTTCTGTGTTGGATACTAGTCATTGTTTTATGATGGTTTTGAATTGATTTAAGATTTGAAACTAAAGTGTTGCTATGCTAGGCTGTATCTTTTTCATTTGTGATTTGATTTTATATTTTATTAAAATATTTTATTAAAAAAAATTAATTTTTTTTGTTTTTAAATTAATATTTTTTTTAAATCTCTTGTTTAAAAGTAGTCTCATTTTTTATATGTTAATGTTAAAAATAATTTTTTAAAAAATAAAAAAAATATAATTTTGATATATTTCGAGTGTAAAAAGTAATATCAATCATATTTGGACGGTAAACACTTTTTTTGATGCATGCATTGGTTTGCAAAGGATTCGGCATTTTTTTGGCTCTGTAGGGATGATTAAGGCATCGGTTAAAACATACCTTTTTCTCTTTTTCATGTGTTATACCATGTGTTGAATTTTATTTTTTTTATCTACGTTTAGAAAATATTAGAAAGTTGAAAACATGACTCATACCAATTGAATTAATTAAATGGTACCACATTACATGTATATGTTATAAGAAAAAATTATGAAATGATGGTATACTAGATTGATTCGGACCAACTATTATTATGGGCATGAGATGGTGATAAAATCATAGAACCCACAACGAAAAATAGAAAGATCAATTACAACAATCCAAATATTGAAGGGAAAAGGTGAAAAAAATTTTGAAAAAAGAAAAAATGACTTGAGTTAACCTATATCAATGGTTGGCGAAACACTTTGAATGGAACAAATTTTTCAACCTAAAAAAGAAAAAATTCGCCTTTAATTCAAGGAACCTATGAAATCTCAAACTTGAACTATTTATGTAAAACTCAACTAAAATTAAATCTCAAGTCAATTGGATTTTGAATCAACCCTCATAGAATGGCAGGGTATCATAACCTAGTAGGGAGTAAATAATTATTCACACAACTAAAGATATTTATAGTAATTTACCCAAGTTCTATTTCTTAAATTTTTGAAAATGATTTTCTCTATATATAAAAAAGTGAGGGTCTAGCTAATATTAAGTAAAATATTAAACCGCATGGGTTTTCCTGTGGCTCATCCATAATAAATGTGTTTAGGGCTATAGTTAAATTATTTTTTTACCCTTCATTCTTTAATTTTTGAAGCTTTACTTGAAGGATAAGATGGTTTTTGCACACGATGAATTTATCATTCTTAATTTGTTTGAGGGTAATACTGTCTTTTTTAATAACAATGCAATTACTATATTGTCTTTAAAGAGTAAACTATCAAAACCTTTAGTCTAGGGGTCATATGGTAATTTCAATTTTAGCATAAATAGTTGAATTACACAAATACACTTATTATGCAAATTTGTTAGACTTGGTTTCAGGGGTTTTATTATTACTTCCTAATGGTTTTTTTGTTTTTGTTATTTAGTATTGCATTTTCATTTCTTATAATTTTATGAACAATTGAATTATTTTATTACCCTTGCCATCCAAAATTTTTAGCCTTGGCTTTGAGGACTTGGTTGTAATTTCATAAAAGTTTTTTTGTTATTATTGTTTAGTCATAAGGACATTGTTTATTTTGTACACATAAAAAAAAAGCTATTGACGTATGCGGTTGACGACAATGGTTGAAATCAAGCTTCTACCATACCATTTAATGCTTCTCAAAGTCTTTTTCCTCCCTAGGTGTTGCGTGTATAGTTATGAGGTCTGGTTAGACGCCAATTGACTTTTATTTTCTTTTTTTCTTTCTTTTCCTTTTTTTTTTTTGATTTACGTGGGTGTCCGGGCCAGCTTGCGCGCACCACGACTAATCCCACGGCTCACTGAACATCCTGCAAACCCAGTGAGCATGTAAGGCACCGCGGGGGTGACAGGCGTGCACGGTGAGGTTTGAACCCAGGATGCAGAGGAAGAGAACAAGTCCCTTCAACCGCTGGGCCAAGACCTCAAATGCTTTTTCCTTTTCTTTCTTCCTCGTATTGCATGCTGGCCTCGTAAAAAATTATATAAGCCCTTCAATTTCTTTTTTCTTTTGATTCAGTCATTCTTTTCTTAATTTTAATTTTTTTATTTACATTAATTGTTTCTAATTGGATTTTATTTTTTATTTTATCCCTAGTTGTTTGATTTTGTTAGTTTTTTTTTTTATCAAATTTGATCCTCATTCTTTTAATTGTTGTTTTTTTGTTTTCAATTATTTTCTTGATTTATTTTTTTTTCTTCAATTCCATCCTTGAGCATTTCTTTTCACTGAATTTTTATGTCAAGTTCAGTACCAATTCTTTTAATTGTTATTTTTTAATCATTTTTTTTTCAATTCACTCTCCAAACATTTAACATCATTTAAATTTTCCCTTAACATTTAATTTTAGTTGGTTTTTATGTTGAATTTAGTCATAATTCTTTTAATTGTGATTTTTTTTTTGCATTGTTTTTTTTATTAAATTTTTTTTTCTTTAATTTCATCTCTCAATATTTGTTTAGTTAAGAATCCTGCTTCTTTATTTTTTAGTTTTGCTTTTAATGCGGTCACCCTAGTCTTATGACTCGAGTTATAAATCTAAAAGATTAGTCCAAGTCGATTTTAATTTTTTTTAAAAAGCATTTTTTTTCAAATATATTTTTTTGCTAGTATATTTTTTTTTTTTTTGCTTTGTTATTTAGGGGGTTATCTCAATTTCATATTCTAGGTCATGTGTTTGATTTGTTCACCTAGGTTGGTTGCCGGATTCACTCAAGGTTTTTTTTTAATCTTTTTTTTATATATATATTTTCATTATATCGGTGGGTATTCATTCCTTCTTTTCTTTTTATGTGTTTGGCCTTTCATAATATTTTTTATGGTATGGTTTTATTCAATCATTTTTGTTTGTATTTATCGTTTAAACCTTGGGTTTTTTAGAGTGAACTTATCTTTTATTTATTTAAATAAATAAATAGTAAATATAATCTGGTAAAATCTCATCTTTACAGTTTATTTCTTGGTTATTATTAATGACTTTTTTTATTTACATAAATGATTATCGGTTTATTTAGTTAAATGATTGCATAGGTTTTTCAAATAATATATTTAATTTTTCATGTAAAAAAACAGATTGATGCATACCTAGTATTTTATTTAAAAAAAATTATAAGTTGCATACCAAATTCATGATTTAAGAGTTTTTTTTAGTTTTTCCTTTTTTTTCTTCACACTTCTTTTGAAAAAATAGTATTTTTTATTCTTTACACTTAACCTATTTATACTATTTTTTTGTTCATTTTTTTATTCTTTTGGAAATTTTCTTTGGAAATTTATTCTACACATTTGAAAAATAATATTTCATTATAGCAATTATAACATTATTTTATTTCTTAGCTACTTTAAAAACTAGCTCGAGATTTCAAATATTTTTATTAATGCATATAATTTTTATTATATTTTATTATATATAAATATCGACTTTATAATTCATGATTATATTTTTTACTTGATGTAAAAAAATATGTTAATAATATTTACACATTAATTATTTTTGCATTGAAAAAGAAAATATTTAACCAATAGTTAAATTAGTTTAATAAACATGTTAACACTTTATTAATTATATTTATTAACTCAAATAATTCGCATATGCCTTTTGATTTATAACTAGAATTTAAAAAAATTAAAATACTTGCATTTTTTTTTCCTAAAAAAAATCGTCAGGGGGCTTTTGTTTCCGATATGTATTTTTAAAAAAATGAAAAGGATAATTGACGAAGCCATGCGTATTTTATTTGCATATAGCATTTTCCAAACCAGGAAACTAGCCGTTGGAGATCGATGAGAAAAACGACAATTCAAATCCCTACCACCGCCATTCTAACGTTCGAAAATTTACCAAACCCTACCCATAACTCTCCTAAACGGTACCGTAATTGGCAATTTCAACTTCTTATAAACCACAAATGCATGGCCTCTATCGTCTCTCTCTCTCTCTCTCTCTCGAAACGTTCTCTCTTTCTATAAAAAAACACAAAGAAGAAGAAGAGACAAAGGAAGAAGAAACTCAAAAACTCTCTTGAGTCTCTTCTTCTTCTTCTTGTTTTCTAAACATACTTCACTGATCAGTTTCTTTATTTGGGTTTTCTTTCTTTTGGATTCTAAACTAAAAAAAGAAAGAAAGAAGAGAAACAATGGCAGCTATTAATGGGTATACTCCGGTGGCTGCTCCGGCAGGGACTACCCCATCAAAACAGACTGTCCCATCGGCAAAGACTGTTGATACACAATCCGTGCTTAAACGGTATTATTTTTTTTTCTTGTTTTTGCGCTTGATCTGCTCTTCTTATTTGTCAAATGATGTAACATATCACGAATTTTATCTGGATTTATTTCATTGGTTTTCTTTTCTTGTTTATGAATGTGGTTTGTGATCTAAGATCAGATGATGTTTGTATTTATAATGAGTATGGTAGCATTTAAGCTATTGATTTTTATGTAATTGGTTCTTTATCTAAGAGTGATTTTGAATGAATCAATTGGGTTTCTTTAAGTCTGATTATTTATCTTAATTGGTTATCTGCTTTTCATTAGTTAATTGATTGTGTGATAAGCTTGATTTGAATACTCGTCTTTTTTGCTATAATTTGCTTTTGAGGTATTTCACGGTTTAATTTGACTGAACTTTTTTTTTTCAGAATTGGTTGCTCTGTAACCTGATCTGGTTGCTCATTTTCTTTTAATCGGCTTGAGAATTTTAAGGGTATTTTTTACTGACTGTCACCTTTTTTTTTGTTATGAAATCAGGTTGCAATCTGAACTGATGGCGTTGATGGTAAGAACATCGAAACCTGTCTTGTTGTTGTATCTCTAATGTTTTCAGCAACAAATCAATGATTAAACTTGTTGATCTGAGAGGTTTTCCGATAAATTTTATTTTGTAGATGAGTGGAGAATCTGGGATATCTGCCTTCCCTGAAGGGGACAACATATTTTGCTGGAAAGGAACGATCACAGGAAGCAAAGACACTGTTTTTGAAGGAACAGAATACAAACTATCGCTTTCCTTCCCTAATGACTTTCAAGCCACCAAAAGTCAAGTTTGAAACCAGCTGCTTCCATCCCAATGTGGATGTCTATGGCAACATTTGCTTGGATATTCTTCAGGTAAAATTATTAATTATTTTAGTTAAAGCTTGTGGCTAGTGCGTTTATTTAACTAATTAAGAAAGTTTTCTAAGATGCAAATTGGCTGATCAATGATGTTTGATTGTGTGTTCTAGGATAAATGGTCATCTGCCTATGATGTGAGGACAATATTGCTATCAATCCAAAGTCTGCTTGGAGGTGAATCTTGTTTTCCGTTTTCCCCTTCTCTGGTTAATGAAAGTTTGTGATTTAATTGACTATTAACATTTGTTTCTCTTTTCATGTTATGTTCAGAGCCAAACATAAGTTCACCTCTCAACACTCAAGCAGCACAACTTTGGAGCAATCAAGAAGGTTTGTTTGTTGTTACTTCGGATGTTTTCCTACTTTGAAGTCTGGATGTATTTATTGCTTGGAGTCTGGACAACACGTTTACTATGAATTGGTGTATGTATTGCTTGGAGTATGGATAACATATTTACATACTTTTGGTACCTTGTGTCTGTTGCAGAATATAGGAAAATGGTGGAGAAGTTGTACAAGCCTCCAAGTGCTGCATAGAAGGAAGAGAAGGGGTCCAAAAGGAGGTGTTCACTGTTTGCTGGGTGGTAGTGCTGCATAGAAGGAAGAGAAAGGGGTCCAAAATGAGTTGGTTACTTTACTGTTTATGGGTGTGGTGTGGTGTGACTACTGACTCAATGGATGAATGATGATGAATTGATGAATTCTCAAATTTTTTTTTCCTATCCTCTTTGCAAAGTGTGTAATCCGTGGGACATACATGGTTCAGCATCCCTGTCCTGCTTCTTGTGCATTTTGAGAAATTAGAAAAGTGCCGTGACGGGGTGGTTTTGAGACAATCTTACTGAATAATTTTTTTTTTCCTATAAGCAATGGCATTTTTAATCTGAAACAGGAAAGAAAATCCATGATTTCCCTTCAATATAAAAAAATATATATGTGTAGTATTTTTTCCTTATTTTACAACGAAAAATTAAAGAACCTACACATATTTAATCTGAAATATAGAAGGAAAAGGGAAAGAAAATCCATTATCAAGATGATATTGGTAATGGTAATTGCTATGATAGTTGAAAAAAAAACATGAAAAAAACAACAGCCTCGCCGCACCAGGGCAGTGCGCAGAAATGAGGAAAGACCAGAAACAAGAGGAAGAGAAGTAAAGACAAAACACGACATGGATTTTTATGTCTTCTGGTAATATTATGCTTTTGCAACGATGTCATGAACATTCTTACCACAAGGAGCTCGAGAAAGAAAGAAAGAGAAGTTCTATTTGAGCCAAAATTTTAGTTAGCGTACCACTATTTAAATACTAACTAAAAATAACAGATCCAAAGTTGCGCTTTCCTCTCCATTTACGTTGTGACAGGCTATTATTGCTTCGATGATGTGAGCTGCCTCAAGTTGTACTTGGACAACTCCTTGTACTTTTCAATAACCCCGATCAAGCACACAGTCTGAGAAAATTACAAGCCAAAGCAATCAAGTTAATCGGGCAAAAAATAAATTAGCACCATAGAGCAAACATCTCATCAAGGCAGTCAAACTCTGATTTTTTTTTTTCCCTATAGGTACTAATTAAACCAATAATAGATTATACACGAAGCAAGTAATTCTTTGCGGTAAAGAATACATCACAAGTGTAAGAGGCTGAACAGACTTGAAACATGTAGAGTCTTAAGAAATAAACATACTGGCCAATTAATTTGACCAGATGCATGATCACTCATAGGCATCAGGAGATGTAATGAGATGTAATGGTTATAAAAGTTCTTCAATATTGTTGCTGATAGAGAGCCTAAAGGAATCTTCTAAAAGATATAACCAACAAACACGATTCTAACTTCAAAATATCGCAAAACTTGGTTTTGTAACAAATGAGCAGTTTCTGCAAAAGATAAGTCATGGCAGGGAAGAGTACAGATTCTCACCTTGACAATTTCAACTACAATTGTCTTGTCGGGATTGCCAAGATCAACTTTATGAGGCCCAGGAACAGATTTTGCCACTGAATTTATAATTTTCATCCTGTCAATGCCAGAATTTGCTCGGGCTTCATACATTACTGCAAACTGCACAGAAGGAGTAAGTGGTCAAATTGTAGTTTGTGTGCAAGTATGAGATGCAACTCTGTTGGTCCTTGTTGACTCAGTTCAATCAGTGAAACTCAGATTTCTTATCTCCTACGATTTCCTATATTCCACCACAATTACGATGTCAGACTACAGGGGTGATTTTAGCAGTGTAGTTGCTCAGCTGCCATATGCTAAATGAGAATGGCAAGCTATTAAAAGTATTATTCATGTCTGATTAATTGAAGAAACAAAACTTCATTTTGGATCATTATTTAATTAAATGTTGATGGTGTTCAATGCCATCTATTTCCCCATTGCCAATTTCCCTTGGATCCCAGCTTATGTAATGCTTGGTCCTTGTCAAAGGGAGCTACCTCAACAGCAACTCCTGAACTAACCGTGTCCTGCAGGTCTGAGAATTTCACAGAATAAATGGAATTTTATTTAAGGTTACTTCAAAAGTGGTGCTAGAGCTAGCTTATTAACACAAAAGTGACACATGAAATCAATGTATTCAACATGGAATTCTAAGAACTTTGATGAAGCAAGGAACAAATTCTTGAATATACAGATTTAGTTTTACCCCTTAATCCAAATGAGCATTGTTTCCCTTTTCACAGTACATCTAACATGATTTTTCAGTGCAGAAAGCAGTTCTTACTGTTGGGAAATTAAGCAGGATTATCATCAGCAAGTCCTATTCAAAGGGTTCTAAAGGTCAAACAGTGTTTTTGTAGGCCTTAGTTTTATATTTTAGGGTTTAGAACTATTAGTTTAGGAAGAGGGAAAAAAAGAATCACAAAATACTATATCTAGGCTACCTCTTGGCTTGATTTAGACTATGAATCAAACCTCCACTAAAAATCAAACCATACAATGAAGTTGGACCAAGACTAATGCTACATTGTTAGCATATTTGAAGACTCAACTCTTCCCAAGAGTGTGCCCTCTGCATTCCAAGTTGTCAAGCATTGCTGAATTGGATGGTGAATTTTATTCATCACAAAGAAATTAGTTGAAATTGTGAATATGCTACTCAAACACTTCTTCTACTATTTGTTTTATAATTCTCACTTATGGAGCACCAGAGAAGTAGTGCCAGTTTACTTTTGAGGTAAGAATTAATGAATAGATAATTCTAGGTACCTTCAGTGGATCCTGAGTATCCACAGGAAAATATTTTTCAACAACTGGTGCAATCGATCTTGAGATTTCCTCTTCTGAAGCATAGCATGCAACTTCAATTGGTAGCATTCTTATGATGAACCTATATATGAACAGATAGTACAACTTTACATTCTGAAATGATATGTCATTTTTTTAAGATGTAAAAGTTCTTGCTTTTTGCAGTACAGAAAGCCAATTTGGTACATATGCACCAAATGTCACACACAGGTTGATGCCAAGCATTTTGAATGGGAAAATCCATAAGCATTGGCCTGAGGCTGAAGTACGGCTCAAAAGGGGAGAATAGTGAGCACTGGTTGGAATAGGCCTTTATAAAATTTAACCTAAGAGGTCAGCAATTCATAAACCTGGACATGTGTTTCCTTGTTGACGCAGCAGATGTCATTAAACGTTGGACAATATCTTTGGGACAAGGGTCTCCATCTATCTTGCGCATTTGAATAAAGGCAACACCATTACAACCAGAATCAAGGCTGAGAAAGCGCCTCTGTTCAAGCAGAAGAAAAATTCATAATCAGCGTAAGAATATGATGATATAACCAAAAATAGTAGCAACATGGCAGACAGAGACCACCCTTTTTAAGCATGCTCAGCATAACAACAGGAATTGGTGAATTCAACAGATAGCAAACTCAACAAGATAGGAGATCAGTTATCAAAAATGAAAAATGTAGCATATTTGAATAAAATACTCTCAGAATTGCAAGGAGTAAAACTACAGTATCTGCTACAAACATAAGAGCACCCAAGTTCACCATGCCCGATTGCAAGATAAACAGCAATTTATACTTCTGTAAAGCTTGTTCATGGAGTTGCATTTCATTCTACAATAGGCTACGGGGAAGCAAAATGTGTTTCCTGCTATTTCCTACAATTTCCATTTTCCCCATCTGGGCCTAGAAGAAACAAAACAGGTAAGCTGAGAGGACAAATAAGACATACAAAAGAAAAAAAAAAGGAACAAATCATACGAATGTGTCACCCAGTATGCTTTCTGAAAGTAAAATCAGGATACAGATTATGTGTTTCAATTCTAGGGTGAAGGGGAGTAATTTCGTTAGATGGTACAGTGCACTGCTTGTATGTCTTTTATCTTCATTTCAAGCCAAATCATTGTACTTTCAGTACAAGCAAAACATCCCTATTGAGTACCTACCAGCACATCTTAACAGCATTGCAATGTGGTGGCCCTGGTGGGTGTGAAGTTAGTGAGCAAAATGAGAAGGTAAATAATCTATGAAGATACCAAATAGAGGAGAGGGAGATAGAGAGCTAAGTACAAATACAGGGAAGAAAAGGAAAATTGAGCTCAACAAAAGAACACAGGCAAAAGCTATAGAAATTTGGCCACCAGTTCAATTTCTCTGATCAACTCATTTAAAAAATTATTTATTTTTCAATGGAACATCAGTAAATGGAACACGGGCAAAACATTGCTCACCTTGTTCTTATCTCCAAGTTCTTTGAGTTCATCCTCAATAAGCCTATCAATGGATTTCTCCTCCACTTTTTCTTGGACAACAGACTTTGGGGCACATGTTTCTGTGCATTTCTTCTTTGCTGGTGGCCCCTCTGCTTCATTTGCTTGTTTTTCATCATTTTTACAACCCTCTTCTTGATTAGTCTTCTCTTCTGTTTGATTTTCACTGTTTTCATTTTCTACACTAGGTGATCCTACCTTTTTGTCTGTAGGATTATCATTCATGGCATCATTGCCTTCAGGGGCTTCTGATTTGTTCTCATCTTCCCCATCTTCTTCATCATCATCCTCTTCACCATCTCCTTCATCGTCAGAATATGAGAACTTGATCTTTTTATTTGTAGGTTTATCAGGCAAATCTGCAAGCTTCGCACTAGTATCCTTCCCATAAGCTAGCTCTTCATAAAACTGCAAGAAAAAAGTGCAAATACCAGCAGCTCAATGAAAGAGTACATAATTTGACCTCGTAAATCAAGGGAAAGGTGCATTCACCACATCTAAAAGCACTCTAAATTATCGAATGTAGTGAATGCATTTCTCAGACATTATGATAACAGAAAGAGCAAACCAAAAAACAAAAATCCCAACCATGACAAGCAGAATTCTTGTAGGAGGAATTTTTTAAGATACTATAAATTTTTTCTTCGGTCCAAAGTTGTTAGCGTAGCCATCCCTGTCCGTAAGGACTAGCCATAATGAATTTTACTCGGTATAAGAACTCAAAGCCATGATTTAAAAGGGTAGCCATTAATGAATTCTACTTAGAGCATAAAAACAAATCTTTCTCCCATAGCCACCCATTTCACCGCACCTATATTTTCACAGCTATATGAGTCGATTTTCCATCTCCTGCTTGAATTTTGCAACAAAAAATGAAAAGAAGAAGGAAATAAGAGAAAGGAGCATACAGAATCAATAACGTTAATAGCCTCACGAGAGGCTTGGCGCTCCCTACCCCCATCACAAGTGATAAAGAAGCCTTGAACTCCTGGGTGTAATGGGTAGGAACCCTTCTTCCTCACTGGTTTCTGCAGTACAGAAACACATACAAAATACAATCAAAAGAAAGAAAAACAAATTGCATATATATGAACAAGTGCATTGAGAGGAAGTAAAAAAGGATACATTATGAGGGAGATAGCGTTGCTTTCTCTTCTTGCTGTTGGTAGGAGCACTAGCACTGGACTTCGGCTTGTTCTCCGTTACCATTATTTGCTTAAGCTGTGCTCGATGAGGGTTTCTACTTTCTAGTTCTATTTCGTCGGACACCAAGAAGACGAGAAACACTTGGAGTTGGGCTCAGATAGATTTCTTCGACTTCGGAGTTAGGCCTAAACCCACCTTACCGCTTTGTGGCCCAAAATTGGGTCAGGATTACATTATTGATTCAGAACTGCAATTTACACCTTAACAAGCACACCATCTAAATTCATAGCAAGAAATGGTGAGAATGTCTCGCAACAAAACAGAAACGTCTCTGTGATATAATAAAATCTGCTACTGGTTCCAAGCTTAGTTCAAGAAGAAGACATTTAAAAGTATGAAACTGGAACTAAAATAAGAGCGAGCAAAGGTGTCAACTGACCTGTTGATTGCGAATCCCTAACGCGTACAGGGAAGGAGGAGGAGGAGGAGAAACCAGAGGGGCAGGGAAAACGTGGAAGGAAGATGAAGAAAAAACCCCAGAGGAGAAAGAGGAAAAAAAAATTTGGACCATTTCTCGATTTGTGCGTGTCATCCTTGCGCAGGGGCCATGCTAATCTTCTCTGTATTGTTCCAATTTTATTGGATGTCTCCTAAGAGACAACAAGTTCTTGCTTGCCTACGTTGATAAAAGCCTTTCGTCCATGTAACTAGTCGCTGTGGGATGTTGTTCGATCCCAACTAATGAACGTCACTCTCTTGGTTTATACACGTCATCCGCCTCGCTTGTGATCCAAGAAATAAGGCTATGCCGCAAGGAAGGACCCCAGAAAGAGTTCCAATCGAACAAAAACAGAAGGGAGGAAAACTCAGAACAGATATGTGTCCTTCAAGCAGGACAACAGGATACATTAGGAAACATGAAGTTCCAATCATCAGACATAGAAGCTCTAGAAATCCTATTCATTTCCTCGATTCCACCTTCACATATTGAATTATAAGGAGAGGTTCCATCCCAACCCGACCCTAATCGATCCTTTGAACCCCACTCTCCCTTTTCCACCCCTTCCATTTATTTTTTCTCTCTTAGAGTTCTGATTTTGGAAGTTTTAGGGTTCATCAATTGTGTTAGAATTGAAGGGTTGTTAACCGATTATAATCCAGGTTGCTCTGCTTTGGTATTATAATGTTTGTACCATTTCCAGTCCTTTCTTCTAACTTAGCGAGATCAATTAATTTCCCACATGTATTTCTGTGTTTTATGTTCCGAGTGTGGATAAATGTTTGAACTTTATACATAAAAAAATAAAAAATATTAGCAACTCATCCATTAAAGTCCTTTCTTCTTCTTCTAGAAGTTCCCGATTCTGCTTCTTTGTTCTTGCCGTGCGCCAACACATCCATTTTAGCAATGTCCTAAAGTCATTTCTATGTTTGTCTTTCTCATTTATAAAAAGATGGTGTGAATGAGCGATTTTGATGGAGAAGCTCTGCCCTTGGACTGAATGATGCACGTGTCTCTTTACTTCCTTCATGGTGTGCAAGCTTCTGGCTTCCTTCAGACACTGGCTCTGCAATTCTTGCAGAATGGATAACTACGTGATAATTAGGGATAATTCTCTTATGAACACAAAGAGGGCATTTACACACATCATACCATATTGCAAGCTTTGCTGAGAAATGTAGAAGAATTTGCAGGGCCTGGGCTCGCTTGACGAACCAGTCATCAATAGAGATTTGTATGTAATTTTTTCCTACTATTCACGCTGTCTTATTCCATTCTATGCCCGCGACAGACTACAGGAATATTGACAGCTATCCGCTTCTTTAGCATTATTTTTCCAACATATCTAGCCATAATGTCCTATAAGCATCAAGAACAAGGTGAAAAAAGAAAAAGGAACAGAAGCTAGAGATCACAGGTAGGATGGTTATAGAAAGCCAAAATTACACTTCATTTACCACTGAGCACTTCGATATAAACAAGGACGACACCAATATTTTCAGCTATTAACATAAGACGACACGGAATTCTTGATTACAAATAGATGGATTCTAGCCAACCAGGATAAACAAACAGGCATCGTATTCAGCCGGAGATTTCAATAGCTTTCTTGACATCAGGTTTCTTGACTTCCTCCTTCGGCACAGTAACAGTAAGCACCCCATTCTCCAAACCAGCCTTGACTTGATCTATCTTGGCATTCTCAGGCAGCTTGAACCTTCTCAAGAACTTGCCACTGCTGCGTTCAACACGATGCCATGTATCACTCTTGTCTTCCTTCTCCACGTTCCTCTCCCCGCTAATTTGAAGCACCCTGTCATCTTCAATCTCGACTTTCACTTCCTCCTTTTTAAGCCCCGGGAGATCAGCTTTGAAGACATGGGCCTCTGGGGTCTCTTTCCAGTCAATGCGAGTGTTAACGAAAGCTGAATTCTCACGAGGGATGAGGGAAGAAGAAGGGAAAGGGAAGTCCTTAAATGGATCGAAAGAAAAGAAAGGGTCGAAGATGATGTCTCGTGATCGGTTGTTGAAGAAGCTTGGAATCATTGCCATGATTGATATGTGTTATTTGCTTTGCTGGTTGGTCGTTTGCTGAAGACTAATCGTTGTGAATTGCTGGTGATCGGTCTAGATGGGGAGGGGGAATTTATAGGAAGCAGGAGACAAATCCAGGGCAATCGCGATGGTGCGATTCACGAACTTTCTGGCATGCTCCAGAATAATTGAGGCCTAGAATTTTTTGAAGCCCTAACTTGGGCAGCAACTTACAGGTTAATAAGGCCCGTGAGAGCCTTGCTTGGGCTTCAACTCTTTGCATCAAGGGCTGCTATATTCTTTTTTATAGCTTTTAGTAGGCTTGTTAAGATTTATTTAATGCATTTATAATTGATTAAGTGTCAATTACAATCAATCTTTATTTTTATTCAAAATTTACCATAAATACTTACAAACTATCACAATAAAAAATATCATTTATTTAATTCAATATCCTTAAAAAATATTTTATTTTTATTTTTTCAACACAAACTAACAATAAATAAAGTTTAATAAATACATTTAGATAATATGTATTATGAATTTAAGTTATAAAAATACTTTAAAAAACAGTTGTTATTATACTCTCAAACACACAAGCACCACTATTGTAGATATTATGAATTTTTTTAATTAAAGAATGAATAGTGTTTTTTGTGCATAATAAATAAAAGCTAAAAAAATATATGGGGGGTAAATTATATAAAAAAAAAAACAATATTAACGCCAGTTAAAGACTGGAGTGAAAAGTTGATATTTATGGTAAGAAATAAAAAATAAATATAAATACAAATATTTTAAGCATATATCCTTTTCATTTTACATTGTATATTTAATTTTTATCCTTGCTAGATTTTACACTTGAGCAATGACGCAGGATAATTGTCAATGTTGATTTTTATTTAATTCTGCAATAATTAAAATAAATATCCACAAAAATCTGAAGGATTTAAATTCTACATGAGCAAATGAGGGTTTTTCAAGTCAACGTGGTTTTTTAATAAAAAAATCAAATGAGTTTAAATAAATATTTTCAAGAATCCCCGTAATTTAAATTAAGGAGTAAAAAATATATTGCTCGAGGTAGAAGTCCCATTTCCTTATTAATTTATTTATTTTTATTTTGTCGAAAACATGCTTTTTATTAGTAGTATGTTGTTTTAAAATAAAACTTATCATGATATAAAAATCATGTTTCAAAAAATAATGTCTTGATAATTTTTACGTGGTTGTATGAAAAAATCAAAAGAATAATTAATTTGTAATAAATAAAAATATCAATATATATATATGTTATTCTCATTGAATATTCATGTGCAATATTTTTTATATTTTTTAACATATTATACTCATAAATAATTATTAACAAAGTTATTGCATATATATAATCATAAAAGGCTCAAATTGTATTTAAAAAGTATAGTATAAGCAGACAATTTATTAAATGGCATTGTCATTATAAATTCAAAGAGGATTTTATTTAAGTTAAGAAACAGTGTTGTTGGACTAGCCCTTAAAAAAAAAAAAAACTAGATCTACTTGTTTATTTATGTAAGGCTAAGCCTATGTGCCTGCATTTATTTCTTCGTCTGTTTTAATTTTAAAAAATTATAATAGCAACGTGTTGTTTATTTAATATTTTTTCGGCCGCCATCAATTATCATAAAATAGGGTTTGATTTTTGAACCCAAAAAACCCAAATTCTTACCTATTTTTATTTTTAAAAAATACTAGAAAAAACATACTAGAAATCTAAATAATCTCATTTAATATTTCCTCTCACATGTTACAGAGAAAGACTAATGTTTTGTTTTCAAAAATTAATTCCTATTTGTTAATTATTTATTTTTATAGCTGAAAGTTTAAACATCACCTACAATTTTTATTAAGTTAAACTAGATTTTAATTATATTGTGTTTAACCATTAACTAGATTACATCATGTTAGCTTTCACTTAGTTTTATTTCGAACTTAAACTAAGCAAGAGGGTTTCTAAATTAACTTGCCAGCCAGGTCAGTTTTATTAATACTATTAAAAAGCTTTCTACAACAACGTGAAAGTGGTTTATTATTTTTATATTTTTTAATATATTTTTTTCAAAAATATTAAAATTTATTTATTTATTGAAAATTAATACATGCTTTTATGATAGTAATAAGATTAGAAAAATAGTTTTCAACTAGAGAGATGATTTTGTTATTCTTATTTCAAATCGCCAAATATTCTTTTTATATTTGTTATGATTTTTTTTTATTTTGAAGGCATGGATAGTTGTGTGTATCTGGAACGTGTATAACTAGTTAGATCACACACACTCTAATTAAACTGTTAAAAAGAATTCGCCAAAAAGCTATTGTGAAGAATGAACAATAAAAATACAATAAAATGTAAAATTTAAACTGCGCTTAGGCGACTGGTAGATGGGGAAAATAAAAGAAAATTCTTAAATATTTTTCCAAAAAGAGAGAAAGGAAAAGGAAATTATATATATATATATAAAACAGATGGGGGTTAAGGCCTCAAGCGTGGCTTACAGAAAGAAGGTTTGAAGCTCTCTCCATGTAGCAGCCAGACGAGATAACTAATGTCAAATTATTACTTTAAATAAGACTGAATCTTATAGAACAAGATGAGAAATCGGCCGCTAGTTGATTCTTCAGCATTTTAGGGATTGAAGCTCTAATAAACATGTTGAAAGAAAAAAAAGTGTAATGTTGTCTTTTTTAACAGGAGATTTCAACAGTCTTCCTGGCATCAGGTTTCTTGACCTCCTCCTTGGGCACAGTGACAGTAAGCACCCCGTTTTCCATAGCAGCCTTGACTTGATCTGTCTTGGCATTCTCAGGCAGCTTGAACCTTCTCAAGAACTTGCCACTACTACGTTCAACACGATGCCATGTATCATTCCTGTCTTCCTTCTCCACGCTCCTCTCCCCACTAATTTGAAGCACCCTGTCATCTTCAATCTCTACTTTCACCTCCTCCTTTTTAATCCCCGGAAGATCAGCTTTGAAGACATGGGCCTCTGGGGTCTCTTTCCAGTCAATACGAGTGTTGACGAAAGCTGAATTCTCGCGAGGGATGAGGGGAGATGAAGGGAAAGGGAAGTCCTTGAATGGATCGAGAGAAGAGAACGGGTCGAAGATGATGTCTCGTGATCGGCTGTTGAAGAAGCTTGGAATCATTGCCATCTTCTCGTCTTTGTTCTTCTTTATGCCTTCGAAGCAGGCACTGTTTGTAATTGAGAGATGAATTGCTGTTGTCGTGTTGACGATGATGAGGAAGGAGGGATAGTTGAGTAATTTATACATTACAGGGGGGGAGGAGAGAATTCTGGTAGTTTCATCTTGGGCTTCTCTAGATCTTTCTAGTACTTTCTCGAATCTTTCAAGGCTTTATTGAATGATCCAGAACCTGGTTTTCAAGAGAGCAGGATTTTGAAACTTGGATATAGAATTTAGGCCCATAACACATACGGGCTTTTATTGGCATTTATTAGGCCCATGTCAAGAGCTGTGTGTATCAAGCTTTTTTTAATGTTTGGCTACGCTTTGAAAACATGGTTAAATAAATTAATTTTTCAGTTTTAGATAAATAAAAGTGTTTTTCGGTTTAAGAGATCAGAGAATGCTTTCCATTAAGTATCTAAAAACTAAAATGATATATTACTTCATTGTTTTTTTTTTTTTTTTGTGTACACGCAGATAAACAATAATATATTAATAAAATTCTTTAAAATATAATATTTTATAAAATAAAAAATTACTAGCATATTTATATAGGAGATAATATATCAGGATATAGTAGTATACAGCATAAAAATATATTAATTTGATATGTTAATGCATATAATAGTTGCTAGAAAATACATTTGAATACAAAACATGTTATATTATACAATAATAATATATTTTAGATGGCATGGATTGTGTTATAAAATCAGAATAACATCAAAAATAAATTTATTTTCAATGTTCTCCAAACACTATAAAAATATTTGATAAAAAAAAAAAAATTAATAGCTCAAAATTATCAATTATTTCTTGATAGGTCTAAAATTTTTTAAAACATTTAATAAGTCAAAATATATTATTTCTCAATTTATTTTATTGACACGGTCAGAGATCATAAAATAATCTATAGCTTATTATTCATTATACAATCAAACATATAATTAGATTTTTTTCTAAAAAAATATTCAACAAGTTATATATCTATAATATTATATTTTAAATATTTATATTACATGTAGAGATACACTTTATAAAATAAACCACGCATAAATATAATAAATTATTATTATTGTCATTACACTAATTATATCGCGTTATTTTATTATAAATAATCAAACAATTACATTTAATGTTCTATACACGATGCATGAAAGAAATTATTATATTTTACACTTATCTTTCACACGACACTAAATTATTTGTTGGCAGATAAACAAGTCACTAATCTAATTAATTTTTATTTATTTATAATCAGGAAGAAAAAACAAAGAAAACATTGTTTGGCGTATGAGGTGTGGGATACCATGAAGAAGAAAATCACCATCAAATAAAAGGAAAAATGGGGGAAAAGACTCTTACATGTGTGCCTGTGGGCATTGGTGGAGCTGTGATCCCATGGATGCATCATGCAGCTTGTAATAAGCAAGAAGCCGTCGCGAGACAAGAATATAATAAATTACTTTTCGTGTTTGATGACGTAATGGATGACTCCACGTGGCTATGAAAACTGTCAACGCTTGCTGACGAGGGAAACATGACCATCGAAGAAATCTACCCAAAGATTACGATGCCATCACCACCACCACCTGTCACATCATCTTCATGGTCTCTGAAAGGAATTGATAATTTGATGCCCTTTACCTTACCAAGCTATACGATTTTTTTTAATAATTATTTTTAATTTTTTTAATTTTATTTTTAATATTAACACATCAAAATATTTAAAAATATTAAAATAATAAAAAATTCCATTTTCAAATTTATAGCAATACTACCCTTTTTCATTTTTTCTTCCTTTTTTCTAGATAATGATAACATTGGATTGGCTTTTAACTGAGATAATCTTGAAGTAGACACGGGAAAAAAAAATTAAAAAACTTGTTTTGCTCTTAATTTGAAATTATAAAATTTAAAAATAATTTATTTTAAAAAAACATTAAAAAAAAACTGAGTTAATATTAGTTCCCTCTATTGATCTGGGACAAAAACTTATTTAAAAAACAAACCTAGCAAAAATAATCAAAGTTAAATAAATATAAAAACATAATAAAAAAATCAAGTCACTCTAGATTAACCCAACGAATATAAGACTTGGATTAACCTTATAAAAAAAAAAAAAAAAAAAAACTTAAAATTTAAAAACCTAATAGCCCATAGTCAAATAATCAAAATAAAAAACATTTAAAAAAAAACTCAAACTTAAAATAACTCGAATTAATTTAATTATTTTATAAATCTAGGATAATCCTAGGGAAAAAAAAAGACAGGGGAAAAAAAAGTTAAGTTAATTTTCAAAATCAACCATCTTAAATTAATTACAAGATGAGTTGATAATGAAAAAGTTAAAAAAAAAAAAAAAAAGTCATGAACAAAATCATGTATATCCAGCATGGTGATGGCGAAGGCATGTGGGTGGTGGCGGTGGTGAAGTCAATAAGTGATGACAATCGGAGGAGATGGATGGCAGGGCTGCCGACCAATGATAATGGATGGAGGAGCGGAACTTGATGGTCATTGAAACTCGCCATAACCACGAGATGTTTGGGCCCAACAACTGCCAAGAATTCAACACTCATAATGTCTTCCAGAGTGTAAAAAGTCCTCAATCATTTGAAAGGAGGATAATTTGTAAAGACAACTCGATAAATAAAGAGCACTTTTCACATAGCCAGCAACAATATACAGAAGACCTGATTGAGAAGGAAGGTGTTCAAAAAAAAAAAAATTAAGATACTATTTGTTTCATAGAAAATGATTTTTCAGAAATTACATTTCAATTTCTTTTTATTTATCATTAAAAAAATTGATTAAAAAAAATTAAGATACATTTTTTTGAAATATTTTTTTAAAAAATATATTATTATTTATTGATTATATGAACTTTTATTCTTATTTTTTTTTTTTTTATGTTTCTTATTATTTTTTAAATTAAAATTTTTTATTTATGACATTTAATTTTTATTACTATTTATTTTATTTAAAATAATTCATAAAATTATATTTTTTTCCGTTCTTTATTAATCAAATCTAAACCCCTCTTTATTAATCAAATCTAAACCCCGTTCCTCTAATAAGCTTAAAAAATTAAAATATCAATAAATTATTGTCCCCATTGTTTTTTTATTACACTCACAAACATTAAAGCATAATTTACTTCTCAAAGATTTAGTTTATAAAAAAAAAAACTTTCTAAAAATAAATAAATAAAAAAGCTTAAGATACAATGAGAATCATTAGAGAGATGACATTTTTTTTCTTTTTGACAAACCCTTTTATATATATAAAGATATTGAAAGAATTCTACATTTACAGGGGAGCTATATGTATATAAATAATATATATTTATAGCAACTGTACGTTATCCACACCGCCGGATGAATATGCGGCAGCAAGGAGAGCTCCGCCAATGCCTGATCCATCTTCTGTAACTTTAAGAATGACGTGTTGGGCCACATCTTCTCCCAATATTTCATTAAGGGCTTCATGCAAGTACTCTCTGAACATTGTATAACTTGTATATAAACCCCCTTCAATCGCAACAACTGTTCTTCTCATTTTTACATCACTTCTACTTCTTCCACCAGTGATGCCTCCGCTTCCATCCCGTCCGATCTTCTTCAAGATTCCCACTATGCCAGCAGCTGCCAATCGAGCAGCCCTACGTGTCACAACGTCACATATTCTTACAACAAGCTTTCGGACCTTCAAAGAGACCTCTGAAATCTGAAATTGACAGGTGCACAGGAAAATAAAACCGATATGGTCAATCCATAGCAGCATTCAATAAACACATGAAAGGAAAACATGAGTGATCCATCTACCTCCAGGGTTTCTTTCAAGATCTTATCTACTTCTTTCAGTTCAGGAGAGTCGTCCTCGTGCATTGCAGCCAGCAAAGGTGTTCTGATTAACAATAGAGGAAAATGAGTAAGAAATTAAAGAGAACCAAAGCTTCAAGTGACAATAAGCATAGAATATCAAGAGAGATGACACATTTATACAACAATAAAATCAACTACTAGTCCACCCCAGATTTCTGTGTATATATGTGAACATACTGCAAAATAAAGGGGATTGATAATCTGGAGGAAACAGGTCCAAATATATCCGAGTCTTGCGACATTCTGAGAATAACTCTCCGAACAATGTCACCTAGATACATTCCTGATATCAGTTTCTCAAAACCCTGCAACAAAATCCAACAAAAAGCATTGAGCAGGTCCTTTATAGTAATAAATAATAAAAACCTAAGAAACTGCTCCTTACCTGATCATTTGGGTTAGGGCTTTCCAAATCCAAATCAATATCATAAGAAGTTCTTGGCAAATGGGATGACCAGAAATTTCCCCATTCCATGTTAACAACCTAGTAAAACAAGAGAGAAGCATAATGTGAGTAAGCAAATATGATAATGGATCATTTTTCAAGTTAATCACAGGAAAATGCTTGAACAAGACAAGAGCAGTACCATGCATCCCGAAGTTGTAAGAAGACCTTGACACTTTATGATGGCATCTGCCCGCTCTAAATAACAGGCATTAGTACCCGTTCCAATTATAACAGCAGCAACAGTGTCAGCATCATCATAATGTCCAAGTGCTAAGGTTCCTGCAGTATCATTTACCTGTTCAAAACAAAGTGCACCTCTTCATCAATACATTAAAAAAAAAAAAAAAAACTATACGAAAAGGAAAGTACTTTTTTTTTTTTTTTGGGGGGGGGGGGTGTGTTAAAAAGGCTGTCCAATGTACCACGCTCCACAACTAATTTTTTTTTAAAAAAAAAAACTATGAGAAAAGGAAAATTTGAAATCAACAAAAGGATCCTCCACAAGCTCAAACATACTGGTGTCTGTGCATTTATACATGCATGACTTGGTAATTTTTAAGTTCTAGATCAATCCATTAGAGATGTAAGATGAACTTTATTTTGCATACAGTACACCATCAACTACGAGCTATTCAAGATCCTGGTACGAGTAAAACTCCACCAGTTACTGTAAAGCAGGTGTTTTTCTTATGATAAAGTACCAAAGATTTTCAATCAAGGAAACTTCATGCGAGTAAAACAGATGGGGAAAATCTTTGCAAGCAGTCTGCGGTAATGGTCTTGATCTTCTTTAGTTCTGAGAATGAAATTATGGTTAACTTTGCAATGCCGGTCAAGCTATTCAATTCAGAAAGTACATGACCTATGGAAAAAACTTAAACTGATTCGGAATAGTATACATGTTTGACCACTTAACAGTTACTATTCAAAAATACTAAAGCATACTTTTGACTGATAAAAGTAATGCCAATTGAAGTACACCCCAAAAATCATCGACTTTTTATTTATTAAAATACCTTCAAATAGCAAAAACCGTATAGTTGAATTGTTATATTGGGTAAAGGGAAATCAAATATCAACGTTGCTTCCATAAGAGAAGAAAGTGCTTACCAATACTGCAACACGCATATATAAACCCCTCCTGATTAATGCTGCTTCTAAAAGTCCAACCACCTCTTCTCCAACCTACAATCATTTGTGCAATAAATCAGTCTGTTAAAAAAGGAAACGAAACGGAAGTTCACTTATAATAGTCACTTGAATAAAATGTATAAAAACTTCCTGATTGGCTAATAGAAGCATTATCAATTAAATTATAATATATTTATGATAAGTGATTTAATTATCAGGCCAAGTATATTTAAGATTTTTCCTCATCCTAAAATTACATGCAGTGAAAAAACACATCCTAGGTGCTCCAATTCTTCACTTACTGCTCCTTAAGAATAACATAAAACATGTGTAGACATATTGAGAACAGCAAAAAGGCGCCGGAAATCCAACTAACAATTATGCAGTCAACATTTCGAAGTTTCGTTGGCAGACATCATCTAGCTTACCATATCTTCAATGGCAAATCCTTTTGTCCATTTGATAAGGATCCCCGAACGAATCGACAATTGTTTCACTGGAAAAGAAAATGTAAGCCCAAGCTCCCTTGCTCTAACTGAAGAAGGCTCAGAACCACTTTCTTCTTTTTCAACGAATTGCTTTAAGGTTGAAGCAATAAAATCAAAGAGATCCTGTAGCCAAAAAAATGCACAATAATTGCCATATCAGGAGGTGATCTCTTATCTTCTTCTTTTTTCCTTTTCCAAAAGCATGCCCTAAGATAGTGAAATATTTGCAGTTAAAACTCAGTCACCTCACTTGTGCTTGTCATCAAGTGCCGGGGAATGGGTCGTCGCTCCACATCTTGAGACAAGATTGAAGATCTTCTACCTCCTAGCTGAACCCGCAAGACCCTAAAATTAGTACCCCCAAGATCTAGAGCATAATAAGTTCCTATCTCACTCCTGACAACAACATCAGAAATCAATTTACCAATGCAACCTAAGCAAACAATACAAATATAGACCGCATAATTGAAAATTGATCCAACTCTAATAATTGATATAAAAAAAAACAATTTAAAAAAGCACAGTCACTGCTTATTTGGTATGATTTCGCCAAGCAAGCTAGTAATTATACATTCACATTACAAATACCATACATGCCAAATGTGAAATTAATTGGATGTCCATATCTATCTCATTTATATATCACAAATGGGGCAAAGCTTTCTTATTCTTATTCGCTTCAGGAACTTAAAATTGATATACATGGCATGCATGGGTAAAGGATAAAAAACAACCGTAGCTAAAAAGGATGAGTCTCAAATGATTTATGCAGGATAATAGAAGAAATGGTCACATCTGGTGTAACTTGATCCTAACTCTTCCAGCTAATATATGATTCAAAGACAGGTACAGGAAACAGGCTAAAGACTATTAACAACTGTAAACACACCCTCTCCATTCCAATATCTAATCTCTGTCATTGCACATGTTTTCAACAGCCAGAACACCTCAAAAAGAAAAAGGGGATGGAGCTAAATGGAAAGTCTGCCAGTGTTAGCAATTGACACTATGAACTCCCTTTGAAGGCATGTAATGCATCAACACTATGTTTCTAAATAAATCTGCGCTTTAACATAAAAATTGCAATTATGTATTTGCATCGACAAACTATTAAAACAATTGTTAAATCAAGGGTCGGGTATGAAAATTCTGTTCATTGAATACATCGCAGATTCTGTCCTTCGTTAAGCAACCGATCTCGTCCACTTGGAAAAGAAGACTAAATGAGAACCAAAATATTTCAATTGAGGAACCTAAACACGTAGTATTTCTCAAACAGTTCTATAACATTTTAAATCGGAATAGAAAGAGAACATTTAGATTCTATAAACTCATGTTTTTGTTTGAGAAAAAAATATATTCCCAAATCAAGTAGTGAGAAGATCGATTCATTACAATCAAGTTTTGCAAAACAACAGATAGCAGGACATGAATATATAATTTAAAAGCGCATGCGTTTACAAATAAATCCAATTCCAAAACCACTGTACCAGAATCATCTAACCGAGTGAACCCCCAAAACACTTTAAAAACAAATTTATACAGCACAAAGGAGAAAACAGCAAATAGACTGAACATCACAACAAAACAAAAATAAAACTGGAATAACCAAACACTTTACAGTGAAAAAATTGGCAGAAAGCGTGAAGAAACAAGAAAAAGAAATAACACAAAGAAAGACTGTCCAAGTTGCAAGAAAACAAGGAAAAAAAAAGTTCAAAAAGCACTCCAAACAGCAATGGGAAACAAATGGCCATACTGTATCAGATTTTAATTAAAGATAAAAACAGTAAGAGTAAAAGCAACAAGAACACCCCAGAAAACGATCACGAGATCGTAATAAAATAGGGAAAAAAAATATCAAACCACCATAAAAATGAAATTTTCAACCCAAACTATCAAATTCAAGATTACTAGGCATACAAATATCACCGAAAGAAACTAAAGAGAGAAGTACCATTCAATTAATTCCTAAACCAACCAGCGACGATGGATCAATCAAGAATCAAACAAAACACAGAAACACGCGCAGACACACTAAAAGTAGGACCACATAGTATCTCTCACAAGTCACAACCAGTAACAAAAACAACAAAAGAGAGGTAGATTAGATTATGGATTATTATACCCCGTAGGCAAATGGTCAACAAAAGTGAGTAGCATTTTAAGCTTCGAGCCACCTTCAGACGCCAAACCAGCGTGCATCTCCACAGCCATAGCATCCACTACTTGCCTTAACCTCCCAACTGGTGTCTCACATGCTTCTTCTAACTCTCTCAACACTCCTACCACTCTCTTCCACTTCCTCCTACTCCGTACCCTCCTCCCCACCACCACTCCTGCCACCGCACAAGCCGCCGCAGCAACAGCAGCCGCCACTCCCGCCGCCACCTTCCCCATCACGCACCAATTATCCAACTATACCGCTTGCCAACTTCTCACTGTACGCTCACCAGTCCAAAAAAACAGAAAACCGACGCCGTTTCATTGTGAAACATTGCAACTTTGCTATGCAAATGAACTATCTGAATGAAACCCAGATGGGAAAAGTTAAATACTTTATGAGGATTCAGCGGCGAGAGACAATCGCCGGTGAAGGTGCCTATTTGTAGATGAACAGTTCGAGGAAAGGCTTAAAAGACTCTTTTTTTATAATAAGATTTTACAGGTAAGTGTTAGGAGGAGTTTTTTTTTTTTGTGGGGGAGAGAGAGAGAGAGAGAGTGGAATGGTTTTTTTTTCTTTTTTTCCTTGACTAAAGAAGCGTTGGAAAGCGAACTGGACGGTACTTATAGAGGTAATAAAATGACAAATCTGCCCTCGTCAATGCTCGAAATTGACATATTTATGCCGAGGATCTTCTTGTTGATTTCATTACCGTTTAATGAGAATTTTGACTTCTGGGCGTGGCTGCTTTTTTTGTGGGGTTGGTGCATGCAATTGCCATTCGAGTTTAAGGATATTACAAGTAAAAAAAACAACCAAAACCTCTCATTGTTTTTCGAAAGGAGAAAGATGGTCGGTGTTGATTGCGTTTGACTCGTTTGATTAAGACCCTTTTCCGATCTGGAGACCGGCACAGAGGGCTAGCCGGGCTGGCTACGTGGATAGCCAGAAAATGCTTGTGTTCTTTTAAATCCCAATTTACCTGTGTGAACCAAGTTCGTGCTCGTTCGTTGATCTTAGTATGTGATTGTGACTCGTGATCTAAAATCACTGAGTTCTCTGCTCATATAACTCGTGATCTTAGCATGCCGATCCTGTGTTCATCATCCACAGTATAACTATTGTTTTGAAGATAGTCATGATATTGATGACAATTGGGTTTGTGTCAAATGGTTTTTGCAATTTATTTATAGTATGTTCTTCAAGTCACGACCATCTCGTTCATTTTTCCTTCTTTTTTTATTTGTTTTTGTTTTTGATAAATTCATATAGATTGATATTTACTAATACTGGAATTCAGTCTCTTAATTTTTTTCGTTTTTAATGTAAGCATTTACTTTATTGAATTTAAAAGTAAGTTCGATATATAAATCACATTCCACAAGTTTGTTTAAAAAATATTTTTTTTTTTAACATCATACTAAAATCATTAAAAGTCACTAAAAAAATTAATTTTATATTTTTTAAGTCAAATATATCTAAATATGCTTTCAAATGCAAAATTAATTATAAAGTGTTCGAGAGTATGTTAACGATCGTAATTTAAAGTATTTTTTATTTAAAAATATATTTTTTATTTTTAAAAAATAATTTATTTTCAAGGAAAATTATAGAAGCATTTCTTATCCTAATTAAAGGGAGATTATAGCTCAAGTGCCTCTTCATTACACAATCACGTGTGCAGACAAAGAAAGAGAATGAGTTGAAGGGGCAAAAAAAGAAACATGATGAGTGTGTTCCTGTTTTTGGTCTCGGATTACAAAAGTTTTCTACCGAGTTAATACGAGAGTGCTTCCTCCCTAGCTCGACTCGCCATCCTTCACTTGCGACCTAGTTGGGACCGATTCAATGAACCCAACAAATTAATGAATTAATCATCACACGAGACGACAGCGTTCGAGGCACACGACAACAAAGCAGCATTTTATTTATCCTGTAATAATATTATTAGTTTTTTTTTTTCAAACCGAAGAGACCAGAACATAAGAATCGACAGCGGCGTCAATGCTACCGGGCAGCAGCAAGTAGCAGTTGGTATTTACAATATTATGTGCATTCCAGGTTGGTTTCGAAACCTGTATCGCCTGTCACAGCTAATCGTCTTCTTTTCTTCACGCATGCTGACATTCATGTGAGGAGAGAGAGAGAGAGAGAGCATGTAGCTAGCAAATCTTGAACCATGGCCGCCTTCATCTCTCCATTTTCTTGAAAACAAAAACGAACTAAAAAACAGAAGCTGTCGAACTTCTAAACACTACATTAGCTATAGTTTGTAGTATGGTTTTTTGGGTTTTATATTGTGTTTGGAATTATAATAACGATGATGATTTAAAATTATTTTTTTATATTAGTATATTAAAATAATATATGAAATAATGTTTTGAAGTAAAAAAAAAAAATCAAAATTTAAGCAACGAACACTCTTAAAATATCTCTCTAGAGTCCCAGGTTTAAAATTGACATGGAAAAATAATTGTAGCTTGAAAACTTGTCTGGAAACATTATTGCATTAACTTTTAAAAAAACTCGGGGGCAGGGCCATTTTCGTAATCTTAACAGAATATCCAACGAGTCCCCAGACACCGGACCAGCATGTATAAAAGGGAAGGGAACGAATAATAAATAATATTATATATAAAGAAATACTTGAAATAGATTTATAAAAATATGAAAATTTATTTTCTATTTAATAAATAATAATAAAACCTGAACGCGTAACAAAAACTCCATTCTTATTGTCATTCCAGTACTTGATTCTCAGGGCAGAAAACAAAAATAAAAAGAGATCAGACTGCGACGGTAGTCACGTATCCTTCGTACATGCCAGCTGTGTCCCGCTAACTCCAGCTGTGCTTACAGCACGACCAAGAGCTACCATCCTCTGCGTGCGTTCACGTTTTTATTTCGATGACAATTGAACAAGATTTAAGAAAATTATTACTTACAGTACAGTTGGAAAAAACAAAACGACATCTCAGCGCTCTTGTGTGAGGGCATCTCCAAGAATATGCTAAATGAAAAGTCAAGAATAAAAAAAATATATTAATTTGACTTTTAAAGCTCGTTTTACATGTTCGAGGAAAACAAAGCTGTTCAAATTACAAAAATATCATTTTAAAAAATATTTATTATTCCCGCATGCATGGTAAAAAAGTCAAGAATTTACAAAAACAATTAATTGAAATTGTCATTTTTTTTCTTTATTTTTTTAAAAATTTATAATTTTTCAGTTTAATTTTTATAAAATTATTATAATCTCACGGCTTATATTATAGATTTAATAAATTCATATGGATTGATATGAGTTGTTTTTTTTTTAAATCTTTTTAATTTAAGTTTTTTTTTTTAATTTCATCATTTAAATTGATTGAAAATTATTTTAATTGTTTTTAAATCTATCAATCTTGTTATTAAATTTTTTATATATCAAATATAATAAAATAAAATCAATTCTTCCAAATGACATTTTACAATTGGAATGCATGTAAAAAAATCATATTTATTCTATTTAAAAATCATATTACATGTTTGGTTCTTCTAAATAAAGGGATACTTTTATATAAGGGATTTTAACAAAACAATGTCATGTAATGATGTTGGCAAAAAGTTAATCACGATTAAATAGTTAGTTAGCAGTATCGTTCGTAATTTGTTAGACCAAATTTAAGATTTAATTTAAAAAAGCTTGTATTGTCGGTCATTTTACAGCTTATATAGTCAAATCAGATCAATTATTTTTATTAAAAACATTATCATTTTGTTTTTCCTAAAAAATAAATAGTATTGACTCAATTGAATTTTGATTGGATTTAGTTGAATGAACCATGTCTTTATTACATCAATACATTTATTTTATTCAAATTAAAACTTGTTCTAGGTTAAATTTCAGGTTAAGAATTCTCTAGAACAATATGTTTGATCGAACCATATTTAATAGCTAAAATAACATGTTGATTCACATGTTTCTTAAATTTGAATTCTTAATCATAATACGAGATTAAAAAAATATCTATTGTTGCTAAAACCATGCAAGAAAAAATAAACTGTGAAGACACCCATTGAACATGACTTGTTTAAAATAGGATTTAAAGTAGACTCAATTTCAATGAAAGAGAGGTATCCACGATTATCCTTTCCTTTTTTTTTTTTTTTTTTTTAGTGTCGTTGCGATTATTGGCTTGTTTAAAAGTATAATTGTAGTTATTTTTCAAAGTATTTTTATGTTAAAATATATTAAAATAATATTTTTTTAAAAAAATTATTTTTAAAATCAACGCGTCAAAATAATAAAAAACACATAAAAAAATTAATTTTTAACAACAAAATTAATAATATTTTAAAAATAAAAATATAATCATATTTTCAAACACTCACTTTGTGGATGCCACAAGATACATGTGTTCATTACAAGGGCCATGTCAAAGAACCATCTCAACCTAAAAGCTTAAGCTGTTAGGTGAGATCTCAGGATATGATTTATATTATTCTCTAACACATCATCTTAAGTGAAAACCTTTTGGACTTGAAATTTGCATAGACCCGTTCATATTACCTTGTGCTTAATTTTTATCAAATAAATGGGAGATGGTGAGATTGGCTCTGTTACTATGTCAAAAAAATCTAAAAACTTAAATTATTAAATAAAATTTCAGGATATAATTTATATTACTCTTTACATTTATTGTTCTCTTATATATGTTAAGATCAACAATATGAAAGTTCCTCGTAAGCCACGGCCTTGGAGAACAGTGGAAGGCGGCTCTCCACGGATGACAAAGCCTGTAGATCTCTCGGCTGGCTGAAATACAGCCGTGACCGTGAGGGCTAAAATAGAACCTATCGCGACTCGCGAGAGTTTAAAAGAAACAGAAACTATAATCTTTTTATTTATTTATTTCGAGTGGTGAGTGATGACTGCCGTCGAGACTAATTTGACCGCGCGTGCCTATTTAAAAAGTCAAAATCAATGAATGATCCATTGACTGTACAAATTACCCTGACCTGGCAAAGCAGATAGCTAAGCTAGAATTTCCTTTTGATTTTAAGCACGTGATTTATGCTAGACAGTCCCAAATGTCTGTTCTCGCGGGCCCACAATAAATTACAACTCTCCCATGTGTTTCTAATTATATACATAATACTTTATATAAATATTATAATTATTAAGTAAGCAATTAAAAAAACACCAATCACATGATGCCATATCACTTAATAAATACATTTTATTAAAAAATTCAATCATTTTTAATGCTATGAATAATTAATCAATATTAGCTATTTTGAAAAATAAGATACATTAGTATTTAAATAATAATTAAACTAACATAACTAATTAAAATTATGAAACATAACTAGAAAGGAAATCCAAAAACTAATTAAAAATTATTAAAATTACATGTGTAGCCATTATCTTTTCTATAGTTATTCCATCAAGTTTTTTAATTTCACGATATATAAAAGTATATGTTTATTTTTGTTGTTGTGTTTGTTTTTAGTGGTGAGACTCGTCATTAAAAGTAAAAAACATGATAATAAAAATATAAATTTATTGTTTTTGTTATTGTATTTTTTTTTATTGTGAATAGTTATATTCCACAACAAAAGTTAAAAACAAAAACAAATACACCCCTTGGTATCTTGTTACATGGGAGTGTGGAAAAATAACATTGATCACCAAAAAAACATATCTGAGATTATGTAGTGTCTCTCCTTTAACTCCGCAGTGACTAGTATTTTTGCTGACGTTTAAAATTTCTGATTCCCTTTTTGACAATATAATTAAATTAAGAAAAGGCTGGAAAAAAATATCAAACGACTTGGAAAACAAATATATTTGCAACTTTATCATGGGCCTCCTTGTGTTTTCTTGTCGTTTGTTCCTCCTTCATGACAACTCTGTATTACTGTGAGCCATCGATTATATATGTTTTAGAAGGTGGTGATTGGCTAAGCCAATCAATAATATTCAGAGGACAAGATCATCTTCTTGAAAAGTATCAATTGCATGTTCGTATATAATAACACGTGTAATTAGCCAGGCCAAGCAATTTTTTCTTAAAATGGGTGTATCAAGTGCATGCGACTTTCATGTTTTTTTTATTAATTTAGATATCATTTTATTTTTTAAAAATGGAAATAACTTCAGTGCTACGGCAGCTAGCACCTAACATTCCATGCTCCATGCATTTAAATTAACCCACGCGTATTAATTAATTGACAATTATATATATATTCCTTATCCGGGAGCCTGAGAAAATTGACCGGTAGCCTAGGAAAATAGATCCGTGACTTCTATTTTATGATCTCCTGTTTCAGCACTCTTTCATTCCTATCCAATCACCGCCAAGAAATTAAGAAAAAAAAACAGTATAGTATCTTGTCAGTGTAAAAAAAAATATGAAAACTTTTACCAGTAATTACTATATTGATAGAATTGTCAAAGGAAACATGCTGTTGGCCATATGCTTGCAGGGAATTTTACTGCCTTATTCTAATATATATAGCTTATATCATTCTTAATTCACAGCCCATAAAATTAATTGAAATATCTACAAGGGAATCTGAATATTTATATTAATAATAAAATATTAAATTTATTGATTAATTGTCATAATTCTCGTTCCATCTAAACATAATACAGCAACCACTACACACAGTGCAACAAAATTCTATATGTAAATAAATAAATTTAAAGTGGGTTATGTTCCTAGCCTCGAACATGTGAGCTGAAGGGTAGTTTGTGTACACTCATGGTTTTAGAAAACACACATCGCATTAAACGGCGTGGTTTTGGTTTTCTATGATGTTACAAATTGTTTTATAACGTGATAGAGCATTCTACAAGCACGATACCCATAAGAATCATCGTGAAGTAACAATTATCACCATGTCAAGTTCATAATTAAATTTGCAAATTTTGCACTATATATATAATCTTTTTTTAATGTATATATCTTTAGATGTTTAGGTTTTAAAAACCTTGTACATGATATATATAATCTTGATCATCATCAGTGACGGAGGCAGGGGGGCTGACAGGGACCCTGGCCCTTGCAAGGAAAATTTTCCCAACCACTTCCTTGTATAAAATAATGAAAATTTTAACTTTTTAAAACAACTTCTTTTAATTTGACCCCCCTTAGTTTTTCTTTTCTGCTCCGCCCCTGATCATCATGACATCAATTGTCCACCTCTCGCAGCCATAATTTATTTAAAGGTGCTTAAAATAATGGTTAAATTAAGTATTTTTTAGAGTATTTTTTGTTTTGAAATATATTAAAATAATATTTTTTTATTTTGAATTTTTTGAGCCAAACAAATTAATAATTTTTTTTTTAAAAACAAAACAATAATTCAACTACTAGGCCAATCAGTGCCTTAAACCCACAGAAACGGAGCCACTAGGCCAGCAAGCAATAACCTAACAGCAGGTAATATTAATACAATATATATTTTTATATTCGTCGTCTTCCTCCAGGAGCCTTCACCTTCCATGATCATAAATGGCTTGCTTGACCAGTGAAAACTTGGCATTACTGCTGCAAACCAAATTTGAATTTGCATAATCCAAGTGTATATAAAGTGATCCAGCCATTACGCATTCAATTTTCAACCTTTCTTCTGTCCTCTGCTCCTCAACAAAATATCTTCCCGCAAACCCTGATTTTGTGCTACTTTTAGCCAATTTCAAACCATTTTTTGTTTTTATAGATGAGATTTTTTTCTTATCTTTTGTTTGTTTTATAGTGTCAATGACCAATCTTTTCGATCTAATCTGCAAGTATGATTCTTTCTCTGGAGGAGAGTTTTATGTTCCAGATTTAGAGAGGATTAGATCATTTGTTGAGAGTTTTAAGAATTTATCTTTTTTTTTTTTTTGTTAACATGGATATCTAGACCAGTTTAAGTATATCTTGATTAATCCTACTAGTTTTAAAATTAACAATTATATAAATTTTTAGTGATCATCATACTAGTAATTATAGAGCTTGAACAATAATGATTCACCAAAATTATGAAGGTTTTTATTATATTTTGTCCTTATAATTGTTAGGATATTTTATTTTTATTGATATTGAATATTAGTGAAACACTATTTTTTTTCCTAAAAATATAGTGGTACAACCATTCAAATGTGTACAATGGCATGTCCAATCGTCGCCACGACTTTTGCAGCGTGCTTAAGGGCAGGACATCTTTTAGGGTGACATGCTTTTTGAATACCTTTGCCATTTCTTTATCAAGTAGATCACATATACTCAATCCAGGGAATTAATACCCAAGAAGGCAAGAACATGGTATCCTTTGCAGTATTATATTTGTTTCTATAGTGCTGTGGGGTTGCATGATTGCTCTACTCGACAGTCCAATGTTTGTTTTCCTCAATCAGTGCGTTTTTTTTTTTAAAAAAAAAGAATGATAAAAAAAGCATTGTGTTATAAGAAAAGAAAAACACCCCCGTGTATCAAGTGGACTTATAATTTAATCCAAAAAGAATGGGTACGATCCGAACTAAATGGATTGATAGTTTTAGATAATTATTTTACTCAAATGAATAATATATAAAGGATGAATATTATCAAACCAATCCAAAATTCACTTCAATTAAACTTGAAAATATATATTTATATTATATAAATATCCATGTAAAACATTTAGATTTTTTCTTAATACAATATATATAGACATAAAATACACATATGTATGCTATTTATCATTTTATTTTTAATATACATATAAATACTTCAAATATATATTAACGATTATATTTTTATTGAAGAATAAATAATAAATAATAAATAATTAAATACTTGAAACTCGATAAATAATTTATAAATATTCAAATTTTCTATCCTATAAATAATAAATATGACATGGATATAGAAGAAAAAAAACCCATTATACCAATTTCCATCCCTATCCATGTCTTTACGTGTCTCCCAATCTATCTATACGTGCAGAACCAACAAAACAAAAATGGTGGAATTACAAAATAATCGAGTTCAGAAAAATAATGAAAAAAGAAGAAGAAGAAGGAGACGGGGCTAATTTAAGGACGTAATTACAAAAAAAAACTATTAATCACTCTCTTAATTAAGGTGGTATTCTCGCACTTGATGATTTCCAGCTAGGAACCGAACCTACAAGGGAGCATGGACCCGGCCGGGTGTCCCCATGCTTAGTAGTTTTGCGCCGCCCCTCTGAAAACTGAAAAAAAAAAAAAAAATCATACCACAGAAAATAGGAACCATCATTTCATTAATAGGTCGAAATGACCATGGCGGCTGCTGGTGGAGCATTATTAAATCATGTTTGTTATATAAAAATATTATAAAATTAATAATAATAATAATCGAGACACAAGTCATAGGATGAAAGTGAAGTTTAATGATAATATAATGGACTTACACAGGGCCATGGAATTGAAATTAAAGAAAAGCCACGACGTCCTCGATCTTGGTCATTTCTGGAGATCTTGATTTATTTATTTTCTTGCCGTTCCTTGTGTTTCAATGATTCGTCCCATGGCCAGCGAATCCCATTGGCTGGATGTGGGGTTTGGACTGGAGCATGCTTTTGTTTTTTTAATAATGAGTCAGTGACAAATATTGCTGATGATAATCCTCTGTGACATATGCTATGTTGAATCACTCTCGGAGATTATTTTATTTATTACTATATGCTATATTCTATACTCTTGGTCAAGAAATTAACATTAAGTACGTGCATTAATTAACCCTTAATCACCTTCTTGATAATTATTTGATTAATTAACTTTATTAATGATTCGAATAAGTTGCAAGTGTCCACGCATTAAAGCAGGGTTTGGGTGTCGTTTTGATCTTTTTGTAAAGAATTGAAACCTATCCCTCGATGAAGACAATTCGAGGAGTTGCCTTATTGCCGATGGAAAATAATATGATATGATGACGCTTTTTGACAGGATCTAACCTCTCTGATCTTCTCAACTACCACCCAATTATTCTACATTGCTTTCAAGTTAATTAATATTGGTGAAAGTTGGTGAAAAATATTCATTTTCAAGCATTCATGGTTAAACTAAGCTAATTGGACTATAATCACACCACAAAAAGAGGGTGAACAATTCTAAACTACAAAGGTGGTGTTTGGAATAAGATTCAAATATATATTATTTGGTAAAAAAATTATTTTTTTATGTTTTTTTTATTGTTTTAATATATTAATTAATATAAAAATAAAATCAACAAACCTTAGCTATTTGTTGGATCCTTGAAGCAGTTTTCAAACGACATGTAAGCTCAAGGAGAAGCTTCAAAAAATATTCAGCTGTTGAGATAATTTGATTATTTTTTAAAATTATTTTTTTTTAATATTTTAAATTGTTCTAATATATTAATAATCAAAAATAAATTTTAAAAAAAAAAATAAAAATAAAATATTATTTTAATATTTTTTCAAATAAAACACACTTTAAAAAATAATCATTACAACACTTTCAATCATCCATTTAGCTCTTGTTTGACATTGCATTTTAAATAAAAATTTAAATTTAATATTAAAATTAATTTTTTTTTATATTTTTGAATCATTTTAATATATTAATATAAAAAATTCTTCATTGACTTGGTTATTGTCACCGTGATTCGCACACATGTATAGGCAATACTCCGTTGACCTGGCTCGAACCCTCTCTCTATCTCCCTCTGTATAGAACGAGTGAAAGAAAACTTACAACAACCTGCCGACCAAAAGTGCACTTTTAATAGCCTGATATATCTGGTGAAGTTAGTATATATCCAGGTGTTTTCCAGCTATTTCCAATCATTCTGGTAATTTCACACAGTCAAGAACGTGAAAACACAAGATTAAATAATGGCAGGAGGGTGCAGGTCACTTTCAGGCCATCTGTGCGGTGACAAGATTAAATAACTCGAAGTTGAATATTATTCTATTCCACTCGTGACTTCAATTCGATTCTGACCACTGCTACCTTTCAACAATCGTTTTTCTCTAGCTTTTGCTCCTCCTCTTTCTTCTTTCAAGAACAAATCATCAACGAGACTTCACGCATTCCCATTACACAGGGCGGCTGGCAATTGTTTGGTGAACAAGAAGTTCGCTTCCAGGGGAAGCTCGCATCTAGGGAAAGTTTATTAACCTAGCTAGGTTTTCTTTTCTTGGTTCACATATATATATGATATCTATTTTACGCGTGCCCCCTTTTAATTTGGACTAAGAACCTAGCTAATGGCGTGGCACTGTGGAGAAATTAATCTTTTAACATTCAAGTGATCAAAGCAATGGGTGTGCGAGAGCAACTTTCACAATATCTGACCAGCTGGGAGTAGCTTTAGGGTTCTTACAAGGCATCGATACTAGAATTTACAAACTTGCCCCAACAAGACATCAACCAAATTAGTTAAAGTAGATATGATCTCTCCAATATGCCGGTTAACTTCGCGTTAGCATAAAATGTCATCGCATCCGTCAGCTTTTGTGTCTCATTGATCAACAGTACTCATCAAATAATACATGCAAGAAAACAAAACTTCACAAGTTTCATAAAACTAATTACCCCGCAAAGAGATTGCTCTCTGATGGTCGGTACCTAATCACAAGCTTTGCCCTCAAACATGGTCACCACACACCGAACACTTTTTTCCTGGTCAAAGCCATTTCCTACCTCATTTCAAGCAGTTTTTCATGCTGCGTTTGGACAAAAGTTTTGCACTGGTGGGGTAGTGAGTGGGTCGACGTCCCTGAAACTGTTGATGGTTTAATTATACAGCAGGTTTTTTTTTCTTGCTCGTGGATCTATGCAAGAGAAGGACTGGTATATGCCCGTGTGCGTATGGTGTGCTTTGGTCAGTTTGACTTGCTAGAAATGAGGTAATCAACAATGATGGAAGGCTGGACCAGTATGGTTTGTGGTCTCTGATTTACAACAGTCAAACAGGGTTTGCTCATTGGGTGAGGTTCTTGGACGAGCTCTCTTCTGCTACACTGGGGATGCTTTATTGAGGAGCCCTGACTGTGTTAAGTCAGTGTCTGCTTTGAAGTGGAACACAGACGGTATCAGGTATAAGTGGAGTGTTAAGGATCATGAGTTGATATATTCTTCCTCAATTCTTTCTGGCACTAAGCATTCTAATGAGACTGAAATACTAGCAATCAAAAAAGCAGTTGAGATCAGTGCAGATCTTTCATCTTTAGCTCGAACGATGGACTGGCTTTTTCGAAACGCGCTCTTCAAATGCAGCGAGCTGGTTGAACAAGAGCGCAGCATGCTTTCGATAGTATTTTCAACTCAGTTAAAGCTTTAAAGGCAGCAGCTTTTATCCATGCGCTTAGAGAAGCAAGTGCTTTTGCAGATAATTTAGCCAAGGAAGCTATAAGTCGTGGCGATGATCTTACTACCTGGTTGTAAATGATCGCTTCATTTCCATGTCTAACCATGCTCTTAATGACTGCATGCTTATCTTAACAAAATTAATTCCGACTTTCATAAAAAAAAGTCTGATTAAAGCGATAGGGCCTTTTAGCATCTGACATCCATAATTAGTCTTACATGGTATAATTGATTACATGGATGAAGAAAAAAACATATTATACTATGTTATATAAAGTCTGGGCAGACAAAAGATTTAATGGACCGATGTTCTGTAATGATTATAGCTGTTCAAATTCATTGACATCCTGGACGTGCTTACATAATTCCAACGATACTAATGTCTTCGTTAGGTTACTCTGCTACCTAAGTCCAAACTAGCTCGACTTGAGTCGTTTCAAGGGACAAGAGAATTCAAATCCCTTGTCCGCGTTTAAACACTTCGAACCAGCTCTATTGTTGTGCTGAAATTAAATTTCATCAACCTCCCATAAATAAAAAATTAAAAGACAATTCAATTAATAACTTTAAGATATAACTCAACTTGGTTAGGTCATAAATTTATTTTCTATAAATCATTAATTTAAATTTCACAAATTTCATGATCATAAAAACTTACATAATTATTAACTTTAAAATTTATGGGACTAGACGAGATACGCTCAAGCTGATTCAGATACCACATTAATCTAAAAATATAAAAAATAAAAGACAATCAATTAATAAATGTAAGCTATATATATTGTTCATAGTTTTTTTCTTTATTAGTTCCTTGTTTAAGTTTTGAGATATCACCTGGATTGTTTTAAGGGATTTGAGATTATATCTCTTTGTATTTAACGAAAATATTATTATTTAAATTAAATTACATCCAAATACATGAATTAACCTTCTAGTAAATAATAAAAAAAACCAGCAAATTACAACATGTATATATTTAAACTATATTTGGCACCATTTTCCATTTCTTATCGCTTTTGCCTTTTGAGCTCGTCAAAAAAGCATCTACAATTCTCATCTTTCGATACTATATGTGAGGGACCATTTCTAATAGATCTGCTTAACTATCACGAGATAACATGCAGGACCATTTCCATATAAAAATCTTTAAACTTTTATTTCATTATCATCAGCACGCATGTACCATTTCTATAACTTTTTTTTTTTTTTTTATATATCCTCCATGAACTTGTAGTAGCATGTTACTAAACCTAACCCTATTTATAACATGATTCAAGATTTGGATCATAAATTAATTGGTTAATTTAAATTAATATAAAATAGCTTCGTATCAAGTTTTTTTAAAATAAAATAATATCATTTTAGAATTAACAAAACATATATCAATGAATTCTTACTTCATTTGATTTTGATTGAATTACAATTTTAACCATCAAATATTTCTAGTTTAATTAAATTAACTTTCTTATGATTTTACATCAAACTTAAATTGAATTGGATTTTTATAGTATGTTAGTTGTTGCTTTTGAAAATATTTTTTGTTGAAAATAAATTAAAATAATATATGTTTTTATTTTTTAAAAAATATTTTTTTATATAAAAACATAAAAAAATAAATTTTAAATAAAACATATATAAAACACCGTTTCAAAAACATTGATTAATAAAATATCTTCCTGGCTAGGTGGCAGAGGAGAGCCAAAGCCGCAGGGAGAAGCCGAGCTATGGTTGGCTATAAAGCGGCTTATCAAAGGCAGCTGTGCGTACGATCCCAGTCCCATCTAGGAGTCGCTGTCTACGCACGTTGCTAAAATAACAGTACGTGTCAGAATAAGCTGTCCAGCTAAATGGGACCACCCGTGTTGTGGATGCGACACGTGTTTGTATCCCCATTTTGACAGCTTCCATCTATGATTGAGGGACCACATCAACCCCGCCTCTCCCTAATACTGGTTTCCTATTTTGCCCTCTCGTTCTCCGTGCATTTTTTCACTCGTTTTGCCGCGTGCCAGATCGGATTGGAATTCAGGTGGTCACGTGATCGGACATGTCACCAAACGTTTTGCCTCTCTTTATGCATTTGCTCATTTATGTTTCAATTAGACCATAACTTTCCCGCGAGCCTCCACGTGATCAAATTGTACTATCTCCTCTGGCCTTTTATTAATTACCTCCTAAATTAATTTTAATTTATTCAAATATATTTAAAAATATTATATCGCAACTGTCTTGTTCTGGTTAGATTTTATGCAAATTTAAATTAAGATGGAGTAATGAAGCTTACTTAGATTAAGTATGTATTTTGGTGTAGGGTATTTTTTAAAAATATTTTTTAATTAAAATTATATTAAAATAATATTTTTTTTATTAATACATTAAAACCATATAAAAACACTTAAAAAAACCAATTAATATGAATCTATGATATTAATCTAGATGTCAGCAATAGATAATAAAAACATGTTAGAGAACGCGACTAACGGCATATTTCCAAAATTTTTGAATTTATTTTGTTTAAAAAAAATTATATTTTGTATTTATTTTAATTTACAAATATAAAAAAATAAATTAAAAAAAATATTATTTAGATATATTATTGCATAAAAATTATTTTAAAAAACAATCACTACCATAATATTATACATACTTTTTATATTTAAGAAATAACACAAGCAACTAAATTAGCAGCAGCACCGTAACTTATGGAAAGCTATCACCGAGTGTATTTAAGATTAATTACCATCCAGTATCATAAATACTAGCATTTTTGCTTTGTTTTATTTGTTAAAAAAATATTATTGAAATGGTTAATAAACATGTTTAAAATCAGTTAAAATTAGGAGTCCCTCGTTTTTGCAATTAAAAAATTGTTGGAAATTATTCTATAATTGAAATAGATTGGGAATGAATGATAATTTTATATAAAAAACTTTGGTTAACATGTTTTGTAAATCCAATAAAATTTAATTTCATGTTGAAAGATTACAAGATTTTCTTGTAATTTATATGTTAGGAAATTAAAGATCTTAATCCATGGACCACCAATGTTTTTAAAGAGAAAAGGCCCCATGCAAAATTAGCTTTCAGTTTAAGCTGCACGCGCCCGTGTTCTTGGGTCTCGAGTTTGGGTTTGATAAAGCCTGGGTTTGGAGTTTGACTAAGTCTCGGACTTGGGCTTGAGGTGAAATATATTTTATTTGTTAAATAAATAATTATTTTTTGCTAGTCAATTTTGAAATTATGCATGCTTTAAAATAACTATTTGCCCGTCAAGAATTAATTTTTTGCTAGCCTATTTTTGTTGCCTCATTTATGAATAAAGAATCCAAACAATTTTTTAAAAAACTTGAATAGTTTCTATTTATATAGAAAAAAAAAAGATTTTAAAGCAAAAAACTATAATGGTTTTGTTTCAAGGTGGGTAATTAAAGCCAATAAACGACAAAAAATAATTATGATAATTATTTTTATATTAGTTTTTCTTTCAAAACTCATTGCAAGAGATTGGAGGAAGGGTGTTTTATAAATATTCTGAGACCCTTCTTCACCTCAATTACTTAAGTTAAAGTTTAACTGCTATTCCAGTTTGTTATGTCCATGCATTTTGTTTATATATATATATATATATTTAAAATAATATTGAATCGATGCTTATTAAGTATATACCATATGGAACTAAACAATTAAGACATGATTAAATCGACTATATTAGTTATAAAACTTTAATCTATTAAATTGTTTACTTTTTTTTTGGTTCTTCTACAAATTTAAATAGTTGTTTTATACTTGAACTCGAGAAGCTAGAAATTTAATTATAAGTATCTGACCAGTGCTGATATGGAGATTTTTTTTTTAAGAAAAAAAATTGATGAAAAAATCATCGCTCTCAAAACAAAATAAAAATCATAAATGATGAAAATGCAATTTTATAGGATAAAACATTTTTGCCTCATAATTTAGATGGTTATAGTTCTTACAGATATTTATTTTAATCATCACAAAAATATTATTTTTTTTAAATTTTAAATAAATAAATTATATTTCTATGATATATTTATAAAATCACCGGCACCTAGCAAGCAGGATCTGCTTCCAAGATAAAAAAAGAGTGCCTTCTTCCGCCTTTGATGGGCCAATTACCAGGCTCAACAAATTACACCCGTGGAGGGTAGCTTTTCCTTCTCCAGGAGGAGGATGGTCTCCGGAATAGATCGATGAGGATGAACTCAATCGGCACCTACATTGTCGAACCCGACTCAAGAGGCCATAGAGAAAGCGAACATGACACGAGGGCTGGCTCGAAGAGGACCAGAATAAAGATCTTAAGATCTTAATACTGAGCCTGCACACTGCACAGCCTGATCCTCCTATCCTTTCTCACCTGAAAAAGATTTTGACCTGAACAAGCCCCTCGAGGAACGGTGACGAAGAGGATCGTGCGCCAATTGACATGCAAAATTCAGGGCAAGAAAAGAAGCATATTATTGACGAGCCAAGAGCTTTATTAGGGAAAATTATCTAATTGACGCTTCTAATGCAAAATTAAGGGTGGGCGAGTCTATTGGATGAACTCTTTTCCTGCCCTCGTTCTTGAAATATTTCACTGCCCTCATCCAACGAGGCAGATCTTGTGAATAAATTGTGAGAAATCGGCAACAAAAAGGACTGAAATGAACATTATAAAAAAGTTGATGCACTTAAAGTTAAAGATACCATGTGGATACCATATCACCATGTCATCACTCACCCTAAGATGCCACATCATTGCTAACGATAAACTGATAATGGGATAAGAGGGAGATGGCCTGACGTTTAGTCTTTCCATTTTTAGGAGGGAGCAGAACATCAAATGTAATGGCATTTGTAATGATAGCCAGACAAGCTCTGTTTCAGTTGAAGAGCAGCACGAGTGTAAAGGCTTGCGTTAAAGAGTGTAAACATGATAATTCTAACAGCAACGTTGTTCAACTTCCTGAGAAGACTCGCAACTCAAGCGTTCTTGTACTGGGTGGAACGGGTCGGGTCGGCGGGTCCACTGCCACTGCTCTCTCCAAGCTCTGCCCTGACCTTAGAATTGTGATTGGTGGTCGAAACAGGTAAATTTAACAAAAGCCCTTGTTTGTTTTCTGTTTGATTTCTGAGAAAGTGACTAAAAAAGAAAAATAAGAAGTGAGGAAATTGATGGTAGGGAAAAAGGTGCTGCGATGGTGGGTCAATTGGGGAGGAACTCCGAGTTCACTGAAGTCAACATTGAGAATGTAGACTCATTGGGAGCAGCTCTGAAAGGTACAGTAATCTTTTAATTATCAGAATTGCAAAGCCATTATTTTTTACTCCTGTGTTTTCGAGTATTTGCTCATGTTTTGAACATACATATCCTGGGTCATTGTATGGTTCCATCCGGACTTAATTGGGGACAAGAAAAAAAAGAAGTTTTAGAAGGTTAAGAAGGCTTCAGCAAGGATAAATTTTGCAACTATTTTTCTTTTCACTGTGCTTTTTGAGTTTTAAAGAGATCTTGCTGTTCATGATTGTGCTTGATTTATGTTATTTTAGCCCTCCATAGATGTTGAGAAGACAAGTTCCTGTATCTCATTGGAGTTCTAAGCGTGGGGGTTGACTTCCATTTGCTTCCTCCCTTTTGTAGAATTTGTCTCATAAATCATGGGGTTCTACATTTTTCATGGAGCCCAACGAGGTTTAGTCCAGACAAGATTTAGATTCATTATCTGTAAGTTTGGCCAAGCTTTAGGAAACAAGCACACCAGCTGTAATAATTAATACCTCCCAAATGAAAATCTCGGCTGTAATCCTACTCAAATGAAAATGTAATGAACTGAACAGCTTTGTTCTGGCTTCTCAGAACTTCCAAGTCTCAAGGTGTATTAATCCCTCTGCAGATGTAGATCTTGTCGTTCATGCTGCAGGGCCTTTTCAACAGGCAGCGAAATGCACTGTACTTGAAGCTGCCATAGAGACCAAGGTGAGGAAAGGTAAACATTATGTTTCTGAATATCAACATTCAGGTTAGATTTCTTTGTACAAGTGAATGCTTACTAGGCCTGTTTATAATTGTTACAAAGACATTATCTTAGGAGCTGTCTTTTTGCCCTTTCCTAACAGACAGCATATCTTGATGTTTGTGATGATACAAGCTATGCATTGCGTGCAAAGTCCTTCAAGGATAAAGCCTTAGCTGCAAATATTCCTGCCATAACAACTGGTGGAATCTATCCAGGAGTGAGCAATGGTATGATTACCAGCATTCTTGCTAGGTCATCATTTTTATTTGCATACTTTGTCCCCTGTATAAAATGCATTTCTGTATTTGCTGTCAAAACACACTCATCACTTATCATTTTGTGAATTTAAGGAGCATATCTTATCATATAAACCATGTGCCTCTGGATAGAGTCAAATTCAAAAAGATTAATTCCGGCAGCCCCAAGTACATTGTTTCATTGCTTTGAGATGACTTTTTTTATGAAAAAAAGAAGAAAAGTTATAACTCAACGAAGCTTTGCAGTTCGAGTTTCTGAACATTCTTATGACTCATGCTTGTATCAGCTGCCTTAAGGTCATGCCACTGCCAGTCTCATGCAAACCCACCATTTGGGCCTTAAAGCTAGCAAATGCCTGAAGAAAAACATAATTACACTAGCATAGAGTACCATCTTATAAGTTACATTGAT
The DNA here is from genome assembly GCF_005239225.2 of Populus alba. Taxonomy (NCBI): domain Eukaryota; kingdom Viridiplantae; phylum Streptophyta; class Magnoliopsida; order Malpighiales; family Salicaceae; genus Populus; species Populus alba. The sequence goes on from NC_133292.1 coordinate 5,358,801, forward strand.
ATAGAAGTGGTGGATAGATCATTAGATTACATCATGTGGAAAACCACCTCACATTCAGCTACTGTACTTTTATTCAACCCTACATGCTAATTTCTACCACTATCATGACAGTCATGGCAGCCCAACTAGTACGTGCTGCGAAAACTGAAAGCAAGGGAAAGCCAGAAAGGCTGAGGTAATTTTTTTCTCATCTTAGAACTTGAACCAAAGAAAGTTTTGACTAGTCAATAACTCCTTATTCATCACCAAATGCCACTATGGGTTCTCTTACAATTTTAGCATAATGTATCATCCCTTGAATGTTAACTATCCATCTAGAGATTCTTGGCTTCCTGCCACTTTAGTTTACCAGTATCCGCAGTACCACCTCAGTTCTCTAATATAAGTTCTGATGAAGAGTGGTGCTCATCTCCATCCATAATTTCTGGTACCTCATAAATTTTTCCTTGAAGTGGAAAATGTGCATTTCATTCTGAAAGCTCTTCTTCTCCTTGGCCATGCCATCAACCTCATAGGCCAAAATCTTCATTTTCCTTTCTGATTTTGGTTGAAAGGAATTTGGTCCTTGGTGGTATCTTTAATGCTTATTTTTGAGTTAAGGCATATCATTATGAAACTCCTTTCATTCCAGTAGAAACTAATCAATTGAATTAACATGGAAGGGGCGCATCTTTGCTGCTTGGTATATGGTGATCCATTGCACGATGCAATAAAGCAGCTATTCAATGGTTTGTTTTAAAGTTTATGCTGTTTACACTCGAATTCTCTTCTTCTCAGGTTCTACTACTACACAGCAGGCAGTGGTGGTGCTGGTCCAACCATACTAGCTACTAGTTTCTTACTTCTTGGTGAGGAGGTTGTTGCATATAATAAGGGTCAGTCTCAACAGCATTTTACAACCAGCACAATCCTCTTCAGTTTCTACTGTAGTACTCCTCTTTTCAATACTTAAACAATGGTAATGTTTATTGAATCAGGAGAAAAGATCAAACTAAAGCCATATAGTGGAATGCTTAACATTGACTTTGGAAAGGGGATCGGAAAGCGAGATGTTTACCTGTTGTAAGTGTCTGAAAGAAATTTCTCTCAAATTGGAAAAAAATCAACGTGCCAGTTTCTAGATGCCAATTCATCTATTTAACAGTTCTACAATCGAGTTTTGAATGAGCATCATAGATTGGGATGGACCAATTTTGATCATAGTTATATCAGTATTCATGCACCAATTCTCACATCCTTATTTTAAGTATTTACAAATTTCCGTGTATCTTTCTGGCTTTGGTGAAAACTTTTGTTTTCTACACCCTTAACTATTGCAATTAATCAAACTTGGAGAAATTCTAGCCTTGGCAATGCCACACTTAGAAAGTTTAGTCACTATTTGTGTCTTTCAATGGCTCAAGACCATTGGTGGATGAACTGCAAAACACTTCATAATCAACATTTCATTTCCTACTTGAATCAACTATGAATAGTCTTCTTCTGTACATCAGCCTAAGAGAATTTCCTCTATTCTCATCTGGAGCTTCTTCCTCTCCATCCTAGGATGGTTTGCTTCCTTTTGTTCCTTGTCTTTTTCTTCTTTCTTCAATTCCATGATCACATACTTCTGTTTGTCAGGTTCTTCTTAGTTTGTAGTAGTGTAACCCTTCTATCCCCCGGGGTTCCCTTGGGGTAAATTGACCACAACTACATTGTAGTTAGTACTCGTTCTTTTTTTCTTTTCTATGGTTTGTGCTTTGCTCGCTCTTTAGCATTTTATAGTTTGTAAACCAAAACTTATGACAAGAATGTTCTTCAATGAAGCTCATCCATGAATGAAGCAGTTTTCTGTTTTCCTAAATTACCAAGTCCTTCTAGGGTTATATTATTGGAAGCTAATTCATGTTTACTGGATCCAAAATAACATGTTGCACGTATCACATGCATTTAGTTTTCTTCTTCTTTATTTTTATCAGATGCATGTAGTAGTATATTACAACTTTGAAAAACTGTACGCTATATGGTAACTCTCTTCTGTTGAAAAGAGCCATATGGTTTCTGTCTTGATTTTTTTGTAAATAATGTAAAGATCCTTTGCTTTCAAAAACTTTCAACTCAATATATATCCTTATCTCCAGGAATTTACCTGAAGTTCGAAGTGCTCATGATGTCCTAGGAATACCAACAGTCAGTGCTCGATTTGGAACTGCACCATTCTTTTGGAATTGGGGAATGTCAGCCATGACAAATCTTCTGTCTCCAGTATGCTCTCACCTAATTTCCATAATCAAAATTACCAATACCACTAATAGTTATAAGTGTAGTTTGATGATTTCATAACAAGTTCATTCTATTGCTTCTGAAAATGTTATCAATAGATATTAATCTATACAAAGAGTTAATGATAAACTCTGTTTTTCTGTTTTTTTAAACCAAAAATTGGCAGCTTGCCATATAATTTGCCGTGTTTTGTGCAAGTGAAGGATCATTTGATAAAAGCTAAAGAAATAGGGGCATGCCTAGATACGATGTGCTATGCTCTTAAATCTTAACATTGTAGTTATAGTTATAAACCTTGATTAATTCTTTGCAGGAATTTCTGAAGGACAGGACCAAAGTCCAACAGTTGGTTCAGTTGTTTGACCCTCTAGTCCGAGCAGTTGATGGGATTGCTGGAGAGCGTGTTTCAATGAGGGTGAGATGGTGATTTTGATGATGATAAGGAAAGCAATTCATAGCTGATTATATTTACTTAGTTGTATTAGGAAAAGAGGATGGTGGAATGCACTGAATGTTAAGCAAATTATTCAACAATATGTTCCACTTCATTGTTAATTTTTCTACTCATTGGACAGGTTGATTTGGAGTGCACAGATGGGCGCCATACACTTGGTTTATTTAGTCACCGGAAACTCTCCATGTAAGTCCCGGGGTTCAAGATAATTTTAGCCCATTCAATTGAAACCAGCATCTAAATGCTTCTGAAAAAATATGTTAATTACAAAATGCTAAGCTCTTGAAAATCCTGGCTTTCAGTTCTGTGGGAAATGCAACAGCTGCTTTTGCTCTTGCAATTCTTGAAGGTAGCACGCAACCAGGGGTCTGGTTTCCCGAAGAGGTATGTACAAGAGCTAAATGATTTTATTAATACAAGTTCTATATTCAAATGTTACAAACTCATTTTCAAATTCTCTATATAGCCTGAAGGAATTGCAATTGAGGCAAGAGAACTTCTTCTGAATCGTGCAACAGAAGGAACGATTAATTTTATAATGAACAAGTAATTATACTAATCCAGAAACGCAGAAATGGTCCTTGCTTCATTTGTTTTTTTTTTTTTCCCTTTGCCTTGCGTTAATGTTTCTTTATTCAACAGGCCACCTTGGATGGTGGAAACAGACCCAAAAGAGCTTGGATTAGGAATATACGTGTGAGAATCCTCGGAAAGCTATCCAAGCCTACTGCATTTTTCTTCCTCGGTTTTGCTACTATACACTTAAAAGGTAAGACGTTCCAGTGTCAATCCAGCATTTCATAATATGTCAGTGTCTGAATTCTCAAGTCCAGGTTCAAGAGACTTACACTAATCTGACGTTTACTTTCCAGGTATTACAATTCAGGACTCAGGTGGTGGAGATTACAGATTTATCCGGAGGTTTTCATTTAGCACTAAAGGCTGCAGACTGTTCAGAGGTTTACTCTTTTGAGGATATTCATGAAAATAGAAAACCACCTCAATGAACTAAGGAAACAATTCTAATTTTTCACTCAAGTATAAGTTGTAAAGTACGTACACTTTTGAACACGTTTAATCCTCTGATTACGTGATCGAACCAAGCTTTGTACTTCTTTGAATATGAAGAGAAAAAGGGTTTGAAGAGGTAGCGCTAGTGCAAATTCTATTTTTAAAATAAAGCTCGAGTTTGATGGTAAAATTCTCCGGGAATCCAAAGATTAACCAGACTTGAAAAGAGAGGATAAAAAAAAGAGCAAATGAGAGAAAAAAAATCGTTTGCTATGACAAAGCTGACAATCAGGAAAGTATCCTATATTTCTCCTAATCTTTACCCTGAAGGAAGACATCGCAAACTCGATACAGTAGCAGAGGGGAGAGAAACTTTGCTTAGAGAACGCAATGGAAAGATCCTTTGTAAGCAAAGAAATACATATCAGAAACAAAAAATATTGGTGAAATGGGATGATTATGAACAAAGAATGCTTCTACAATGCCAAGAATTGATTTTGGACACTGAATTATGTTCATGCTCCTTATTGCCATGGGATGATTATGAACAAAGCATGCTTTTACAATGCCGATAATTGATTTTGGACACTGAATTATGTTCATGCTCATTGCCACATCCGTACCAAACCTGGAAAAGTACATATCCTGTGTAGGAAGAGGATTCTGTAATGGATAATCATTGCATGTATGTAACAACTAAAACCAACAGGATGGATGTGCTTCTACAACTATCTACAAACTTTCATGTTTATCTACTAGCTTCAGAAGAAATTGAGCCATGTGATGCCTGTAACTAAAAGTAACTCCCGGCCCGATAAGAATCCATAGCTTAAGTAACAGTTATCTTAATTAAGGAAATTGTATGTCTGATAGCTATTGTTAGCATATCTATTTGAAGTAGAGAAAAGTTAAGCATTAATTCAGACGTGTATATTTGAAAGGATTAGCAAGTTGCTTCAAGCTACCGCTTCTCCTGCTAAACCCGGCCTCTCATCAGTTGTGAGTAATTTGGTATCAAAGCCACAACAACACTGCAAAAACAAGGGTCAAATTTCCTTGAAATAAACTACTAACCATTGCTCAATAAGAGTACAGACAAAGTAGTATTGTTTTATTAAAACACGACTTCCTGCATCTATGGCAAGGGTCTCTGGCAAAATGAAGCATATCCTGCTCCATTAATTCTATTATTTTTTTGTTCAATGGCAAGGCAGGATATCCTATAGAACGATTTTAAGAAAGCATTTTCATCCAAGATTTTATATTAATTTAGTTTTATTTTTTCAACAAATTAACTCATTTTCACTTCTTTTTTCCAATCCCAATCTGCTCTTTTGCCACTTGACATGAGATAGCAGTCATATTATCCCTTACCCCTCTTTTAAACCTTGTCATGAAAATAACCACATTAAAAAAAAAAAAAATACAAAATAGGATACTCAAATAGATAGAATTGAAGTCAAGGTATTCAAATGGAAATTTAATAGAAGGTTAGGTACGTGGAAATGGTGAGTTTGGGCATGCCACTCATAATCAATTTACATACAATCACTAGACGAAATTAAACTAAGACTAGTACATCTAGGATTCACCTAAAGAATTCATCTAACCAAAGTCCCATATAATTTCCAAGATATTGGTTTAGTTTCTTGATTGCATTGTCAACTTTTCATCTGTACAAAGCCGATGCATTTACACAACTCGGACAGTTAGCAATCTCCTTTCTCAGTCTCAGATTGCATTTAAACAGCATGCCTTTTCTTTGTTTGTGCTATTTGGTGTTTTTCTCCCCCCGCCCCCGTGTTTCAAACAAAACTCTTCCAGAATTCAACCTTCACGCAATCTGACAATTACCTGTCAAACTTTCAATACAAACCAGCTCTCCTGTACCAAATTAGCTAGCATGTGAGAAATCCACGATTTTTGGAAAGGTTTTCAATGGTTACGCAGTTCTCTGCATTTAGGTTGTCAGTTCTTAAGCATTAGTAGGTATGATTTCCCATCTGCAAGAACTCTGAATCAAACCTACGTACAGATGCCGGCCAACCACCATACTTGTTGCCTGACTTACAGATGGACTAACTTGATCAGGAATCTCGAGATTCTTCTTGTCATTCATGCCACACAATTGTCATCAAAATCTGTTAAATCAAGCGGATCCTGGCTTTTCATTGGTTGAGTTACCGACCATGTGACCTCCAAACCCCCCTCCAATGTCTCCTACTACTGCTTTCAAATGGATAATTCTGAGCTTCTGTATGTGTTCTGTATGTGCTGCTTCCACTTCGTTTCTTTGGGTCATTCCTCATCAGTTCTTCAAGATCATACTGTGAGCGCTGCAAAACATTGTATATTGACCAAATAAACACCGATTTTTCTCACAGAATGGAAATACGAACCACAACATACCAAGGCATTAATAGGTGTACAGAAAAATAAGCAACTTATCCTCCAAATGAAGGGCACAAGTTATGCTAAGCAGTAAAAGAAATCACAATGATTTGTTCCAGTTTTTACATGTAATAGCTGAATTTATGAGTTTAAACATTTTTATTATATTTATCAAAAAGATTGGGCAAGGCCTAACATGAAAATGGCAGGCCTGTATGATCTGCAGAGTATTAATGGCATGATGATCTATGATGTTAATTACTGTGCAGCCAGTTAGGTTGCCGTGTACTTTTCCAGGGAACGCACACAAGAAAAGTAAAAATCATTATTCAGGGCAAAGGGAGCTACCAAATGTCCGAGCCAATACTAAAACAAAGGATACTTCAGAACAGAAGTTTTTCCCCATTTTGGGAGGGCAAACAAAGGATTATCAGATTCACAGCAATATTAAAAAGCTGAGCCAACAGAAGATGTGGAAGTATAGTAGATTGCATAATAGAAACATGCATGAGACCTTAGCAGGGTCTGAAAGCATGGCATATGCCTCTCCAATCATTTTAAAAAGTCTGTCAGCATCCTTGTGGACTTCTTCTCCTATCTCCTTCCACAGGCCATCATCTACATAATCACTTCTTGCCAAGGACTGACCAGCCTACATCAATAACCAATGTGTCAAAAGGGTGAATCATAATAAGCCTATCCATAAAGTAGAACATGTAAGAAACCTTGTCAGGATGGTGTCTAAGTGCAGCTTTGCGATATGCCTTCTTAACTTCTGATGCTGAAGCAGAAGGTTCAATTCCCCTGCCATCATAATTTGATTGGTAAACAATTTTATACCCCACATTTTAAACGAGTCTTAAATTTAAAGCAACAATGTGATAATAATAATAATAAATAAATAAATAAAGAAGAAAAGTAGAGCAACAATAATAATTTAGTCTCTGTGATTTTGAAGCAATTGTAGGTGTCCTAGTTTCAGAAATCATAAGTTAATTACCTAACCAATATTGTTGTTGTTGTTGTTGTTACAAAGGAAAGACAAACCCAACCTGAGACCTATTGGAGGAGGGAGACATGGATACCAATTGAGTTACAAACTCATTGGAAGGGGTGGGGCGCAAACCAACTATGAGGGGGCCATGCCCCCCAACATTTTTGAAAATTCAGTAAAGCCCCTTCAGATTAGTATATGTTTCATATAAGCCACTATAATTTTATAATTTGGCCCTCAAAAAACGTTGTTTTTTGTTTTCTTCAAAGCCCTACCCCCCACAACTTTAGTCACCCTCCACCCCTGCTCATTGGCTCCTTACCCAGCATCGACTGTTAATTTACTGAAAGATTGGTTTGATATTTTTTAAATACCCAAACAACCATTTTAATTTACAGCCTCATTTCTTTCACCCAGCCCTCTATCCCACTCTCTAAAATTCAACAATCAAATTCTGAATCGAAAATCTCAAATCCACTATCAAAATTCATAATTTGGTGTAAGAGTGATTCTTTTTTTCTTGTCTCTTGTGAGCCTGGGATGTCTTGAGTTTTGTTACGCAGTCTAGACCTATCTTCTTCCTTGATCTTCAATTTTGGATAACAACATATATGGTTTTGTGGAATAGGAAATAGGCAAGGCTTGCAAATAACAGAAGTGAGAAATTAATAGAGAAAGAGAGAGGGTCGTAAGGCTTTCAGTTTCAAAATGCTTAGTAGTAGTTTAATTTAGAGAGAGAGAGATGAAGAAAAGAAACTTGGGTTAGGGTGTCACAAATGAGATTGGAAAATCTGGGTGGGAAGGAGGCGTGTTTAGGGAACAAATATTATTAAATTAATGACAACACGGCATCTCGATAAAATCAACAGTCAACTTACAGACGGACAAAATTATAAACAGGTTTTAAAAGGCAGGCTAAATATAGGATTTTTTTAAACCAGATGCAACTTAATCACTAAAAGTACTGGCACCAGATGACGACGACGACGAAGACACAGGGACTAGCTTAACCTCAGCTCATTTATTTCAACATGTGCTAAAAAAGAGTGATCATAGATCATATATCTCTCTACCACATGCAATGGAGCCACACAAAAGATTACTCTCTGATACAGCAAACAACTACCCTCCATGATCAAAAGATTGAATAGAAACCATTCATATTCCAGCAAATGACAAGACATTATAAAGAGATCAGAACATATGGAACTTCTAGGATCAAAAGTGACTTACAGAATGAGGTACATATTCAGAGGAATCTCCTTTCTGGCTTCTTCTTCTATGGTAGAGAGACGTAGGCGAGCTTGTCTTAGATCATTTGCCAAGTTTGTTGTTCTATCGGAGTGCCCAAAATGTTTAGTTTTCTCCTCTGCTTGCTTAATGAGAATAGCTACCACTCTCTGAAGATCATTAGCTGCTTGTCCATAATCCCTTATCATCTCATATAAAGTGGCTCGTCTAGAGATTGCCTAATAAAGCATGGAGAGTACATCACCAAAAAGGTTGTTCAACTGAAACCAGCATGATTTTGGCCCTGAAAGTAGCTAAATATACCACTACTCGGCCTAAATTCTCAAACATATATTAAGAAAAAAACCAGTGTTTTCCAAGAAATTTGTCATTTTTTTTCCATGGATACGAAATTGTGCGTCCAAGGTAGAGCAAATGTGCAGATATCAATTTAGCAATTCAGTCAATTGCACTATCATAAACCTGAATTCTTGAAGCAATTTAACAAGGCAAGTAATAAAGTCGAAATATAATTAAATTATCTTGAAAACATGTCAATTTCAACAAGTTCCACAACTTAACTCAAAGCCAGCAATCTTCTCCAGATTGACTTTGGCACCAGAAACAAAAACAATAATGTGCTGAATCACCTTCGTAATCAAGTACAATTTTAAAGCTTCAGAATATAAACTTTTGATACCCTGACAGATTTAAACTCTTCCAATTTGAGCAAATCAGAACACTGAGTGTTTTCTCTTAAGAGCTAATTTAACCTTTAAGGCTCCGTTTAAATTTTCTAGTGCTCTAACCAACACCATAAATGATCTGGTTCAGCTAGGAACTGAAAAATTGCCAACAGGTTCCATACATTGTTATGCCAAAAGATAAAAAAGAGAGTAAAGGATGATATAAGTTTAGAAGAAAACCTTCAAATAATTTCCATCAAGAGCAATTGCCAGGCTGCAGTCTGCTATAGCATCAGTGATTTGGCCCAGTGCTTTGTATGCAGCAGCTCTATTGCAAAAACAAATGGCTGCAAAAGGCCGTGATTCTATGTTACGGGACAGAGCAGCACTGTAATGTTCAATAGCTTCTGAATGCTTTCCTGCTTGAAATGCTTCATTCCCTGCTGCCTGCAGTTAGTCGTATTTATTCCATAAGATAAGAGATTAAGATACGTCAAACACTATTCAGGAAAAAAAATCTAACACAAGAATCCAATACCTTATGGCGTAAGAGTTCTTGTACAGTGGCAGCTAAGGGTACTAGTGATTCCTGTGTTTCAATATCATTCCTGGACAGACTACTGAAGAAACAATACTTTTATCATCATTCAAATAAACAAAATCAGAGATATGTGAGGCATATTACTTACCTCCTTGCAATAGAAGTAAGTTCCTCTTGCTTTTCTAGTGAAACAATAGCCTCCTCTAGTCTTCCAAGATGGAAGTAAGACTTGAAAATGAAGCGGCAACGCCAGATCATAAAGGAAGTGTCCTTTGTGAGTTCAGGACCAAGATTTTCTACATGGTAATCAGCATGTAATGGAGGAGAATTCTTCTTAGCAGAATCAAATGTCTGCTCACACAGTTGAATTAACTCTTCATACTTCCGCAGCTGCTAGATGACACAAAAGTTAACCAAGCTCCCACTATCTTTTTGTTGTTTATTTGATTCTTAAATAGTGAAATTAGTAAACACACTCATGTAGGATTTGATGTTGGGCTGGATTGGCATAGCCAGTGCCAGCCCAAGTTGTGGTTTTTTGGCAACCAATGTAAACTAATCACTTAACTCATATGAAATGAATTCTAATGATACAAAGAAAATGAAACATGTAGCTTGCCCCAGATAGTTTGGGAGAGGTTCACTTGGAAAGAAACTAATAGAATGCAGTTCACTAAAAATAAAGTTTCAAAGCTTCAGTAAGAAAATTACAAACCATGAAAAGTGACTCTGCTTTCATTTCAAGTAATTTTTCTGAGTACGAACTTATCAACAACCCCTCAGCAATTACTTGTAAAGCACTCTCTGCATCATTAGGTGCTCCCCGTTTCAGAAGTAGAGCGGCATGTTGCATGCACTCAGACACTTTCTGCCAGTCATGAAAAACAGTTAACAGCCACAAAATAGGAAAATCATATATAGTCAATTTAAAACCAAAGCTTCTTGGCCATGTGGTTTGTGGAGCTGTAACTCTAAACCACTCGACCATGTTGCAAGCTTTGGTAGCAACACAGCAACAAGATACAACTTCAAACGTGGATGGCATCCACCAATTTAATCAGAATTAAGTCATATTAATTGTGCATTTCATGCCATTATTTAACTAAGGGTACATGTACAGGGACAATTAGGCCACAAACTCAATAAATTATCAATTTTAAGGTCTTATTCAAACAAAACAAATGAAAAGAAAGATTACCTGTGCCTTTTGCAGCCCGTCAGAGGCTTCTACAGCAGCTTTTTGGTCCACACAGACATCAATGCCTAACTGTAAGCACCTCTTGAAATATTGCACTGCATCTTCAACTTCCCCCAGAGCAAGGTAACAACTTGGGATAAAAAAAGAAGGGAAAATAAGCACAGCACATACAAGCAAAACTGCATTTACAAGTAGCTGATATTCAACAAAATCAGAAGCTAATGATTGAAAAAGGGAATTGGCTAGAGAAAAAGTGATTAAAAGTTTAATGAATTACATAGAAGCAAGAGAAGTAAAACTTTAAATCATTTATATATTCCGTGTTTACATCAACAAACAGCAAGATACTAACTCAAGCACACAATGGCAACACAATTTCTGTGTCAACTTAATGGACTAAAATGAGGAAAAAGAGCATATTAAGGCAGCAGTTACCAACTCTTAAGTACAAATAAGTTGAATAAGAAATTGAACTAGCAGTATGTGCATGAATACATAACAATTAAATCATCAAGTCATCCAGAAAATTTATCAGAAACAAATGGTGGAGCTTACTTTGCAGCTCTGACTTGCACCCTGAGAAAATTGGGATCAATTGCAGCAGCCATCTTACAGTCTACTAGTGCGTCTCTCATTCTTCCAAGAGATATACGGGTAGCCGCACGGTTGCTATAGCACAACATCAATGCCCTGAGACAGCTTCTAGATGTCTCAGTTTTAGAAACACAATTTACACCTTTTGTGTAACAATCCTCAGCTTTAGACAAATCCCCGCTAGTGTATGCTTGGTTTCCCCTAAAATAAAAGGTATGAAAAACATAAGAGCAATAAAATCTTGCAACCATACAGTATGGTTACAGAAGCGAGAGGTAGGTAGATAAAAAAGAGAATATATTCCAAATAAGATAATTTTAGAAAAAAAATTGACATGAAGTTGACGAGAATTTATCTTACCTTATTCGCCACTTCTCACATGCTTCTTGAGCTGCAACAGATGCAGAAACAGACCCTTGATTAATCTCCTGTCCTCTAAGCAGCTCACGGGTATCCCCAGCCACATGTGAAGGACCAGATGAGCCGGCTTTCTTGCTCCGTACAGGGGACAAGGGTGAAGATGGTCCAGAAAATGGTGTAAATTGCAAAGAAGATGTTGCATATGAACCTTTGGAATTAGCACTGGAATTGAAGGAATCATTATCAACTTTAGGCAGATTCTTCTTTTTGTGATGACGTTTTGGAGATGCTTGTGCAGTAGAAGAGGCAGCAAAGGTGAAGCCCAAACTGACAGCATCTTCTGAACTCACAGCTGAAAAAAATTGTGTCCTGAGGTCACTATCTAGATTTGCACTTGAACTGGCTTCACTTTCTGCTGAAGCAACCATAACATCATTGATAGAATCTATTTCCTCATTTGCAGATTTAAAGCTTTCAGTTTCAGCCCCAGAAATAGACTCTTCCAGATAATTTTCAGCTCCAATATTTTTATCAGAACAGTATTCAGAGTTTTGCTCTTTAGTTTCTCCGTATTTCGTATCCTCTTCATTATCCATTTGCTGTGTTGCAACAACCAGATCTTCATCTATTGCATCATTCAGAACAGCTGGTTGGGAATCAGTTGATTGATGTTGATTATCCAGAGTGAAAGATTCCTCCGATGCAACAGAAGTTTCCCTGGAATTTCGAGCATCAGACAATGTTTCCTGGTATGGTGAAATATCCATTGGTGAATAAGATTCGGAAGCCTCTGGAATTTCTTGGGAACCACCTTCCCTATCAACAAAATCTTGACCTGGCCACAGAGGGGCTTTGACAGGTTGCCTCAACTTTCCCCTTTTCTTCTTCACTTTCAAGTCTTTAAACTTCGTACTGAATTCCATTTTCGGATTTGATCCTGTGAAAATATATCCTTTGGGATTTGGTGTTTCAAATTCTACAAATGGAGACCCAGCACTGTCTTGCTTGCTTGTAAAGCTAAACCAATCTGTCTTCTCAAGTCCACCAGTAGGTGGCACCCTGAACACATTCCCACCAGCCAAGCTACTGGATGAGAAGGAATGCGATGGCCCTGCAACTCCAATTGATTGTGCATCGACTTTTGGTTGATCTATAGGTACTTGAAAGCCACCAACATCTGTACCCTGCATTCCTCCTTCAAAAACAAATTCCGTTGGATCACCACAATCATGGAATTTCTCATCCCCCTTATTTACAGTTGGCATGAAGATTCGTGATGAAGAAAATCCCATGTCAGTTTGACTTGAATATTCTCCCTTCACACTTCCGAGGTTCAACTTGCAACCCCTCTCACGTGAAAGTATACTCTCATTTTCTCCACCCACATAACCGCCAGTGCTTTCCCTGCTTCCAAAAGCAAAGCTATCCTTCTCATTGTTTACATTATAAGTATCTACAAAGTCCTTTACGCTCAATTTCTTGATCCGATCAGGAAGTGCATTCTCTGAAGCATCAGCAAAAATATCACTACACTTTTCACTACTTTTTAATCCAAACTTTTTGATATCTTCAGCTCGAAAACTACCACCACCCTTAGTGGCATCCCCGGCCTCTTCAAAATTCAATTTCTTCTCTAACTCATCTGATAGCACTGACCCCACATTTCTCCCAATAGAACCGCCTACATTGTCACCACTCTCAAACCTAGCATTTGCACTTAACTTAGACTCTCCATCTACAACTTTCTCCTTATCATCAATGCTTAGCTTCTGCATGCTCTCATCAACACTAAAACTCTTATTACCATCACTCGAAAAAACATGACCACTCTTGTCATTCTCATTTACATTAGTTCCACCTCCAATTCTCAAACTTTTAAAGTCCTCTATAATTCCCTTGCTGGAATCCGAATTAAAACCCACATTACTTCCACTAGCTCCAAACAAAAACGCCTCATTACCACCACTCCCAGAATCAAACCCAGTTGAACCAGAACCGCCCAGTTCAACACGACTCGTATCAGGTCGAAACGGATTGAAACCAGACCTCGCCCAGATATCTTCATTGCCATTAAAGTTCTGGGGATTTGATTGCCTCCTAACTTTTACCAATCTTGGCCTCGAAAGACCACCTTTGGCTGACGATGATAACGATGATCGAGAGCTAAAGTTTGGATCTTGGTTACTAAATTGGGTTGAATTTGAAAACCCGGAATTTAAATTACCAAAATTTGATGGATTCATGCTGGTTTCTTGTTTTGATTGGGGATTTTCTTGAAGTTAGATAAGAATAACAATAAGAGGCAGATAGAGAATGAGAAAGCTGACCGTTGATGTAACTATTAGGGTTTGGAATTCTGAGCTCCGGTTTCTAGCAACGCCGGTGACATGTCAATGCAGAAGGAGTCATTAAATCGAACGGTGGAGAATAGGGTGGTGGAAACTTGATGATCAAAGAGGTTTTGTTGTTAGTGGAGAAAATGATGGGGCTTTTTTCCACATAAATAATTGGGCTCATTAATTAAGATGTTTTTGTAGTAATAAATATTTTGGGGAGTTTTTAATTTACGTGGCTAAATATTAGGAAGATTAATTGTATGTAATTTTTTTTGTGTTATATTTTATATGTATGGTGCTGGTTTAGTTACCCTTATCTAAAGGAATTTGAATGGATTCTTTTAAGGTTTTAAATTTTAAATTAGATTTAAAATACACTTAGTTTTTAAAATAAGGGAAAACTAATTAATATTTGTTAATTGGAGTATTTCGGATTCATTTGTATGTTAATTAATCTTTTTTATAATTAAAAAATTACAAACTTTATTTTGATTTTAATCTCATGATTTAAATTTAAAAAAACTTGTTAACAATTATATAAGTTTTAACTCAAATATATTGATTTTGCAGGAGATAAAGTTGTGTTTGTTTTTTAAAAAAAATGAATTTTTTTGTTTTAAATTATTTTTATGTATTAATATCAAAAATAAATTTAAAAAAAAATATTATTTTAATTTAAAAAAAAAACAATTTAATAAGTAATCTCCATCATAATCTATAATGAAAAAACCTTTGAATTGAACCTGGAGAGAGAGAGTTTTTGTTAAGAGTCACAAGGTGAGAACTAATATTATAATAAAATCTTTACTCAATTCTTCCCTTAAACCTTAAATGAAGACCTTTTTTAAAAAAGATATTGGATTAACTATAACGTTGTAATTTGAAAAACTCAATATTAATCCTTTATATATATATTGTTGTAACTTATATTATTTCCGAGTACGTGTGTTTTTGCAAAGTTTTAATTTTATTTTTTGTTTTAATTTTTTTATTTTTTTAGATTGTTTTGATATACTGAAATTAAAAATAAAAATATAAAAAAATTATTTTGATGTATTTTTAAGCAAAACACACTTTAAAAAATAATTTTTAAAAACATAAGAAAATAACTATAATATCAAACACTACCTTAATTTTTTTCATTAAATTTTCAGGAAAAAATAGTTTTTTTTCCATAAAATACCCTTCATTTCTAGTTAATTTTTCAAATTTCTTTTACAAATGAAACAACTTTTTTAAAAATTCAACAATCAACTTAGATCAACATACTATCATATAATTTTCAAAACTAAAAGGAATAGCTTATAAGATGTGAAAAAGAAAGGGTAAAACTATAATTACATAAATATAAATTTTATTTAAAAATTTAAGTTATTCGATTGAATTAATTCTTTATAATTTTCAACTCTTGTAGTAAAGGTATAATTAAAGACAAATGATATAAAAAATTAATAGAAAATCTCAATGTTTATATCTTTATATCATAAATAATTCCAGTTATTAAGCTCTTGATTTTGTCTGGGGTCCTCACTTGACTCTTATGGTGGTCAGAAATTCAAAGTCTGTTGTAAGTGGAATAATCAATAGACTAGCTTGTCAACATCGGTTTTTGGCAAGGCTCCATGAATTTCTTTCTGTTAATAAACTAGTTTGTACGGCAGACATGCTTGAGCTTCCGAGTCCAAAAGACTTTGAGAGCTATTTGCAGGCTATCACTTAATTAAGAACTACTACCATGTATATATATCGCAGTGATGAGCTGACGGCTCACTTTTTCCATCAAAACTCGTTAGCATTCAGTTTATGTTGCAGATGCACAATCCGGAGGGGGTTTGCTGTGGAAACGATTTTCCATCCGATCAGGAAGTTGCGAATTTATGATCCAGACAGAAACACACTTGAAGCCCTGAGAGGATCAAACATAGAAGTCATCCTCGGTGTCCCCACTGACAACCTTCGGGCCCTTGCTGACGCCTGAGCTGCTAAAACCTGGATCCAAAACAACGTTGTAGCCTCCTCGTCCATTGTCAGGTTCCGCTACATTGCTGTCTGGCAATGAAGTACACCCGGAGATGCAAATGCACGATATGTTCTACCAGCAATGCAGAACATGCATGATGCAATAGTATCCGCCAACTTACAAGGTCAAATTAAGGTTTCAACGGCGATAGACACAACTCTGTTGGGCATATCCTACCCTCCATCAAAAGGGTCGTTTAGTGACAGTGTAAATCCTTACATGAGCCCTATCATCAACATCTCAAGGACCGATGATGCACCACTTCTTGCAAACGTGTATCTTTACTTCAGATGTACTGACAACCCACAAAGCATTGATCTTAACTGTGCCTTAGTTACTTCACCAGAGGTAGTGGTGCAAGATGGTCAATATGGATATCAGAATTTGTTCGATGCATTGTTGGATGCTCTTTATGCTGCTCTTGAGAAAGCAGGTGCCCCAAATTTGAACATTGCTGTATCCGAAAGTGGTTGGTCATCTGAAGGTGAAAATGCAGCAGCAGTTGGCAACGCAGGAACTTTCTATAGGAATCTAATTAATCATGTGAAACAAGGGACTCCCAGAAGATCTGGACGGGCTATAGAGACATAATTATTTGCAATGTTTGATGAGAATCTGAAGGCAGCAGGAATTGAACAACATTTTGGTCTATTCCTCCCCGACAGACAGCCCAAGTACCACCTTACTTTTGGTTGATAGAAAAAATAGTGTAGTGTGTTGCACCTAATTACTGTTTGAACAAGAGTGTTTGAGCTCATATACTACTTGTGATGTACTGCCAGGCTTACTCATATAATGCGATAAACTTATTTGAATCTGCAAGCTATTAATTTGATGTTCAAGCAAGTTTCTTGATCCTCTCAAGCGTATACAAACTTGAAAAGGAACAGGGGAGGTGCGTTAGCCATGTATCCTGACATGAGATTTTAAAATACTGGTCATGTTCAACAAGGGGTGCTTTCTGCATTGTTTTGGATCATCACTATTTTATTTTTAAGGGTGTCGTTAGTAAATTTATGAGATTTTATATACAATAAAATATTTTTCTTTTTTAATTACTCTTGCACGCGATTCATATTAGTAAATTCATGTGACTGGTTTTGGTAGCAAATTTATGCTGTGAAGTGTAAACTACTTCAATGTGCATTCATTCGATCCCTATATCTTCGAATATCTTGTCATAAATGTTCGCCGAGAGATCGCCTTGCAGTCTCTCTATATATACGCCTAGAAGCAGCGGAAGCTTTAGAATCTAACTTCTCCATGGTATTGCTTTTTGGCAGCCGTGTGGAAAAGGCAAAGGTATGGCTGCATATGTATATATATGAGATGCTTTTAAAGCATTTTTAACTCCATTTTACTATTTTTGTGCACCTTGCGCCCCTCCTAATTTGATGAATACAGCATCATTCTTCCACCAGGTATATGGATTATTTATTAATTTAACTAACATTGGTTATTATTTCAATCGCTAGGATTTTTCTTTTTGGGAGAATTTAGCTCTCTTGATCATGGTTTATATTTGATTAGATTACTAACTCAAAGGAGCAATAATTGTCGTGCTCATAATATTTTGATGCTCATAATAATATTGACAACCTCGTACACTGTGAAAAACACCCGCGTTAACATGCTCCATGACATTGTGGTGATAAACTACATGATTTTCATGGCTGAAAATGCAGATATTTAGATGGCATACGTACAAAATGATGTTGTAGGGACAGACAACATTTCTCCCAATTTGTAATTGCATGAAGAAGGGTGAAAACAAAATGGGAGATTTTTCTAGGAAACTAAAACTAAGCAGAACATGAAGCAAATTTAACGATCTAATGCATAGGTTTCCATCAGCTAGAACATACGGATATTGCAAGGGCATGCAACATTGAAGCAGCTCTCTAGGGGACTATTCCCTGGACTTTTCGGCCAACAAGGCATTGTATTCCTCTCTCAGGCTGCTATATCTGTCACTCAAGCTCTTGAAAACTTCTTTTTTATCCCCTGAAGGTCCCTTCATTTTCTTCTCCAAATCAAGCTTCACTGAATCAATTTGACTCTTCAGCTCCTCAATCTTTCTGGTCTTCTCCTCGTGCTGTCTCTGCAGTGCTTGCAGCTCGGAAGAGTTTTTGCGTGCATTTCCTAAAAGATTACTCGAATGTTACCAAATATTACAAACATCAATTGCCAGACAATTTTATTAATCTACACACCTTCCTGTTCAACGTTAAAAGGCAGGCATAAAAAGGCACCTGAGAAGGAATTGTTCGAGGGGTCACTGCTGTTGTCCATGCTCTAGAACAAAGCTAATTCCTGAAGGAAAAAACCGAAAGAAATTTACTACTAGTAGAAAAATAGCGTGATATAAAACGTTTCCAAGGATTTGTCACCCTATAAATGTTCCTTAAATTACTTTTTTTCAACTTTCTCCATCATATCTTTAATATTGTTTCTTAATACATGTATATTAAGCGCTCTGCCTCCAAGAATTCTGTGTGTCGACCAGGTTCCAATTATCAAGCCAGAAACTCCTCGTAGAATGTGGCCAAGTTAGATGGACATAAAAGAAAGATCTCAGCCTGCCTCATGGTTTCCTACAATTTCTTGATCTATGTACCTGTTTTTTGTGCTTAGTTTTCAACCCTGTTTTTCCATGGTAATGGTGCTTTTATCTGTCATTGCTCCAAAGAAAATTTAAACGCAGTTTCTTAGAGTATTGCGATAAAAGATGAGAAATTTCTTTCGTCTCAAAAATTAAAGCAAATGGTATGATCATTACTACTAGTAAGAGATCATATGAAATTGCCTATTAATGAATGGACTGAGTGTGTGTTAAGAGAAGAAAACTCATTGATTCTAGACTAGGCCCATCTAGTGACCTAACTGGGGCATGTCCCCAGCGTGTCGAGACAGGATTCTCCTGTTAGACACGTAGCCCATTTATCAACCCAAAGGCCTACATTTGGAACCATTACTCGTAAGTCATAACAAGTGTATGAAGAAGAAGAAGAAGAAGAATTATGTAGAGGGTGGGGGAGAGATTAAGAAGAAGGTGTTTGATCTTTGGTTTTATACGTAGAGCTTCAATATTTCAGCAAAACAGTGAAAAGCTTCTTCATTAATGTTATATAGACTGACCTTGGAGGTGTCACTGTGTTATCCAAGCAAAGAGCTGCACTCTTCTTTTCTTTGTGGTGGCCCTTTTACTGTGAAATATTGTGTGATAATGAATAGAACTTCTTCTTTATATACAAAGCATGGCTAACCATGGAAGGTATAGCTAGCTAGGTAGAAGAACATGGGGAAGCCGCGAGGCAAAATCCAAAAACAACGACAAGAGGGCATCTTCCTTTGACGGAAGCAGAATCCCAGCCGTGGGTTCTGGTACTGATATTTGCTACGCCATTGATGTTAAAGTCTTCTCTCAGACTCATCACATCTCACAGGTCTCGAACAGTGTACCATCGAGAATCAGAATATATTGCTTGTTCGGAAGGGACAGGAACATGTGTTTCCAAAAAGCAAAAGAGCAACTTCATAAAGTTGAATTGTCAAGTAGCTAAACTTTGCTTCTGTTATCACAAGAGAGTTACGAGTGCTGTCAATTCATATCTACAAGGCTGTTATGAAGAAATCGGAGAATTGTCATTTATTGTTATTACATCCGTTACTCTTCTAATTTTCTAATTTATGACCCCCCCCCAGGCTTCCCTGCTTTCAAGAGAGTTGTTGAGATTTCGAATTGAATGTTTTTTAAAATAGATTATTTTATTTGAAAATATATTTAAATGAATTTTTTTTATTTTTCATGTCAGCTTATTAAAATTGTAAAACCCTGATTAAATTAAAAAAAAACATTAAAATATTAACTCGAAGATAGAATGAGTTAACTTAAATTAAAATTAAAGATATAGAACTAAAAGACAATAGATGAAATTAAAGACTGATTATTAGAGAGGAAAAAAAGAATTGGGACAAAAATAAAATAACTAAACAAGTGGTGTCAATATGTAAATATTAAGAGGGGTGTTCTATTGGGTGTTATATAAATTTCCAAGCAGCTCGCAGCGTTGTGTAAGTAATAAATGTTGTTCTTGAAGTATTTTTTATAATAAAATACATATATTGCTATGTAATGTGATTTTGTATGAAAGAAAAGGTATTTGAATCTAAATTAAGTATGAATGATGTATCTAAATTAGCTTCTTTTCAAAAACACATGACTGTAATTATATGGATTTATTTTGCTTTTAAAAAAGAATACATGTCTTGAATCATGTCGTAATTAGATTAATAGTCTAATTATTTATAATATTTCTTGAATAATATAGTAATTGATTAATTTGAGTAACGTTGAAGGAGAAGAAGAAGAAGTTTGTTCTCGTGTTGGGATTACTATAAACAAGGAGGTCCTGAATGATTCGGAAAATGTTAAAATTTTTATTTGCAGATTGTGAATATTGATTGAGTGGATAATTTGACATTGAAAAATTAAAAAAAAACACTATACTGAAATTTCTGTAAATATAGATTAAAAAAAAATTACATGCCTTCAACAATAATACAGTATATATACATGGAATAATATGTAAGATAAAAATTGAGGTCATTATAAAATTCATTAGAAAATACTAAAAAATCATTAATTTAATTTTTTTAAAGAATTTTTTTTAAAAAAAAAAGTATATAGCAACAAAAAATAAGTTATGTTGTTTGCAACTTTAATTATTGTTTATAGACGAATTCATGGAGAGGCACCTTTTGACCTCAATGTCAGAATATGTTAACGCGGATTAACTTATTCGAGTGAACATATCACAAGTGGTTTAAACTTTTTCAAATAAGGGCTACAAAGTTCATGTTTAATTTATTCCAAAAAAGAAAGAGTTTCTGTTCAATTTTTTAATAGCTTGTGAATATATATAAATTTCATGAAATATCTTACTAATTTAAAAAAAAATTATAGTTCAACAAATCAATTTAGTGATTCGTTAATTAAAATCTAATCCGAATCGAAATTTAAAAAATAATCAAGTAAGAATTGATATTAAACCTGATTGATCATTGATTTAATAGGTAATGGATTAACTCGCAAATCAATCAATATAGTTAAAGTTTGGTTTGGTTTTGAAAAATAAATCAAAACAACAATATTTTATCTTTTTAAAAAAATATTAAAACCACATGTTTTATAATAACAAAATCAACTTAAATTAATTATTCAACTAGTAACTGGAGCATTCTGCCAAGCCAAGTTTTATAACTGTGCACCCTGAGGATTTATAAGAAAACAAGATAGCTTCTTTCCTCCTTAAAGCTAATATAACCTACCAAATGTAAACTAATAGGGATATGTGAAAAAAAAAATCTGCAAAAATAAGAAATTGTTTTCTAGATTTCTTTCGAAGAACAAGGTGTTCTCAAGTCATTTCACACATCAACCAGAACTAAGTATATTTCCAAGTAATTTTAAAAAATGTTCTCCCTGCATCGTTCCAATATATTTATAATAATTTAATAAATTCTCAATAATAAAAATGTATGTGTAATTATAAAAAAAGAAAAAGAAAAAGGAAGTGAGGAAGGTTATTTATTTCTCAACAAGGTTCGGTTGAATTCGGCCCATAGTGCGGAATAATGATAGATGATGGACCTGCTGTTTGGAAGAGTATGGGCTTGCCTTTACGTGGCTTGGAAGAGTATGCAAAGGGGCTAAGAGTTTATGACTAGTTTGTTGACTTATATTGTTTTTTAATTTGATAATTAAAAATAATATAATGAAAAAAAAATTGAATTAATTTTTTAAAATTATCCTGTAAAACCTGGGATTTGCCATCATAAAAATTGATATAATAAAAAATGGGTTTTTACTCAAATTAACCGAGTTAACCCATCAAACCAAGTTAACCTGTCAAGCCTGCGAAAAAAAAAATATAGCCTTGTAACGTCATGTCATAAAAGTGTGATAATTAAATAAATTAAAAGAAAAAAAACCAATTGAAAAAAAAAAACTAATGAAGAAAAAGAGAAAAAATCTGAATTAACTGGGTTACCCGTTAAACCATGGATTCAAAGAAAAAAAAAAAATTTGACGGGTTAACCCAGAATTAACCGGACTAACCCGTCAAACCAAGTTATCTATCAAACCTAGGATTCGTATCATGAAAGTCTGATAACTAAATAGCAAACAAATTGAACATTAACAACCTAAACTAAACGAAAAAAATTAATTAAAAAATTAAAAAAAAACAAAAAAAAACAAAAGACATAAGCCTGTTACTAATGAGGAAAAAGAAAAAAAAATCTGAAGCAACTGAGTTAACCTTCAAATTAGGTTAACCCGTCAAACCTGAGATTCGCGTCATGAAAGTTTGATAACTAAATAGAAAAAAAAAAAAAAAAATTAACAAACTAAACTAAATGAAAAAATTTGATTAAAAAGGAAAAAACAAAAAAAAATTGGGTTAACTCGTCAAATCAAGTTAACTCATCAAACCCGGGATCCGTGTCATGAAAGTATGATAACAAAATAAAAAAAATCCACATTAACAAACTAAATTAAACAAAAAAAATTCATTAAAAGAAAAAAAAACCACAAAGAAAACTAAAAAAAAACCATAGGCATAAAAAATAAAACAGGAAAAAAACTGCCACAGAGAGGAAAAAAAAAAAAAGGAAAAAGATCTGCAAAAACAAAAAAAAAAACAACAACGCTTTAAGTACAGTATTTTACCTACGCGCTGGTATATATTGTTTTAATGTTTTTTATTTGTAATATATTAAAATAATATTTTTTAATTTTTAAAATTTATTTATAATATGAAAACCAAAAATACATATATAAAAAAAAAGTTAAAAAATAATTTTTTTATAAAATTGCTTTGGAAACGTGAAAACAAACTGTCAGGTTCCTAAAACTAGACCGCCCATCACTGAAATTTTGGTTTTGATGCCAAATTTCCAATCGGCCTTTTCACGATCTGATTGGACACGCACTTATTAGCGCTGCCGTCAGGTGGGCTCATCACTGCCTGGTTTGGATCTGACCCACCCTCCGTTTGAACTTTTCTTTTTTTCCATTTGTACAGTGCTTTAAATAATCATCTCTTCAAACGATGCAGTCATTTTCCCTGAAACCAAAAAGCATACAGAGACTCGTTTGAAGACTCCTCGACTCTTACCAGCCCTTCTATTCTAGTTGATGTTAAGAGGGTATCATCCAGCAATGTTTAGTGACATTTTTCTTGTTTTTGGAGAAGAGGGACGTATCATTACATGATTCAGTTTCTTGAACGTATGGAGAAGGTTTTCGAAGTAGATCGAGCGATGGCTTTTGTTTTCTTTCATGGCAATGAAAGGCAGGTGACCATGCAGCCAAGACGAAAACAAGGTTAGCAAGAGAACCTGAACGGTTGGAAGATCCCTGTAAATTAACCTCATTGACAATCAAAAACAAAACCAGATAATTTAATGGAGTGATGTAATTGTACCAGAAGTGGGCAACTAAATTACACAGAAAGGACATGTTAACATCAGAAACACACACAGGAAAGGACAGTCAAACCCATCTGAAGACTAGAGGACAAGATATCTGTATAAATCATGAAATTGATACCGACCAGTCAACTCCGGTGGTCCATAGTCCTCTCTGTGCACGTTGGAGAAAAAGATAAACTAGTGCTAACATAATCCAAATATGATCTTATGACCTGATGGCGACAATTAAAATCATGGAAAATTAATTAGCTCGATACCTTGCTCGCAAAGCTAAACTAATTGCAAATTCTCAGGTTAAATGATTTGCTCATAGCAGCCACCATGGTCAACCTTGATCCATGGATGCATCGTAAATGATAAGGAACTCGTGTCAATGATACACAACCCCTCGGGCTACTAATTCTGACATCCTCTACATGCATCATTTATCACAATATTCAGGTAGATCTTTCATGAGGAGACAATGCTGGGACTTGATGGAGCTCAAAAATGTGGAGTTGTGAGGAAAAAATTAAAAATCTGATGACAAGGGAGAGCCAGGAGCACATGCAGAAATACTGTATTCTACGTAACACTACCAGAGCAGCAGGGATCTAATATTAAGAAACCATGAGAAATAAAGACAAAACACTTTCGACAAAGCTGATAAAGAAATGAGCGGGGATACCCTGAGGCATCTTTATACATTGTCAGCACCCATGTGACAAGAGTGGCCTATCCCCACATGCGAACCTAAAGAAATAAAAGGCGACTAAAAAATGTCCCCTGAGAGTGTGCCTTCTTCATATTCTGAATGACAACCAAATTCCAAAATCACCTTTTTCAAGCTTCGTTTTTACTTCGATGATTCCAACGCGGATGAAGGTTCTAAACTTGGATTAACAAGAGCCAAGTAGCAAACATTATTAGGATATCCTACTCAACTTGGACGCATGGTAGCTGAGCATTGAATTCTAATCTTCTTGGCACCGATTAAAAGAATGCTTAGTGTTCAACAATCACAAGACAAGGATGGTAAACGATTTTAAACATGTATAATTGTCATTATAACAAAGAGGCATGATATTTAAAGTCCAGCTATATAGTCTGTGGTCCTGCACACGACCTACAAAAGGGCAAGTAGCAAAGAGAAAACCCTACTAAAACTAGTTTGTCTGTCCACTACGTATGTAATATGCAGTTGCTGTTAGTAAGTATCGTATTGGTGACAAGGATGGCTATCTAGCTGAGGTAATCTCTGCGATTCTACCATTAAGTGCAGGTATCATATAGGCTGTACATCTACAGTTCCTTCTATGTGCTTCTCTATTTTTCTGCATGGACAAACAAACAACTCAGCATCATAAAGAAATCAGTTGAACAGATGATAACCACAGAGCTCAAATGAAGGAATAGTGCCTTACCCTAGTAAAGTTGGTCTCTTTGGCCACACTATCCTTTATTACCTACAAAACATCAGCTACACATCCCAAAATAAAACCAATCAGAAAAAAGGCGTCTATTAGAGATAACATTCGCTTGCAATTGAGTCAAATTATAGCAAGCAGATAGCACCTTGGCATTGGAGCTCAATGAGAAGCCTCGTCACTGGCAGAAGTGGCGGGCACTGATGCATCATTCTCAGACCATGAAGAGACAGATAACCCGTAGCTTTCTTTGGCTTTGGCATAAGGGAACAAGTCAGGGTGCTGATTCTCAGATGATTTTGTGAGGTTATTGGGTTCCACGTTGCTTCCATGGCTACAGAATACAAACCAGAAAATGAGGAAATACAAAGAGAAGTGAGAGGGGGGAATTAAGATCTAAAGAAGTTAGAACAAAAAAGAATAATCAAAAGTGCCATTTTGATATAAAAGATAACCTTCCTGAGTCTGCAATTCGATACCTTTCAGTGAAGCTCTCCACCTTGCAATTAACATTGTCATTGTTCTGAATGTAAGCTGCATTCACTTCATCCTGAAGATTCTGTTCAATGGCAGCAATATAAGTAGATTTAGTGGCACCTGATAAATTCCCTTTGTCTGCCAAAAGAAAGTTACATTAGTAGTGGGAAAGCTTTTCCATCATTGACATAATATGTTTCAAATGCTAACCTTCTAATGTGATCTCGTTCTTGCCATTGGAGGTAAGAATGTCAGTTTGATTGATGGGAGTATGATGAGCGTGCATTGAAATGGGAGCACCAACAGACAGACTACGCTGGTGACGTTGTACATAATCTCCCCTCAAGTCTGGAAGTTGCAGATTAATTAACCTTCTTCCCTGGAGTTCAATAGCTTGCTGCAGCTCTGCCTGCTCCTCCAATTTCCTTCTCAGCATAATTTCAGGTGTATTGTAAAGCATTCTTGCTCCTGTAGAAGGAAGTGAGATTAAATAAAGATAATTAAAGAAACACGTATGATTTAAAAGTGGAAAAAAAAATCCAAAACAAATAAATATTTTCAAAAAACATCAAAAGTTAATGCTTGTTTGTTTATTTTTTACTCACCAAGGTGAGGATCACGTAGCTCTCTAGGATCAAAACCTGAAGGGCTTGAAGTAGGTGAAAAACTCCCCCTCTCCAGTAACTGTTGCATCCTGTTGTTGTTTCATTGGCAAGTAAACCATAAATGCCAGACATAAGACACAAAAGGAAACAGCAACGGAGAAAACGATACCATACTTGTTTGCTACTTTTCCTTTCTCTTTGTATGGCTTGACAAGCACACGTGACTCGCAGATATAATGAGGATTTCCCTTTGCCAATATTTCCTTCACTGTCTCTGGGTGGACAAATGTAACAAATCCAAACATCCGCTTCTGCTGGTATGGAATCCTAACATCTTGAACTGGTCCAAAAGAACTACAAAAATAAAGAAATCATTATAAATACAATACTCAACAGTGACCTCAGCAACCAAGAAATAAAGCAAGATATATCACAATTTTTTGCCTCTTCCAAAATCATGTTTCAAAAATTTCTAGAGAAGAGAGCTCTATATCAGACTAAATAAATACAACTAGCAATCACTATTTTCATTCTTTGATTTATCAAGAAGCATCAAGAGACTCGGAATTCTAGATCATGTCCCTTCCAACTCCGAACAAGACTCCAAACACACTGGCACAAGGTCTTCAAACTCTCACCTCCACAGCTTAGCAATATATTTTCCTTCCCTTCTTCATATAGACAAACAGCTTTTCATTTGTTTGTTTGTTTTTTTTCAGATGGGAATGAATATCAGATGCTCTTCATCTGTAGCCAGAAATGGTAGAAATATATTATTGTTTTCTTTACTCATCTATTGTTTCCTTCCACCTCCAGAGAAGAACTAAAAACACACACTGGCATACAGTCTTCAAGCAATATATTATTGTTTACTCCCTGTCATCAGTCCGAGGAATGCACTGATCACAAAAGCCGTCCCTTGAACCAAGAAAAAATTAGTGACAACTGGCAACGTAAAGTTTACCAGTATTCTTAACTTTTAACTATAGGAATTTCATCATGTACAATTCACAAATTATACTTAAGTTTCGTTGGTATAAACATGTTTTCATCTTTTTGCGGGCAATCTAATCAGTTCCTAGCACTTAACCTCTAGGTACTACTTATAGAAGTAAACAACAATAATAACCAAACTGGATTCTTTGAGAAGGGCAAGTGAAAAGTGGTAATTTACCAGAAATAATTTGAAACATCTTCATCTTTGAAAGAGCTGTCAGCCGGGAATGTCAAGTATATCTGTCTGGATGCTGAATTTGCCTTTTCAGCCATTCCCATTGCAAAAAAGTCATTCCTTCCACCACGGAGCCGACTGAAATTGTAAAATTCGTTACCCATCATAGCTGCTGCCGCCCCCAATCTGCAAGTACCAGACATCCACAAATCGCACCATTACCCAATCCCGAAGTAAAACTCCAATAACGCGTCAAATTCATAAGAAAAAGTGTTTTTTGTTAAACGGGGAAACATATGCATGATTTTCATCAAATCATCCAATTAGACTAGAACAGCATCCAGACAAGAAAAAGAAAACCAAACTAGCTCAATTAAAAAGATGAATTTCTCTCTAATCTTTTTCCTATCTATATATACTCACTATGACTATTTTTTCTCTACCTCCCTCAAAAAAAAGAATCGTTCTTTCTGTGACCATCCAAAAAATAACAATAAAAGCAAACTGAAAGATGGAAACACTCAACATATCGCGTACCCTTGGTCTCATCTTGTATGTAAATAAGGGATTGCTCAGGTGAGCAATAATGTCCCGAGATTAACAGGTACACCGAATTAAGACCAAGATTCCACCAGTAGAACAGATTAAAATTGAAAATCTGACACGTTATACGAGGATACGGCATGCTAAAAGCAAAATTAGTAATCTTGAATTTACCTATCTGTTTTATTCTGTTGCTGCAACAGAAAATTCATGTACTTGTTATAAGCCAGCCTTTGCTGCTGCTGTTGCTGTGCAGCCTTCATTCTCATCAACTCCTCTTGCTGCTGCAAATAGAGTTCCTCCATTTCCCTTGGTGAACCCACAAGAACACCACCACCATTATCCTCAGCCATATTTTCACCACCATGAACAAACTTGCAACTTTCTCCATTCTTGCAAAACCCTCTAGCAAAATACAGACAAGGCTTATACCCAAGCCCAAACCCCCCATCTTCAGCACCAAAACACGCATCACTCTCTGAAAACCTCCTTCTATGCAAATGGCTATCTCCATTATCAACCGGATAACCACCCAATTGAACCCTTTGGTCCACAACGCCCTCATTTTTTGAAGAGGGGTCATCAAGAAACGAAAGATAATCATCTAATTGATACTCATCAGGGAAGTCAACGCTGTTATTACTGCAATCACCACCGTCATTACCACCATTCCTCGATAATGGTGGCACTAAAACAGACCCAAAACGTATATTATCATAGGACAAAAAAGGACTGGACTTTGGGCTAATTGAAGTGTTAATGTTACTATTATTTGGCAACCCATGAGCAGGCCAGGGATTTGGAGGCGGGTTTTTTCCAAAATCAAGAAAAGAATCATTATTTGTGACTCTTGGAGAGGATTGTGAAAAGGGATTAGTGTTATTACAAGGCCGTGCTATGGGATTGAGAGGCAACGGAGAAGATGGTGTAGAAGGTGTAGAAAACGTGTTTGTAGAGAGTCCAAGGTGGATTTTGGCCTTAAAGACTACATTTTGCAAAAGGGTTTCGGGGCCAAAGGCTAAACGTAACAAATCTTTTTCAGAAGGGACTTGTATGAGAATAAAACCCATAATTCTAGCTGCGTTTTCTGGATCTAAACTCTTGAGTTTAGTTAGCAGTATGTTAGTTATCTCATGAGTATCCATGGTGGTTTTTTTAGGGTTTTTTTTCTGGTTGGTGGTGGTGGTTTACAATTACTTCAAGAAAGACATAAAAACAGAGGGACGTGTGTGTGGAAGTTTTGGTTTTGGAGGTTTTTGTGTTTTTTTTTTTTTTTTTTGGTTATTTCTCTGTTTGTTTAAATAGCGCAGAGAATAAAACAGGGAGATCTTGAGATAGGGTTTTGAAGTGAAAGAAGCGGGCTTGGACTTGGAGAGTGAAAATCTCTCTCCTTTTCCTGTATTATTTATTCCGTAAAGATCTCTTTCTTATTTTAAGACCTTCTATCTATGCTTCTCTATTATTGTTGTTATTAGATTAGGGGATCGGCCATGGAGCCTTATCGGGACCACGTGCTAGGATAAAAATATAGGAACCTTGATCATTATATTATACAGTATACAATGCAACCAAAATAATAATATTATTTTACTTTTTACTTTTTATTACTGTGCATTTGTCTATATTTTATTCTTTACAGCATTCTTCGATGATTATACAGTATAAATATAAATATAAGAATATTTTTTTTATTTTATTTTTTAGTTGGTTATTAAATTTTATTCTTTTTAATTTTCGAATTGTTAAAAAATATAGCAAAAATTAAAGTTGAGATTGAAGGCAAACCAACTGTGCATATATCTCATCCATAAAAACTAGTTTTTCTTATTTTTCTTTCTTTTTATTTTTTTTTATGTCGTGCATGAACTTGAACTTATTGTCCAACACTTTCTTTCATCTTCATGTGCTGCGTTGTTGATATTTTATGTGTAGGAGTGTTTTAAGGTATGTAAAGTAAAGATTAAAATATTTTTTTAAATTAGTGTTTTTTATTTTAAAATATACTTCTCAAAATTAACATGTTTAACATTGTTATAATAGCTTTTTATAGTTGCATTTTAAAAAGATAAATTGAAGAATAAAAAAATAAATTATAATTTTTTTCTAATTAATATTTTGAGGTGTAGTTTTTAGCAAGACTCGTGTAAAATAATTATGATGCGTGTGTTGATTGGTTAGACACTTTTAAGTTCAAGACTAAATCAAAATGCATATTAACATTGTAAAAACAAACCGAGCGTTTGAACCTTGAAATTTTTTTTTCACTAAAAAAACTAGATTAAGACTAAAGAATTTTTTTAATTTAGTTTAATTTGAATTTATTAGCTGAAGAGTGTGGTGATGTTAAGAATCATCTGGAGAGGTTATTAACAATGTTTATTATGTGTTTTGAGGTGAAAAAAAAAATGAAAAATAAGTTTTTAAGATTCTAAAACTTGCCATTGACTTTTTGGTCACTAAATCTCAGCTTCTCGACAGAGAATCATTTACAAATACAACAACATGTCGTTTATCTTGTTTAAATAAAATAAAAAACAAACTACTTGTTATTTGTTTATTGACAATTAAAAAAAAAAAAAAAAAAAAGGCAAAAATCCTTGAAGAAGTGTGACGTGCCACACACGCTTGAGCTTATTTATATTGTACCTCACCCTTCAAGACCCAAATCACAGTTCTCAGATGCTACCTGTTCAAGGCTCAGGTTTTAAATTTAATCGGGTTATTAAGTTATTTAAATTACTTTTAAAAAAATAAAAATAATATTGTTTTAATTAAAAAAATAAAAAAAAAATTAACAGATTGCAACTAAATTAAAGTCAACTCACCGTATTAATCTAATCATAATAAAAAAAAATTCTTTTTTTTTTAATTTGTCTGGTTCTCATCCCGGGTTGATTCATTGAAGTTGATTTAGAAAACACCTTGATGTTTTTATGTTGCTCTTTGATTGTTTTTTTTTTTGGTAAGAAAAACTTGAATTCTCATTAAAATTACTGTAAATAAAAAATTTAAAATATTATTCAATTTTGTATAGTTTTCAAGTACAATACTGGCAATAATTTAATGAATTACGTGCACAGATATTATATTTTTAAATATCAGGCAAGGAATAAACCATCAACATCTATTTTTCACGGAACAATGCATTCATAAAAAAATATTATATTGACACGTTATTTTATGAACGAACCGATGTCAATTTCATCAACACTTGTCACTTATCGTGAACCTGTCCAGTCTGAAACCAACCGCGTCAAGGCGGTGAGTTTGTATTTTTTGACCTCCGGGCCACCATCCAAACATGCCCGCCGCATAATTGTCAATTCAGTTTCTGATGATAGTTACAAAACCCTGTCTAAGATTCGCGTTCCGAGATAGGTAGGCCAGCTTAAATCATTTTTTTCCTCTCGAGTTATTTTTCTAAAAACAATAACAACTTTAATTTTATTTTTAAAAAAAAATCCAATGAATTTAGATGTCATGTATTAATTTGCTTCGTTGATTGAGTTTAATAAAATCAATTCATCATTAGTTCTAGTGAATTTTAATTAAAACTCGATCAGGCTCGCGGCTTTGCCAAAAGCGACTAATCGCCTCCTTTCCTCCGCCGAAAGATGCTTAGCAAGAAGCGACGAAAGGGGGGTGTCGGGAAGGCCGACGACTACATGACATGAGAGGGATGCCGGAGTCAGCGATGCCGGGGTAAGGGCACCGGGGAAAGAAGGTTACTCTAATTCCAAAGCCGGCAAAGACTCGTTAGATGAAGAAGTTTATGTCTTTGACTCCCGGGTATCGCAGAAAGAAGCGTTGAGTCTTTTACATCATATTCACAAATTATCAAATTAACCTGATGAATTAACCGAGTCTAAAAATACTGATTTGAATACAGTTTTTTTTATATATATGATGGTATATTATGGTACCAGAACATTCCATTTTGGGATCCCATGCACGTAATATAAAAAATAATTCAAATTAATATTTCAAAACGTGTAATTTTAACTCAAATCCAAGAAATTAGCTTTAAATAGTAAAGTACAAAGATGTCAACTATGTAAAAAATAAATTTAAAAGCTTACAACATTTCCAGACGTTTAAAATAGATTAACATGCACTCAAAACAAAGGAGATGTCAAAAAAAATATCGAAGGCCAGGTTGAAAGTTATAGTCCAGCTAGAAATAAAATTAGAAATGCTATCGTCTATAATTATTTAGCCATGAACATATATATAATTTAGTCTCTGTGTTTCTCATGATCTTGTAAGCTAGTCTTTCTATTTTTAAAAATCACAAATTAGTCCTTCAATCAAAGTTGAATGTTTTTTTTTTTTTTTAAATCATGAATTATCATTTTTAAACACGCTTTTAATTTCACGCTTGGTAGATAAAATCAGAAGTTCTGATTATAAAGGAAGGATATCCAAGAAAAAAAGCAATTTAATTACGATGAACACCAATAGAATTTCCATTTTTTTCCCTGTCCTGGTCCTCGGCAAGATGATCGGAACACACTCGGAAAATCTCAGGCCAGTTTCTGGTCGAGATATTCAAGACAGGCTTCCAAGCGAGAAGAATCTTGCTGTGTTCTTTAAGGTGGCACGAGACATTAAATGATTTGATAAAATAGATTGACAACTACGTTTTTAAGTATTAAATAAAATACTCACTACAAGTTTATTTGATTCTATAGATAAATGATGGTTTTTTGAAATCTGAATCGCAACATTATTGCGCATTAAAAAGATGAAATATCAGTAAAGATGGAAATTAGTTTTTTCATGAGAAAGGGCCAAGAAAATGTTAATTTAAGATTTGTTGTTTGCATGGAGATGTTAATCAATATTAATTAATTCTTTTTGTTTTTGTATTTTAAAAATAATTTTAAAAAAAATTATAAAGATTTTTATTTTTTTCTTCATATTAATATTTTTTTAGTGTTTTCAAATCATTTTAATGTATCGATATTAAAATATATTTTTTAATATATTTTTAAGTAAAAAATAACCGTAATCATAAAAAAAAATTTACAAAAAAAATCATTCACAAGATTTATCAAAGCTGATTTACTTTATAAAAAGAAGATATCTACGATCTTCTATAAAATGATATCATAAAATTTAACTAATTATTTAGATTATGCCATATTATTGAGAAAGAAAAATTCATATTGTCAAAAGATTTCATACTGTTATTTATAGTATGAAATGAGTCAATTATTTATTTTGATATATTTATTAAATAAAAATGGTGATATTATTCCCTTATTAGTCAAAAATTTTGATTTTAAAAAATATCATGAACATTCAATATTCATTTTTTTTTGATGAAGGCTTTAAAATTTATTGATTGAAACAGCTGATTGCAGAGTTGGTCATCCAAACGTTTCAACTCATGAATATAGATCTCGAAACTATGAATGAGATATTCTCGAAACTCACAGAGAAAAAAGGGGTATTCAAAGAAAATCGAAAAATCAAACTTCATTGCTATTCCGAGCAAAAAAAGAAACACCCATGGTTTAATCGGCACCACGCTGGAAAATAAGAATTTAACCATTATCGAATTTTTCTCGGCATAATCATTGTTTAGTTAAAACTTGGATTTTTCTGCTAAAAAAAACCACTCTTGTGCAATAATTTCATGTAATAATGCGATAAAGTTAATAGTATAGAAACTTATATTATTAAAAAAAAAACATGGTAATGTAGTGCAAGTATTTTTTTTTAAATATATTTTATTTTAAAATATATTTTTTTATTTTTGATATCAGTATATTAAAACTATAAAGAAACAATAAAAAAAATTAATGTATTTTTAAGTCAAACTTAATTTTAAAGAAAGTTTAAGAGTATAATAATGATTTGTTTTTCAAAATGTTTTTTATTTAAAAATATAATAAAATAATATTTTTTTTATTATTTTTAATATCAATATATTAAAATAATAAACAAATAACTTTTAAAAAACAATGTTCCAAACTACTCGTAATGCATTCAAGCACAAAAACAAACCATTACTTGGGAAAGGACTAGAGCGAACTTGTTGGTAACTGGATGTCTACAGTAGTTGGGCTGGTTGGTTTTCAACAGCTTTCGAAATTTCAAATCGAACTGATATGTACTAAGAATAGTTTAGAACCGAGACAACTTCAATTTTGCTGGATAATCGAACGATTTCTTGTTGAGGTCGTAGATTAGCTCTATCCTAGGCCTGACCTCATCATAGACACGACGAGATACATAAATACGTACATGTACATGTACATGTATTGAGAGAGAGAGAGGGGGGGAGTACTGTTTCTCGGCGGTATCTGGTATACCCATCTATACACCGGGAAAAAAAAGAGACGAACAGGACTTGTAGGAGAAGCAGATTTTGTTACATGGTGAAATAACAACAATAATAAAAAGAAAAATATAATTTAGAGAGTTAATTGTGACTTTGTGCCTGTATCTGATTGAAACTAATTAATTTCTCCGAGCGGAGTTGTAGAAATTAAAATTAATTTTCTGTTCCAGAAATAACTTATTTTCCCGTCAAAATCTCCCGTCCCATTTACCTCTTTTTATGTTTTGTTTTTGGTAAATATAATAATCTGAAACAAACATAAACTTAACCACATGACTAAGTTATAATTGAATTTTTTAAATACAGGGATTAAATATATAATTTTTAAAATATACAAATAATTATTTAGTTTTATTTAACTATCAAAATTAAAGTTATAGTTAACTTTTTTTATATATAAAAAAAACATTCTACTATTTTCTCCCTTCAAAAAACCCTCAATATCGGTACATTCTAACTGGGTTTCTTATACTAGTTTTTGATACTTGTTATTGATTGAAGGATTCAAGATAAAATAACTAATAATTAAGAAAATAAAGATTAAATCTAATATAAAAAAATTAAATAATATTAAAATTGAAAAAAATATAAATCATTTAAAATAAATTAATAAAATATTAATAAAATAAATAAATCTAAAAGGATAATAAATTGAAGGATTATATTGAAAGTTTGAAATTTTATGCGTGAAAATCAAGAAGAAAAGATAAAAAATGAAGAGAAAAAAAAGGTCGCAAGTCACACATTCCACTTAGACAATTCAAGCATTACTCTAAAATCTACTATTTGACCATTAACCATATTAAATTTTAGAAGAGAAAAAATTGATTTTTTTGGTAACATGATTTGTAACTGTGTTCTCCAATGTTGTCTAAAACACCTCCCACAAGCTGTCTAAATAGCACAACTTGAGCTTGTTTGACAATGTGATTATAGTTGCTTTTTAAATAGTTTTTCATGTCAAAATGTATAACAATGATGTTTTTTTAGTTTTTTAAAAATTATTTTTGACATCAGCAAATCAAAATGATTTAAAAACACACAAAACATATTAATTTAAAGTTAATAAAAAAATAAAAAAATTTTAAATTTTTTTAAAAACACTTTTAAAACACAGAAACAAACAGCCCTTTAAACTCATTAAACACACGTTCAATACATGAGTCAATCACTTGTTTTTAATAATACTTATATTTATTTAATTATAAAAGTACCCCGGACAATAATAATAAAAATATAATAAGGGTAGCCAGGGAGTGATTGACAGAATTGCATGCCATTTTCAAGCTCCCGCCTCAAAGAGTTTTTTTATGTTTTCGTGGTTGGTACTGATTTTTAAATTATTTTTATCTAAAAATATTAAATTTTAAATATTCATGTACTGATATGAAAAATTAAAAATATATAATATAAATAAATTCACATTTAAAAATTATTTTCAAAAACACCCAGGATGCATTGACAAAATGCTTTCCTTTGTAGCTTAACATGGACAAAAACATGTTCTGGAGCACACAGCTTGCCCTTCCATTTCAAGACTTCGACACATCATTCAAAGCAACTTTTCTTGCTCCTGTGACTTGAAATCACATGATAGATAAGAACATGACTAGAGTGATCAATTCCGGCAGCACGTACCGGAGTTGTCATCCATAACATGATTTCTAGATGAAGTGCTCGTTATTCGTAATCTGGCACTCTCAACATTTGCCCTAGAATCCAAAAAAAAAAAAAAAAAAAGAGGGAGAAGATTTGCATGTGCTGGCTCAATTGTGTGTGATTTGTGTCTGTGTAACAATGCAGTTGCCTTCATGTAGAAGGTTTGAAGAAAACACCGTAGAAAAAGATAAATGAACATATTTTTTTTTCTTGGGAAAACCTTGAAATCCCGAGTTGCATTTTTGCTGACAGGAATCAACATGTTATTTGTATTGAAGAAAAAAAAAAAAAAAAAAGCACAATCCAAATAAATATGGCCATGATAATTTTGGAGGAAAATACCTAGCCAGGTCGAAGGGAAAGATGCTATGATCAGAAATTTTCTTTTCTCGAGTAATGCATGTCTAGTTATTGAAAGGATACTTGTCTGGGTAGCGTTTATTTATTGTGATAGATGAGATAATTAAAAACAACTGAGAGAGGGAAGAAAAGACAGAAAGAAAAAAATATCAAAAAAATTATGTTCGATAATAAAATATATGATAAAGTGACCGTTTTTTCATGTTATTAGGTTATACGGAGAAGACAAAGTAAAATATAAAAAATCTATTTTATTTTTAATATGTATTATTATTAAATTTATATATTTTAAAAAATAATTCGATATCTACATATATTTTGTTTTGTTTTTGTGTTAACCATGGTTGACCCATGCTTACTCTTAGTACGTGATTTCGATCTTATCCAGGATCAATTATTTAGTTGGGTTTTAAAATTATAATAATAATCATTTTTATTTTTATGTTAATTCAGGTCAAGGATTGACCCTACTCGTGACCCAATCCTTGCTTTGGGTTGATCTTGGAACCTATTCTTAAAATTATAATAATAATCACTTTTATTTTTGTATTTATTCGAGTCGACGATGACTATGACCGAGGCCATGCCCCTGGTCAATCCCCAAATTTTGAAAACTATGATGATAATCATTTTTGTTTTTACATTGACTCAAGTTAACGATCAACCATATTCTTGACTTGGATCTTGTCTCGGGTTGATCCCCAATCCTGGTTTTAAAATGATGATCATAACCATATTTATTCTCATGTCGACCGAGTCAACCTGACTTGTGACCAGGATTTCGATTAGTGACTTGAACTTTGTCCTTGATCGACTCTCGAGTTAAGTTTTAAAATCATGATAATAATTATTTTCATTCTTATATGTCTTCGTTGAATAATCTTGGAATTGAGAGTTTTTTACAATAATGATTCGGGGATAAAAAGATAATAAATATTATATTTGAAGACATGTTCTTTATGTACCTCTAGTTTTTTAAGTAAAAAAATTCAATATAAAATCATCTCATAAATAGATTTATTTTTATATATTCATCTTTGTTTCTTCAACAAAACATATTTTTATTTTTATTGTCTTTGTCCATTCCATTACAAGATAGAAATCAAACACTATTTTAGTATTTTTAGTATGTGTATGAGATTGTGATGCATGTACTTTTAAAATATTTTTTCACTTCAAAATTTATAAAATGAATATTTTTAATTTTTTTATTATTGGCATTAGAACATTATTTTTTTTTAAATAAAAAATTATCAATTTGAGAATTTATAATACCAGGATACTTTTTAAAAAACACTCCATGTTCTGAATGTTTTTCGTTGACTATGGATATTGTTTTTTATTTTTAACTTTAAGAAGTCTGAAGTTAAAAATCAAGATCCGTTTGAAAAGTCAAGGTAAAACACGTGTCTAGTTTACTATGAAGTAGATATCTTTAATAAAACAACAGAAAGACTACTTGTTTTCAAAAAACATCAAAACTATGTTGAATTTTTGTTTAATCTCTATATTTTTCCGGAGCTAGATTTCATTGCCCAGTGATTTTTAGGTGTTTGGGAATGTGATAGCGGTTGCTTTTCAAATAGCTTTTCGTGTCAGCCAATAATGTTTTTTCATTTTTTAAAAAATCATTTTTAATATTAGCACATCAAAACGATCCAAGAAAGTACAACCGAACTCAATTTTAAAAAAAAAAACTATTTAGACCGCAGTGCCAAACAGCTATGCTTTGCCTCAATTTTTTTATTTTAGTTTTTCATGTTTAAAAGCTGATTTTTTTTTCTTCACATCAAGAGGACCAGAACATGCACGGAGAGTTTTATTTTATTGTACAGTACTAATATTCTTTCTCCTTGTTCGATGTGCCCATTCTCCATCAGTCCCGTCTCCTTCGTCTCTCTCCTCTCAATCTGCAAGCAACTCCTCAAATTTGCCGGTCCTTTTTTTTTTTTTTTACCTCTCAAGAAATGACTTCCCAATTCCCATGAAGATACAGAATCTGTTGCCCTAGATCCCAAACAAACCATCGTCAAAGTTACATTAACAGTAATAATAATAATAAAAAAAAAAGAACACAAAAGCAAAATTATTGTGTCATGGACTCATGGCGATCGAGACCTTCTCAGCATGACACCTTACATATGGAATTTTAACATGGAAATTATTACGTGTCAACAGGAAAAAAGGGTAAAATCTTCCTGCAAGTAAACTCATAAGAGGAAAGGACAAAACGATCAGCTTTTGCAATCATGGCGATTTAAATTCCAAGGTCGAGTCTTATGAAGTTTCAAATTTAATGGTGCACTTCAATTTCATTAAAGTAAAAAAAAAAACAGAGAGGAGGTTGACCGCCTGTTTATATCAAGTTGTTAATTTTATTTTGATAGATATTTTAATTTTTTAATTAGAATGAAATATTTTAGTTTTGGAGTGTTTTGGTATGTCATTTTAAAATTATGTTGTTCATTATATATATATTCAACAAATATTTTTAAAATTCAAGTTAAATTAATTTATAAATTATACAATACAGATACAATGTCAAATAAATATAATTTTAAAATTTAAAATTATTTCTAAATAGTCAAGATTAAATAGATTTTTAACTTGTAGTAATTCAACTTAAACAAAATATTAAAATATTATGAAATTAAAATGTTTTAACATAAATATTTTAAATATAAAGCTAGGTCAATGTTATCAAAGCTAATAGGATCTAAAGCATCCTTGTTTTGCTTAAATTCTTTCAAAATATAAACTTGAAAAAAAAATGAATATAAACCATATATATTAGTGATAAATCTAATTTTAAAAAATTAATATCATTGTTAATAATAATATTAATAATAATAATAATTTTTAATATTATTACTGATATCATTGTTATTGAAAATAGTAATGAAAAAAAATTTTTTTTATATTTGAATGGTTTAATTAATTAAATTGAAAAAAAATTAATTTAATTCAATGATTTTTAAAGGCTGGAACAGAACATGTGAAATGAAACCGAAATATTTTGGATGAAATTTATCTGAAAATTTAAAATGGGCTGAGATTTGAAATAAGAGGAAAATTATTATGTTTTATTTTAATTTTTAAATTACTATGAAATATTTTGACCATTACAAATAAAAACAAAATGAAATTACCAACCTTGGTTTATATATATAAAAAATAAGGGCAAAGAGGAAGAAGAAAGGCTGAGGACCGGGAAAGAGAAGAGAACGACTCAAGAAATATTAAAGAAAAAGAAAAAGAAAAAGAAATAGCCAAATTCATCAGGAAAGAGGTCCATTTATCTTGTCAATTTTACAGCACTCACGACTCACGAGTTCGAAGAATAAAATCCAAAAGCAACGCCAGGTGTAATAAATATTTGACAAGATAGGCACGTGTGGCTTAACTATAGCGAAGACAAAAAACGAGAAGATTGCTAGCAGCCCTCTTTCTTTGATAACACTCTCCAAGTCTCCTGTCTAGGGCTAGACTACCTCCCTCGAGCTGCAATGTCTAAAATAACATTTTTAAATTAAGCAGGAAATACAGCAGTGATAATATAGTAGTGATGGGTCAGAATCATCAGATATATATTTGGTTAGATAGCTTTCTAATGTCATAATTTCACTAAAATATGTTAAAAATATTCCATAAAAGTGATAAAAGGATTAGTTTTTTTTATCTACATTTTTAATCCATGGAGGTAGTGAGTTGAGTAGCTGGACTCAGTAAACTGGGGGGTGGCATGGACTGCAGAAGAGTCAAGCTGTCAGGAGTCTGCAACTGAGAGAGAAAGGGAGCGAGCGTGTGATACGCTCACTTGAGTCACTACTCCCTAGTCCCTACTCACCAGCTCACCGGCTCACCGGCTCACTGCCCTTTCTAGCTTGCCGAGCAGTGCACGTTCTGTGCTGTCTTTGCTGACTAATCTCCCTCCTACTCTGTACTCTAGCTGTAGCGATGGAATCTTTCTTGAGATTTTACACTCAGATTTACCCATAAAAAAATAGCAATACATATATAATTCGCCGCAGTGCTGTTGGTGTGCCATTAATGAGCGCTTGATTGCTCTTGCTACCATAATGACAACCATTTGATGAATCTCAGTGCATCGGAGCAGGTGGGTCTGAGGGTCTAGATTCGTTGATTGCGTACCCCTTAATTACAGGCACATCAGAAGCCCCCACCAAATTTTCCGGTCAAAGCCTGTCTTTCCCGTCAGCCTCCCTTTCACTGTGTCGCCGGGCCCTTCTTCTGATTTTTCACGAGGAATTTAGAGGATTAGGTTGGAAATCTCAACTCCTAGTTGGCATGCAAGCTGAGCTTGAGCTCAATGGGCTGGCTAATGAATCGCTGGAGGTCTTCGATGAATTTAATGTCCGGATTACAGCAATATTTCATGTGTAAAACAGCGAGAAAAGAAAAAAAAAGGCAGACATGAAAAGGAAGGGAAGCAGAAACTACAAAAGTGGATTAATCAACGAAATGATTTAAAGTTGTGTTTTTCTATCCAATTGACGAACCTACCAAACACACTGATATGATCACAGAGATGATTTTATACAATGATTACTACCACAACAAATTTACCTCCGCCACTTTAAATCATCATTATTGCATAACGGTGAAGCACCTTGATAATTAACATCGTCGATGAAGTTTTGAAATGGCAAAAAGTTCTGTAGACGAATATTGAGCTTAAGCTAAAACCTTTTTTTTTAAAAAAATAAAAAATTTAGTTGTTTAAAAAGGTTTTGAAACCCATTTGATGGAGTCCTCTTTTTAAAAATAACGAAAGAAATGATCCAAAAAATTACCCTAGTAAGAAATCAATTAAAAAAGTATAGAAAACAACTCATCATAAACTAGAATCAATATGTCAAATTTATAACTCAAATAATGAGTTATTATCAAAATTAAAATTAAAACAAAAAATTAAACAAAAAAAAACATCATTGAATATTAGTATATTAGAAGCTTTTTATAAAAAAATTAATATTCACTCAGCCTAACCTTTTGAACCAGGTAAAAGGAGTACTTTAATAATTGATAAAGGCCTTCACATTGAAAAAGAAGGCATCATGGCTTAATTAAGAAGGTATAAGTCATAATTCTTGCCAGTAACGCCACTTCCATCGCTTTCATTTCTTTAATATGTTGCAAATATCCTCTACTACTTTTTTTTTTTTAATTCTTGCGGGAACGCTGCTCTTCTTCCTCTAGCATGAAAGCCAGGTTGATGGGGGGAATCGCTTCTGCTTACTGCTTGCTGCATTTTTGCTTCTGCAGAGCTAAAAGTGGCCTCTGTTACTGCAACTTTTAGTTCAAGCTCGCAGCATTACATCATGGAGTCCACCTATTGACGAAGGTCTTCTGCATCCGAGTTGGTGAAGAGACAAGGTGGGTCATGCTCAGTTTCACTCGACGGACAATACGGTGTTGCTAATGAAAGTACCTTTTTTTTTTTTTTTTTTTTTCTGGGAAGTGAAGAAACAGTTTTACCGAGACAAAGCCATAACGAGCAAGCATCATTTTACTTTTATTTTATGCAAAACCTCCAAAGCAATTGAAGTATCTTTTTTCTGCTGCAGAGATCACTGACTGGTTTCTTACACATTCACAAGGCACACTGAACGAGGTATGTTTCTTGGGATTCTATGTATCGCGTTGGAGTTCACTTGTTATTTGTTGAAAATTTAAATTATTTCTTTCATCATTTTGATTGAATACCTTTTAAAATAATTTTTCAATACCAACAAAAATACTATCTTTAATACCGCGAATGCTAACTAATACCCTTTGGCAATAATATCAAGGAAAAAATCACTTTCAGACATCCCATATTAAAATTGACAGCACCAAGAACACCAAAACCCCAGACCTGAAAATGAGAGACGTCACAGACCCCTGGTCACCGACCACCCGTTAATAACTCCATGGATAAGACAGCAATAAGCCTGCCCATAATTAGAAACAAAGCAGTGGTGTAATTAACATTTCCTCTTCATCACTTTGGGGCCTCTAATCTCTCCACGCAAAAGGAAAATAGTGTGATTTGGACATCACACTTGAGAGTAATATTTTAGGCTATTTATCGACAAAATCGGGGACAGCTAAGCCTGCAAATTGCTTCCGAGGCAGCTAGCTGAAGGGGTGCATGAAACTGACATCCTAACTCCCCATGAGTGGTTGTGCAAAGCAGAGCAATATCAGAAATCTACCAACATTTTAGTCACCCACCACCCAAAATCCCCGCGGTGGCCCGCCCTCCTCGGCCCGGCAAAAACATGATGCTCGAAATAGGACAATAACCTCACATAGTGGGCGAGCACACTGCTATGGAAAATTTGTGCACTAAATAGATCCAAGCGATGCTAAACCCTATTGTTTATCATCACAACCACCAACAGCGGCAACAATAAATAAATAAATATATAAACGAGGGCATCAACACCTACAAGACAGCGAGGTAGGGAGAAGAAAAGAAAGAGACACGCCTATAAAACAAAAAAGGTAAATAATTTAAAACCTGTAAGAGGTTAGAGGATTGAAAGGGAAAGAAGTGAATGGCCACCACCATGTGAGGCTGTGGCCCTAACCCATTCATGCCCACCTAAAAAAGAGCCCTAATGAGACAAAAGAGTCCCCTAAAGTAGACTTTATTCACATGAATGAACAATCTTTTATTTACCCTTCACTATCTTTTTCTTCCCTGAAAAATAAAACTTTACTGTTCAACCTGTTCCCTATTCCAATGGATGACAGAAACAATGACAAGAAAAGTTGAAGAGCGCCAGAGCACAGCTTTTGCCCACCTTCAAGGTCTGCAATGGAGTAAAGTAGTTAAAACTTCTGCTACAGTTCTTTTTAACCTCTTCGGGTCTATTTCTGTACACATAGCGACACAGGTCGTAGTATTTTTCTTCCATATAGACTTCATATCTATTTTTTTCCCACCTCGTAAAAGAAGGAGGGTAAAACAAAATAAAGATAAGGACTAGAATTATAGATGATTGTGTTCTGCAATGCGATTGCTGTGTGGTCCAGCACACTGCAAGCCCACATCCATACCCGCAGAGAGGGTACATAACAGTGAGGAAAGGAGAGAGACCCCACTCCCTTATAGTTCATCTGTCCTTTTATGTATGCTTTTATGTATTCATTGTAAGTAGTATGCAACTATGCATTTGATGATGATGGTGATCTTGCTGAGATCTTGTCTACAGATCTTTTTCTTTGTTGAGAGGTATAGTTTTTTGGCTATGCAGCTAGAGGATTTCTTTTTTAACTTCTGTATATGCTTCCAATTTATCTGCAAAAGATTCGAAAATCCAACATTAAAAAGGAATCCAATTTGACAAGTCGAAAACTGTAATGGGATTGAATGCCCCTATCGTATCCAATTACACAAATTTTGCTGATCTCTCACCCTAAAAAAAGTCAATCTCCCCATTGCTGGCCATGCTCACTTTTGCCATCTATATGCCAACGGTTCCATGCCCAGAAGACAACCTGAAAAAACAGTTAATGAAGCTCATTTCCTTCAATAGGGATCATTAAAGTGATTTCTTGCTATGTTACCTGGGCATTTGGAGAAAACATGATTTAAG
Organism: Populus alba; assembly: GCF_005239225.2. NCBI lineage: Eukaryota > Viridiplantae > Streptophyta > Magnoliopsida > Malpighiales > Salicaceae > Populus > Populus alba. Next base: position 5,402,552 of record NC_133292.1, read on the forward strand.
AGAGGTGATGTTGAGAGAGGTGGTGGGCACTACGGGGTTACTGTTAGAAGAAGATGTAGCAAGGCTTGTGGTATTGTCATCAACCTCCACAGAAGCCGTGGAGAAGACAGTGAGGTTGTCACCAGCTGATTTCTTAGGAGAACCGAAGAGATTGTCCGGGAGAATATGCTCCAAACTGTTCAAATGACACAGCATAAAGTTGAGGGGATTTAGGAGCAGGTAAAGTAATAGTGAACAGAATATAAAAGAGGTACTAAAAAATGGAAAGTAGAAACATAAAGTAGAATATAGCAGAAATTAAACAGAATCTGAGTATAAATGTGCTTTCTTACTTTTCATGGAGATCACTTTCATCACTGCTGGACTTCTCCTCCTTATCTTTATTATTACCATTGCCATCGTTGTGATTGCAAGCTGGACTCACTTCCTGATCAGCATCTGCGACCGCATTTTGCGCAGCTGCAACATCAGGGTTGCTACCATTTTCTGCGGCAACACAGTAGATGTTACCTTCATTTTCTTAAAAAATTATGAACCTAAATTAATAAGTTAATAACAATTAAGGATTGATTAACTAACCATGCTGAACTTCTTTGTCAATGCCATCGATCGGAAAAAGGAGGGTTTGATTGTTGGGACTATGCAAGATAGTTGGTGAAGGAAGGGGGGACCCAGTTGACAAACCGTGGAAGTATCGATGTTGGCGATGATTCTTTAAGTCGTGAAGTTGCAGATTCAATAGCCTTCTCTCTTGGAGTTCAATAGCTTGCTGTAAATCAGCCTCTTCCTCTAATTTCCTTCTCAGCATTTCTTGAGTATTGTAAAACATTCTACCTCCTGCAGACATTAAAACCAAAACTCTACCTCACTAAAAAGGGATGCAATTTTTATTAGATATTCACACTTTTGCTCGTCTTCTTACCAAGATGGAGATCAAATGGCTCTCTACAATTGATCCTAGATGGGCTTGGACAGGCTGAATACTCTTCCCTCTCAATCTGTTGCTGCTGCTGATGCTTCCTGAAATCGTTAAATTAAGAACATAACCATCAATGAGCAACGCACAGAAACTAAACAGAAAAATTCTCAAGATGAAAAGGTTATAGGCCTATACTTGTCCGGGACTTTTCCCTTCTCCTTGTAAGGCTTGACAAGCACACGAGAATCACAAACAAAATGCGGGTTCCCTTTAGCCAATATAAGCTTCACTGTCTCAGCAAACACAAATGTAACAAATCCAAACATCCTCTTCTGCTGGTATGGAATTCTGACATCTTGCACTGGCCCATAAAAGCTTCAAAACCACACAAGCAAGTAACACGTTCTCAACAAATCGTCCTAAATTCGAATTTTTTTTTATGGAAAAACAGGAAAAAAAAACTTACCTAAAATAACTCGAAACATCTTCTTCTCTAAATGTACTGTCAGCAGGAAATGTCAAATAGATCTGTCTTGCGCTTGGGCTCATTGCACCTCCCAATCCCATATGCGAAAAATCACTCCTTTCAGGCCGGATTCTTCCAAACTTGTGAATCTCATCCCCCATCATCAATGCAGCTGCTGCAGCTGATCTAAAACACAATATTGAAGCTACCACAGTTAAAAAAACAACTAACGAAACCCCTTTTTATAAAAAAAAAATTGTAATTTGGAGAATATTGGAGCACAGCAAGTACAACTAAAAAAGGTTTTCAGGTCTCAACTCCATGTGTAACGCATGTACCTTTGGCTTTCATTTTGTGGCTGATGAAGGAAGTTCATGCATTTATTCTGGGGTAAAAAAGTAGCTCCAGCCATAAACTGTGAGGCTGCGGCTAGCTTCCTTTGCTGGGCAGCAGCCTTTGACCTAAGTATTTCTTGGCACTGTTCAAACTCATTAAGTTCACTCGGTGAACCAACAATGGCAGCACTATCAGCCGAATCTCCATGAACAAACCTGCAACCTGTGCCATTTTTGCAAAACCCTCTTGAAAAATATAAGCAAGGCTTCCAACCAAACCCGGAATTTGAATCTTCAGATCCAAAACACATGCCTGGTACTGAAAAACTTCGCTTGTGCAAACTGTTATCACCGAATGCAGGTGGACTCATGGCTAACTCTCCCCTTGGATCAAATAAATCATCTGTCTTTGAATCATTGAGAAAGGAAAAGCGTTCCTGGAGCTCATACTCATCAACGAGATCATTAGCATTGTCATTGTTATTGCTGTAAGGAAATGCTTTAGATAATGAGACAGTGGGTTGAAAAGGTGTTGAACCAGCACTGATATTACTGGCTCCATTAACAACACTGGCATAAGAGAGTGAAGTAGTAGAGTTAGGACTCAATAAAGGCCAGGAATTTGTAGAGGGAGACGAGGAGTTTGCGATGTCAAAGCCATTATTGTTTGGTATTCTTGGAGATGAAATGTACAAAGGACTGGGTCTAGAGGAAGGAATAAAAGCTGGAGAGGGTGTGGATGGTGTATTTGAGGGAAACCCCAATTGGGTTTTGGTTTGGAGAATGAGATTTTGCAGAAGGGTCTCTGGTCCAAAGGCTAAACGTATCATCTCTTTCTCCCCATAATCTTGTAAGAGAAGGTAGCCCAAGATTTTTGAGGCATTTTCAGGTTCCAGACTTTGGATCCTTGAAAACACCATATTAGTAGCTTCATACGAATCCATGGTGATAGAAAACCCAGGACAAAAACATACCCCAAAAACTTCACCTTTCCAGAGCAAGAAAGTAGATAGACGGGGAGGAGGTATGGAGGGGAAATGTGGATTTCGTTGAAAAAGCAAACAATAATGGGACTGGGATTTGTTATTTTAAAGTAACGATCTTGAAGCTGTAAAAAGGAGGAGATACTGTTATTATAAGAGGTGGGGGGACCTTTTTCCTCATATCATGAGGAGCGAGGTTTTCAAAATGCTTGGGCATGGAAAAAAGATGAGAGAGAGTATCAATCAAAGGGAAGTTTGGCTGTGGTGCTGTGCTGCTCTCTCTCTCTCTCTCTCATAAACTGAGAGCCACAACTTTTGTTGGCAGTGCAAACATGCAACAGCATTTGGAGAGTGAACTCACTCACCTTCACTTTCCTCTCTCTTGTTTGATTGGTGTTGGTTTTTGGGTTTCTCTCCCTCACTTTCTTTCTCTTTAATCTTTTTAGGGCTTGTCTTTTGCAGATTTGGACAAAACAAGGCTAAAGTGGGAGGGGAGATTCAGATATCAGCCTCAAAACCAAGAAAGGAAAAGAGCTTACACCACTCGCGCACGCTTAAACATTTCCCAAAATGAAATTAATCTTGTCGAATTGTTTCCAAAAACAATACGCCTATAAATCTGCACGTTCTACAGTGATTTGAATTTGAAAATCTACTCAACGAAGGGAGAGGGATGCGTATCGGAGAATTTTAATGGACTCCTTGGAGAAAGAGCAATAAAAAATATAGCTGTCACATTTGAATTTGATTCACAGAGTTATTTAAAAAAGATTGGGATTACTGAGTCATGTGAGATCAACTTGTAAATTATCAACTCGTTGATTCGTTTATTGTAAATCATCGGGTCAACCTGACTCTGAGTTAACAACAAACTATGGAATGTACGTAGCCATCTTGAGCGGTGATGAATGATCACAACTCAGCTGCTGAGGATTCCACTGGGTCAAGCCTACACTGCAACAAATATGAAAATGAGTTAATTATAACCAAGAAATAGAAAGTATAAACTATATTTCCATGTCTGTAGAAGCCCAATTCATAATGATAAAAGTAGAAAAATTACAGCACGTTAAAGGGTTGCTTGCTAGGCTGAGTTTGAACGAGATGCAAATGGCATTTTAAAAATTTTTGATTTTTTTTTTTAATTTAAAATAATTTTATTTTATATTTTCGAATCGTTTTGATATCTTGATATTAATAATAATTTTTTAAAAATAAAAAATTATTTTAATATATTTGTAAAGTGAAAAACATTTTGAATCGCCACTGCTATCACAATCTCAAATAGATCTTAAATATACCAGTGCATAGTTGTTTTTTAAAGTATTTTTTGTTTGAAAATACATTAAAAAAATATTTTTTTAATTTTTAAAAACATAAAAACAATAATTTTTTTCAAAAAAAAAAAAAACTTTTGAGAAACACAAACAAAGAGTTACATCATGAGAAATGGTGTTTGGAGATTACCAGGCACTCTCTCCGTAAAATCCTCCACACCCAGCCAACTTTAAAAACCTCATCCAGCAGATTACTAGCTGCAGTCCAACGTATCAACAAAAGTTATCTCCAGCAAATACTACAAATGCAGGCTAAATAAAATTCAATCATTTTAATAAAGTACGATTGTGCGATGTAAAATATAAGATAAGCTAATGAAAAACAAAAATATTTCCAAAAAAAATGGCAAAAAACAACATACTTACCGGGCAGACATCCCTGTGGAAGAGGTGCTCTAGCATGCAGTAGCAGCAATGGTTACCACCTGCCTGCGGATCCCAGACACTTTCCATTGAAGGAAAATGAAAGAAAAGCTGCTGCTACACTTGCAGCAGATGGAAATCAACAGCTGATTATGGCTTTTTGTTAATCAGAAAATAGAAACTACATAAATGCAGTTTTGATTTTGGTTAGACAGGATTCGTAGCTAATCGATTCCTAGCTTCACAATGCTGCAATGTCTAGCACTCTTAGCTGAAGTTTGCCACAGTGATTCAATTATTTCTAAGAATTAGCTGTAGTCAAGAAATGTACCTCAACGTCCCTCACCGCCCGCAACTGCTTCTCAGCAAATCTATGCGAAAGAATATTCATTTTTACAGCTTTCAACAGCAGAGACTGCAAATTGGATCATCCAGATCGATGCGCTACTGAGCAGTTAGTAGCGAGTGATGACAGGGTCTGACATCAATTGTCTAGGTTGTTCTTCTATCTTGGTGGTCCTCAAAACAAATTCTTTCGACACGAAAGGCAGCCTTTGTATGGTCGAAGTCTCGTTCAACTACACAATATGTGATAAAGAAAGTCCATGAAAAACAAGAGTTCGGCATGCATTCACCGTCCATTTCAGCAGATGCCGTATAAACCCAAACCATAAAGGACTTGAACTCGATCATGCAAATTACCAGAATGATGATTTTGGCCATTACTATTCCAGACTTACATTTAAATCCAACCATTAATCTGTTTTGGTCAATGGCACATTCCAGTGCACTAACCTGGACGTCGAAGGTTGCAGTTCCTCCAAGAAATGTCCAAGAACTTTTTTTCAACAACTTGAAAGGGAAGCATAATGTCTAGCTGAGAGAGAAGAGCAGTTAGGATTTAGATTTTCAATTAAAAAGGGTCTTAAACCAGGCGAGATTAGCTGGATTGATATTCAGTTATAAAGGTTTTCAGAGTCAACCCGTCACGAATCAGGCTCCAGGCACCATGTTTTCTTAGCAAACCCTAACAAGTATGTATAATCTATCATGTGCTAATTATTGTGAAAATGTTTTTTTTCCCCTTCATTTAATGGCTTTTTACGTGCTTTTGGTTAGGTGTTGAATGAGCTTTCTCCTCTTCCATTTCAAATTTAAATTTGAAAAAAAACAGGTGGAAAGAAAGATTTTTCTTAAATGCATTAACTAGAACAACTAGAATCCAATTTTTTTTTTTTAAAAAAAAACTTAATTTTAATGCATAAAATTTAATTCAAGAGAATCAATATCATAGAAAATCACTTATATGACATAAATACATTAATATGAATATACAGCATTAATAAGGATTCTCTTTTCTTTAAAACATTATTGAAAAAAAAAAGGGTTTTCTTTGAAGAATATCTGAAATATATGAGTGAATTAGATTATACTGAAATCATAAACAGAATTATAAAAAATAAACGTTATAAAAAAAAGTGTTAAAAAATATTAATTTTAGTATTTATTGGGTGTGTGTCTTAATTGTTTTTTGTGTTTTAAAAAATATTTTTGAAAAAAAATTTAATTTTTTTATTATAAATTAATATATTTTTAATATTTTTAAATTATTTTGATGTATTAATATTAAAAATAATTTTTTAAAAATAAAAATATTATTAATATATTTTAAAATAAAAAATAAGTGTAATGATATTCTTACGCATAATTATAAAAATGATAGCATTTGAATTCCACGGCGCACGTGAAAGACTTGATCCAAGTCAAAGAAGGAGGAAGCAAAATACATGGTCATAATCACTTGAATAAACAATAGATTTATGTTTGATGTTCTTACAAACAGACCAAAGTACAGAAACCACACTGGTCCTGTGTCTCTGTTGGTGAAAGACACGCGCCTGAAACAGCGCATGTGACTACCCGTCCCTTGATGTTTCTTGAGACTGCACGCTCACCTGCTTTCGTTCTGACACAATCTCCCGTACGGTGCCATGCAAGACTTAAAACTAGATTCGCCATCTTCTCCTCTCCTCTCGGCACTGTTGGACTTACTTCTCTGCATCTCCGTCGTACAGTTCACATGCCTTTGGTGTACATACTCAGTAGTCAGGGTACTGTGCTGTATCCATACGGAGTACAGTATAAAGAAGACTTTCCCGATGAATTTTACGGCCCCTCCCCTCCAGTCATGGGGTCAATGATTGAGGGGTTCCTTTTATTGCCTTTAAAAATGCATCTCACTTTAAAAATTATTCAATTAATATTATTTTAGTACTTTTCAATAATTATAATATACTAAGTATCAAGAAATAAAGAAATCTTAAAAGACACATTTTTTTTTTGTTAGTTTCAGGTGTTATAATTAGAAGATGGAAATAAAATCAAGAAGAATAATGGGATTTAATAATAAAAAAGAAATAAAGAAATGACATCTTAAAGAAACTAGTATGTAAATTCCGAGAAATACCAATTTAAGAAAAAAAAAACTGATAGAATAATGTCATTAACACATTAGTATTCAAGTTGAAAATAAAAGATATTGTTCATGGATTGATATTGTAAAGTAAGTAATAATAGAGGGACTTTTTTAATAGTGTATTTGATCTTTTAGTAGTTTTTATTATCATATTTTTAAAAAATATTTTTAATTTTGATTTTTTAAAAAATATATTTAATTAAAACTGTTATGAGATGAATTTTTAAAAGCAAGTTTTCATGAATAAAAAATATATTATTTTAATTTTTACATCACTAGAATTTTAAAATTATTATATAAAATAATGAAAATATAAGCTATTTAACTAATTAAAAAGTTTTTTTTTTAATGAATGAGGAATAAATAAAATCTACCATCAAATTATCTCTAAGAAGTGTTTGAGAGCGCAGTATAAATGTGTTTTTTAAAATCTTAATTTTTTTATATTAAATTAATATTTTTAAATAGTTTTGATATGTTGATATTAAAAATAAATTTAAAAATATAAAAAAATATATTATTTTGATATATATAATATATATATATATATATATATAAAAGCCACTTTAAAATATAACTTTTATCACAATTTTAAATAATCACTGAATCTAAAGAGACCTGACCTGGCAAGCATTTTCCCTTCGATAATCCTTAAGAATTATTTGTTTTTGTGGTTGTTTCATTAATTTTTAAATTTTTATACTGAAATTAATTTTTATTTGATATTTTAACATTGTTTTTATATTTTTGTGTTAAAAATAATTTTTAAAATTTAAAAATATTATTTTATATATTTTTAAATAAAAACATTTAAAAAAAACAACAATTATTAAATTTGTACCTCTCTCTAGCCTCTGGCTGTGGGTTCTTTTTTCTTTGTCCTTGGCAGCATCATGGCCACTGGCCCACTTGCTGTATCCGGGAGCAAATTGGCGATACCCATAATAATTCAATCTGGGTTGTCTTTATTACGTGGGTCCATTTCTTTTATTTTGTACGGTGAGTATTTGGTAGCTCGGTAGCTGTGGCTTTTAAATGCATTTTAAAATTGAGATTCATTTTTAAAATATATTAAATTGTTATTTTTATTTTTATTTTAATAATTTTAATGTATTAATATTAAAAACAAACAATAATTTATTTTAATATATTATCAAATAATTTTTAAAAATATAATTTGAAACCAGCCCGACCCATGAAATGGATGGATCTGAATCGAAATTTTGAGAGTTGGGTGCATGGAGGAAGAAATGGGCTATTTATCCAAGTGGATCACCTCCCTTCAGAAAAAAAACACCTGTTTTCCTTTCCTTACAAATACCCTCGAAAACAATCTAAAACGGGCACAGATCTGAAATTTGGTTTATTGAAATTTTTTTCATGGAATAAAAGACTGACTATCCAGGTCCAGACCCGAGCATCAACAGGGACTCTAGCTCGAGAAACCTTTTCTATCGAAGTTTTTCTGTTAGACATGAAGGGATCTGTCTTCTTGCTCAGAAGCTATAAAATTCAAGAAGACACTTGTGGCCGATGCAAATCCAACCTCGATAGACATAATTTTTCTGCCTTCAGCATGATGCCCTTCAAGAATTCTTGTCCTCCTTCCCCTGCTTTACAAACTTGATTAGCAATTCGGAGGACTTGAATCAACCTCGCATGTGTGTGAGCTGTTAAATTGTCAGCTTAGAATTGAGGTTGAATTTGTTTTTTTTTGTTAATTTTTTTTTTATTATTGTTTTGATGTTGTTAATGTTAAAAATAAAAAAATAATAAAAATATTTTATACTCTCAAATACCCTGTTAATATTGAAGTATCGGCAGCTAACAATACCCCAGCTGATCTAGAAGAGCTCAAAAACACACACCCCCACCCCTAAGGGAATTAAAAAACGAAATTCTTTTTGGTTTATAGGAAATCGATCAGTCCATGCTGCTATAGAATTAAATGTTCTATTTTGTTGCCTCCAAAGACCTCTCTTTGGGACTCCGTCTCTCTCTACCTCTGCTTCTTCTCTCAATAATGGCTCCCAAGTCTCGACTCCTTGACCATATGAAACTCTGTGCAACCTAGAAGTGAAGAGTCGTCAAACAATGGCTCAAGTTTCTAGTGTTTTGACTTGACCAAATCTTGGCATAACCATTTTCCTGTTTTGTCTTCCAGCAGGCAAACCTCGATCTCCTAGTCACAGAGTAAATTACTTGTATGGTATCCCTGGTGCAGGTGGATGATAACTTACCACTTATTCTGGATTCCATCGCATTCTCTTCTTAATGGGGCATCCTTTTTTCTGGTTTTCTTTTCTTGGGTTTCAGAAGAAAGCCGTGATCAACCGGAAACCAGATGGGGGGGGGGCAGATTCTTATAATTCACAAATTTAATACAATGCTACCTGTAACTTCAAACATCACTAATTATGAAAAAACACGAGGAGATTTCAAGAGACTGCAATGCTTCATCATTCTTAACTAAAAATATATGGAATACATTATTTATGTACCAGTCCCACCTTCTTGTCAGTTGTATTAGTTTGAGGTTTGTACTGAAGTGGGGTGTTCATGGTTTCGTTGTTTTTTTTTAAATATTCTTTTGGTTAAAAAATATATTAAAATAACATTTATTTATTTATTTTTAATATTAAAACAATCTAAAAATTAAATAATAATAATAATTCAGTAATTCTCCATCTTGACAGCACTCCCAAATAGAGGTGAAGAAGATTCAGCATATATACAGAAAAACTAACTTTACTCTTTCGAAACACAAGACTTTGCGCCCAAACTCATCCAGTTTACAATCAATACTCACTTACAAGAAAATTTAATTTAGAGCACTCTAAATTATAGTAGTAATTATGAAATCAATAAGCTCCACCGCAGAGGTTTCTACGAGAAATATCCAACCAAACATCACAAGGGTTTGAGAAGACATCAAGGAATTACAAAGGGCAAGCTCATTTCCCACTGCTAAATAAAAACAAGGGCTGAAAAGTTAAAATATTGTCACGCGATACCTGTTCAGACAAGCTTTCATTGCTTGATGGGAGTCTTATGCATGTTTGAACATCTTCATGCTAAGCCAATGAAAATACACAGCACTGACCAGGATAGGAAGTGTCAAGGGCACCAAGAAGCAGTAATACCTGTTGTTATTAAACAAATTAAGACCAGTTTAGATTTAAGAAAAAGAAAGAGAGAAAAAGCCAAACGCAGCTGCTAAGTAAAACTCACCTGTCGTTTTGAATGGCAGAGATGATAGGATTGTCCGATAACGGAAGAAGCTTCGATATCACTGCCGCGAATAGAAATCCCACAAAGGAAACGGAACCCATCAAGATAAACAACCATCCTCTAAACGTTGCCGTTTCGCTTAATCTCATTCGAGAAAAAACCATTTCTCTCTTTGGAACCAATCGTGGAGGCGCAAAGGAGACGGGCGGGGAGAGGGATAATTCCGGAGAATAAAAATGTAAAATTTATCATTCGGGTCGGGTATGGAGGAAAACAAATCGGAACCCGTGATTAGCAAATGTTTTTAATTAATACCGTAGTGTCTATAGTTTAATATAATTTAATGATTTTTCTGAAAAAAAAAACAAAAATAATCTCAACTCAATCCATTACCTAGTTTGGTTTTGTCTCTTTACTTATTCGGAGGCAAATTACCACATCTATCTTTGTTTAATAGATTAATAGAGTAATTTTTGTTATTAAAAAAAAGAGCATAATAACTTATCAAGTAATTATAATAAACGACAAGTACAAGTTATAATTAACTCAATTATTTAATTATTCAAATGATAAAATTATTTTTAGAAGTAATTATTTTCTAAAATTATTTTTTTTATTTAAAAATATATAAAATAATATTTTTTTTTTATTTTTAAAAAATTATTTTGGATATTAAAATATAAAAAACTTAATTTTAAAATAAAAAAAATAAAAAAAATCTTCATTTGTTTTTCGAAAAATACCGTTTAAAACACGTTAACAAACGGCACGTAAGGCCCAAACCCAAAGCCCGTTTAAGAACGTAACACTCTGTCATAAATAACCAACACTGAAAAATCCCCAAAATTCCAGAGGGGGAGACAGAACAAAGCACCCACAATTTCTAGAGCGAGAAACCAATCAATAATAATGGCAAACACGGAGGCAGAAGCGGTGGATTTTGAGCCAGAGGACGATGATTTGATGGACGAAGACGGTGCCGTCGACGTCGACGCCTCCTCCTCGCCGCGAGCTCCACTTCCGAAGATAAAGTCGGCTATTACCGGAGGCAGCGCGTCTCCTTCACTCTCCGCTCCTAAAAAGACTAAAGGCCGTGGATTTAGAGAAGAGGTTGATACTGAGAGACAGAGCCGATTCTCCGGTCGTGGATTTGATTCCCTCGGTTCTGATGGTGGGCCTGGCCCCCAGCGGTGTGAGTGAAACTTAAACCCTAGATACTTTTAGCTTGTTGTTTGAATTCCAGGGGTTTAGAGTTAATTGAAAGTTTTAAAAAAACAATATTAGGGTTTTGATTGGTTTTGTGATTTATGAGGTGCTTAACTGTGAATTGATGTGGTTAATTATTTTCTTTTCACCTTTATTATTGAAAATTTAAGATGGAATGTGCTGTTTTTTTCTGTATATGTGATGCAATTAAATAAATAAAATAAAATAGTGAAACTTTTGTTTGAAATTAGGGGAATATGGCATCGAGTCTTATATAATACTAGAGTCTGCTCATGTAAACTAGCTCCACATTAGGTGGCAAAAATCCCACATTGTGCTAGAATGGTTTGCTTGCACGGGGATCCTCCAAAACTAAACTATCTTGCTGGTTTGTTTTGAAATAATTTTATTGGTTAGAGTACAAATCTATTGGATCAGATACCATTGTTATTTAAAAAGAGTACCCTGTTTTTCTTAGTCATTTCATGAAGCAATTTGTGAATGATCCTGGTGCTTTGAAGGTTCTTATAGCTTGAACAAATAATGTTTTGTTCTTGCTAGCTGATCTCTGTTATCATTTGTTTAAAAAGCAGTTTTCTTTTTGTTCCAAAACTTGTGGTGGATGTTAATTGTTCCATCTATTTGCAGCTGTTGAAGGATGGATAATTTTGGTGAGTGGAGTTCACGAGGAAGCACAAGATGATCATTTGCAAGAAGCTTTTGGTGAGTTTGGAGAAATAAAGAATTTGCATTTGAATCTTGATCGCCGCACCGGTTTTGTTAAGGTAAGCAAAACCTGTCCTTTTTTTAATCTTTTTTGTAGTTGGTTGGTTCTTTTGTTAAGTTGGGAGGCCATATTAGTGAAAACCATTGCTAGATTGGAATTCAAAACTCAGAGATCAATCTTATTACAAGTCCCTGTGCTTCACTGATTTTTGGTTTGGAGCATTTGTTCCAAAAATTTTCACATTTCAATTGGAACTCAAATCTAGTGATACAAAATAGCACACAGCAATCTCACTTTTCTTAAAGTATAAACTGTGGGTTGAATCTTTAATTGTTATGATTATAGGCATCTTCTAAAAAAATCATCTCTATTCAATTTGCAAGTTAATGGATGCTGAGATATTAGCTGTGGGAACTCAGATTTATTTAGTTTTAATTCTGAAATGGTGTTACATGCTGCATAACTGTATCATTGATCCTTGATTGTCGAAAATGATCTACCCTTGACTCCACTTAAATTGAGCACTATTTTTATATTTCCACCTGCTATTTGCAACTTGCTCAAAAGGTTGTGCATGGTGCTGGGCTTCTTTTTTTTTTTTTTTTTTGTGAGGAACTGAAACCGTAGTGGTTTTTGATAATGCTTGGCTGTCTCTAACTGTTTTCAGTCATGTTAACTCTTGTGTGGATAGTATTACAGATATGTGCTCATCCAGGAGAGAGAGTATTGATATATAGGATTTTTGTTGGTACTGGTTGCTCTGGTGGTTATGCATATGCACACAAAGCATGATTGCATAACCTTTGATGTGAAGGAAATTTGGCAACGTTTCAGTTCCAAAATTTTGAAAGCAGCTAATGTTTATCTACTCATTCCGCACAAAACAGAAAAATCATAACATTTGACATGTATGCGGCCACATGTAATTATGTTAATTGTATAGCATGGTATTGATTCAATTGGGTTTTGAGGTGGCCAAATTCAGCACTAATGTACTATATAATTTTGCAGTCCTCGGGCCTCACAAAGCTTTATTTCTTGATCATGAATGTGATTTCATGCCTTTTATTGTGGTCATGACAATTAACAATAACATTGGCCTGTTGTTTTTGTTGAAAATTATGAAACAAGTATTCTTTCATTAAGTTAATGCATAATACCTTTTGTTTCGCAAGGGCTATGCGCTGATAGAATATGAGAATTTTGAGCAAGCAGAGAATGCAATAGCTTCAATGAACGGGGGGACATTGCTTGAACAGGTTATCAATGTTGACTGGGCCTTCAGCAATGGTCCCAGCAATTGGGCCTTAAAGAGAAAGAATATGAGGTTTGTCTCTATGCATTACTTTCATAAGGTGAAATTTTTTTTGATGTCATATATTATTACATAGAGAGGATGTCTGTAATTACATAGAAGTCTCCTCCGTAATGATCAAAGTTACTCTAGAAGTTTGAAAAACATTTTAATAACTTGGGTCTTCTAACTCTGTAAATTTCTTCAGTGGGAGTTTTAAATTGTCTCAACCTGCCTGTCGTCTGTCAAGGAAAAAACTCTGGCTATTAATGACAGATTTGTAGGAATTGTTGTATGACCAGACTACCCTCAATCCTAGTTAAATTCAAGGTGCTGTTTATATTTTGTGAAAGAATATGTAGTGCTCTTCAGCTGGATGAAAGTTTTATACCGTGGTTTTAGATAATGCAGTGAAGTTCACACTGCTTCTAAATACATGGCATTAAGCTCAGACTTGGGTGAATTGAAAAGGGAAGAGTTGGTTTTGACGTGGATTTTCTTATGAAATAGTCCAGGTGTTTTTAAGGGGCTTATAAGCTTTACCTTGCTTCTTCATGCTCTTTACTTGTTTGACTTTTTGAACAGTTTAATTGAGATAGTACATGCCTATGTGTGATGTTGTTTCATCTCCATGCGATATGTGCTGTCCATTACTATTATACGACCCCCAATCAAGTTCTAGATAAGTGATAGTATCTTCCTGATGCATGACGCAGTCCTCTTTGACTATATATGAGTTGCTTCAAATCTGAGTTAGAGCTTGGCTGGCTCATCTGCTATATTTTTAGTTGTGTTAGCTGGGAATATAACTTGTTATCTTTCAAATTTTCACAGACCTGGACGAACACATCGCTCAAGGAGTCCTAGGAGGAGATACTAATGGGTTGAGATTTCTGTTATGAAGGTGTATGATTTTGCTTTGAGGCATTTTCTACTCAGTTATCATGGAAGATCGTGGTTGATTCTTGTCTTTATCGGGTTTATGAATTGATCATCTGTTTGTTGGGAATCCCTCCAGTTTCTCTCCTTTTGTTGAATGGATTTACACTAATTTCTAAGTTTAGTAATCATTGTGTATTTGACTCTGATTTTGTACTAACCTTTAAGTTTAGTAATCTGGTTTATTTGGGTGCTTAAGATATATTCAGTTCTGAGATTTTTGTGAGGCTTTTAAGTTCCATTTGGAGTCCAAAGATTTTTGTTTGAGCATAAAAGAATATTGGCCTTTTCAGTTAGTTTATTTGGCTTTGGAGTCCAAAGATTTGTCCAGTGCTACATGGCCGAATTTGGTTACTGATTTGGGTTCCAGAGCAAGTGGTGTTTACCTGGCAAGGAATGCCAAGTATGCTCAAACACTAGCATTCCGCAATTCTGTACACAGTGAAACTCGGAAGCTATCTTGCCGTTATTCTCCAACAAAAGTATGGTAAACAGCTGTGTAGATTTGTTTGGGATTACGGTGTGGTGTGGCAGTTTTTTTTTTTTATATATATATATATTTTTTTTATGGGATCTATAAAAACAGGAAAAAAAAAACAGCATTTTTAGTTTTTAGTAAGATGGCTATACCTGTCGTTATTCTCCAACAAAATTATGGTATACAGCTTGATGGCTCGAGGGGTGGTGGAGTGTTTTTTTTTTATGGGATCTATTAAAAAAAGCAAAAGAATAATATATATTTTTAGTTTTTAGTAAGATGAGATTTACAGCACGCTCGTGTATGCTTTGATAAATCCCCTTCACGCAACGAATGGACTGGAGCTTCTATGAAGGTATTGACGATGGTGTCATCATAAGCTCAACCAAACAAATATTTCCCCGAGCAGAAATGAACTTCGTGTGATATCATTATTAATCTCCACTTTTTGATGAATTTTAGTGGAGGTACGTGTACCAAGAAGAAGAAAGCCTCCAACATACCTTGCTTGCTTGTTTGCCTGTCAGTAAAGAGTACAATTATCAGCAAATTACCACATCTATAGGATACCATGTCACTTCAATGATATTATAATTACGGGTTGATGAGCATGTTCTCAGCTTTCCTCTGAATTCCTTCACTGTACAAACAGTCATATTAGAAATTCTGCTCCTGATGGTTCTCTACTCTAATTCCAGCTTCCTGCTCTCCCACAGCAAGCGAAAAGAAGGTCCGATATTTCTTACTTTCTCTTCTTTGTTAAATGTACAAAACTCGTATACTTGTACTAGTTGATCTATACATGAATGTTTCTGACATGTTCTTCTGTATGCTGTGTGTTTTCCTCAAGAAGCCACAGCCGTCCAATAATTGGCCATGCATAAGGTTGTTGGAGTGCCAATAGTGCGTGACCATACCCAATGTGTGCCCTCCACTCTTCGCATCTCTGCCAACTGCCACAAGTATTGATGTGAGCACCATTCTCATTTTTATGTCCCTTTTAAGTTTATGTTAGCTTGGAAGAATGTTTCAGATTAGAAGCTTGCAGCCACTAGAATTTTAGAACATAAATTGCACATAGAAAGTAATCAATAGCTCAACTTTTAACTTCCTGAATAAAATTTCTAATAAGTTCGTTGTCAAGAGTGTTGGACTATTTCCTAGAAAACATTTGCTGACATGTATAATGTGTTTAGCTTCTATGAAAATGTTCATGTAGTTTTCAAGTTTTAGTCCAACTCCATATTCTTGGTCTGTTTATGTGAAACTTGCAGCTCTTTCTTTGTGAATTAGGATGAACCCTACATCTCAAGTTTACTTGTGTTCATTAATAGAAATCAGAGACAGTAAATGAACAAGTGTTCCTTACTCTTCTATCCTTGAGCTCGAAGATAACTGAATCATCAGAAAATGGGATTGGCCTTGTTGGTGCTACCTGTGAATGTTCAAAACACTCATCATTGATTTCTAATGCTGTCCAGCATCCAGTTAGTATATGAATTAAAAAAAAAAAAAAAAGAGGAAAAGATTCTTATACCAACCTTTGGGTCACAGTTTCTATTATAATCAATATACTTCTCTGCAACATTCTCCAAGCTAGCTGCAAAATCTTTATCCATGCAAACTTCTTCATTATCATCATTTCCACCCTCTTGTGTTTGATCTTCGTCCATTAATTTTCCCAAATATGGGAAGCCATAGTTTTTCCATCTCCATGTCATTTTGTCCATATACCTAACGTACACTTTTCCATCCGAACCAACAAGAAAAAGTTGATTACCTTCAAAGCATGGGCTAGGGGAAGTGATCAAGGTTACACCTTTATTAGGTGTTCCATGTTCAATCCAATTCCATCCAACACCGGTATTCCAATGATATTCAACCAGTCCACCATCTTCTGAAAGCATAAATAGTGAGCCTGTAAGTGATTGTGATGATGCCCTCATAGCAGTTCCAGGCAGTCTTGATAAAATCAAATGTTGCGACTGATAATGCTCATGCCACAATTCAGTCACTTTGTTATACTGGTATAGCTTTCCATTCCTTCCGATGACAAACACTATGTTGTCCCGGAACAGCTCCTGATCAACAATACTTGCAACTTTGGTATTTGGAGGGTTTTGACAATCTTTCCATTTGAATTTCCTCAGGGCAACCTGCACAGAAACTTGATTAAGTGATCAGCAATGGGCTGCTTTACAAGTCTGGGAAAATCACAGAAGTACTTTTTCTGCTGTGGCTTTCTAGCCTTCAGTAGGAGTTTAAAGTAACATTTCAGAATATTTGTTTCTATTAATCTGTAATGTTTCTTGGTTGCCAGATCACATGAAATACTTGTATTGATGGTGATGATGCAATGACATAATGAAAAATTAAGTGAATCAGAAGTAGGAAAATAAATTCTCTGATGCTTTTAATCTTTTGTACACATTGGAGTTGTATACCAATAGAAATAATCTGGTTTATTTGATTCCTGCTACTTACTGTGAACTGCAGTAGTCTTCCATTTTTGCTCACTAAGAAGATTGCATCTTCTTCTGTAACTTTCAGAGCTTTACCTGGAATCCCATCCCATGGAGGGCCTCCGATAACATGTCCGAGATTCTTCATGGCAGTGCAATTCACCCATGCTAGCCCCTCACCGCTTCTTTCTCTTATAAGCAGACTCCCATAAATGTCTACCAAAAACAGACTTCCATTGTAGTTTCCAAGGGCACCTTTCATTGGTGTTGGGTGGTCATGCCTTAGCCAAAGCCATAAATTTTCAGCATAAATATATTCAAAAGTCAAACCACCATCAGTAATAAGGAAAAATGATTTGCCTCCATGCATCATTCGCAGACGAAAGTTAGTGTTGATCCAATTATCTGGGAATCTATATTCTTTCGAAACTTTCTTTGGTCCATTAGCACCTGCAAATAGGTAATCTTGTTGTGCTTGACTTCCCTTTCGCCTTCTTGCCATTGATCTTGTAATTCCTTGATCATTTGGCTCATCTTTTATGCCTTCAAGACAGTTCATCGGTCCACGTTCTTCTCTGCAATACTCAGCATTCCACCCTTCAGTCTCTGGAGCATCTAATATTGACCATACATATTTAATTGATATCTTTTTTTGGAGATTGACTTGATGATTCGGTCCTGTATTTTCTCCACCTAGTCCAGGTAGATGCAATTCTGCAAGTCTACCATCATGCAGTGCGAAAACTATTCTGCCAACTTGGACTTGTAACCCAGAAATTCCACTTGCAACTTTTGCATGCGGGGGATGCATATGACCCGACCATGCCTCAGGAATTTGGTTTCCCTGATCAGTGCCTGGCTTCAAGAGAAAAGGTTAGGTCTGACTTAACAATGATTTTGCTACAAACAGCAAACATGTTCAATGATACACAAAGGTGCAAATCAGTCAAAAACCATGGCTTTCATCTTATTGAATTATTTAAAAATTCACAATCTACCATAATTTCTTTAAGAAATGGTTCCAAAAACAAAACATCTGTGATTTTTGTTCTTCCAAAATTTCTTTACTAGGCATTGTGAAAGCTATTAATCTCATTGAAGGAGCAGTGCAGAAGAACAACCTATTTTCAATACTACTTCTATTGGTTTTATTGCTAGCTAGGTGCATTTCTCTGTTGTGCCAACTTTTCAAACATACCAAGAGCTTTGAATAAAGAATGGATTTCAATTCCATGAGAATCTTAATGTGCAACCAGAGGAATTATATGTTATTCCTGTTTTCACCAGCCAGTCATGACATATGGAATTCCCTAGGAGTTTCAAAAGTTGCCCTTTCCCTTCCCTGAATAGGTTATTTGGAATTTTCCAGTCCTTTGTTGAACCGCCTTCACTGTTCTAAGGGGGAGACAAAGCCTACTTCCAGAATTAGGATTAGGGATTTAAAATATATAAACTGGTTACTTGATCTCAACTCAATGGAACAACATTCTCTGATGGCTTCCCAGAGGATGCATTTTCCTTGGTTTTCCATATGCGAGTCTGAGTAGTGAATTGGATATATACGAGTGAAAACCAGAAAAACCATACTTGGGTTGTCTTTGTTATGTGACTGTCCTTCATTGAGTCTATAAAGAAATCTCATTAGAAAGCATAAGAAGAAGAAGAATAGCGAAACGCCTCACCATTTTGAGATTGAAAACAGTTTATAGTAACTGCTTCACTCACCTGACTGTTTTGATATTCGATACTCAAAAACCGATCCAGAGGATGTGGTGAAAAATAACGACAAGAATTTTTCATTTGTCTCATCTTGTAGACCTGGTGTGATAGATGTCAACTGATGATCTTTGGGACTTCCATGGACTATCCATTTCCACTTCCTTTGGTTCAATCGTCTCTCTACCAATTTACCACCCTGGATATACAGAATACATTGTGAGTAGAGGCCAGGAAATCATTTAGCTTCCTTGGAAACAAGAAGATTTTCATAATACTTCTGCTGTGCACATTGTTCCCCCTATTTGGTTTACCTTTTTTTTCTTTCACTTTCTGTTGTCTGTGTGTTTGTGCGCATTATATTTACAAATATGGTACCTTAGTTAAAAGAAAAAGAGAGATGGAGTAGTCTCCACTCAAGCCATGTAGTGTGCATCCCATCGATGGCATCAGAGAAGCATCTTCAACTTTCCCTTCTGTCCATATATGCTTCTTCCATGATGGTTTTGACCTCCTATCGTATTCGTAGAGATCACCTGTAGAACTGCTTTACAGCACACATTTTTTTCTTTTTCAAATGCAAAGAAGATAATTGCCGAGAACCAATGAGACAGCTTAGCAACAAAGCATGGCTTGGTTGGGACATTGTCCTACACAGAATATCTGATTATAACTACTGGCAACTTCACATTTAATTTGATGTTTGCCGGTACACTTCTCAATTAGATATACTCTGTGTTAACCCGTCCAAAAAGGTTATTATTGATTTCTTTTAATTTGAGTTGTTGATTTGAGATAGATCTAACCTTACGGTATATACTACTTCTGGTCTAATAGTAGCAACAGCAGCAATTGCTGCAACATCTGCACCAGGTGGTCGCCCGTGATTTTCCCATCTGTTCTATGTTTACAGCATAAACTTCGTTAATATTAGAGTCTCCCCATCAGAATCTACTCTGTAAGCAGAGATTAAAATTCAAAAACAATAAAACTAGTTGTAGTCAAGACAGCTTTTAGTTTTAGAAATTCTAGTTTTACCTTGGAGGTTCTGCCTCACTAAGTTCTAATAACGAGCCATTCTTTGTGCAGAAATAAATTTTCCTGGCAAATAATGCAGTGAAAGCAAGGAGTTAATGACTACAATTGCTGCAGTAAAGTAACGTGATTACGCTGTCTCAGACTCTTGGTATGTATAATTCACTGAAAGGAAAGTCTTGAAACTGAAGTGATGCACTCACAACCCATCATGTGAAATGACGCCTGACTTTATTGGGATCGATGAACTTTGTCCTGCTTCTTTATTTGTGCTTTCATCGAGAGTAGGTGTGAACTCTGTCCAAATTGGCTGTGAGTGCTCACTGAGTCTCATCTGAAAAGGAGAAAAAATTATCCAACGCATGAAACAGTAGTGCATTTGACAGTTATAGTGATCAGCAAATCCATTTTTATCAAGCAGGCATCAAAGCACGCTTCACCATCAAATTCAGATCACTCCCTGAGTTTGTTAGCACATATGTCCTGAAGTGGAAGAACTAGCTTTGGTTTCGATTGAACAGTATTAATTAATACAAGAAAATTGCTCATGCATGAAGAAAATCGTGGGACCATTGCACTAGCAACTTCAAAGACAAAACATGTGTTAGAGCTAATTAACATAGAGCCAGCCCAGTTTATGCAAGAGTGCCATGCCTGAATGTTCGACTTGAGTTGTGACTTGGTTACACTGATTACAAGTGCTTGTATAACACAGATTGCAGATTTTATGGTAGCTAGAAAAAAAGTATGTGTAACTTTCCTGATTCAATCCAGTACTACTTGAAGACAAAAGGCTCTTGCAACTACTATGCAATCAAGGTTTGCAGGTCTACAGGTCTGATAGTAGTAATTAGCAAACATTTCTGCCTCGCCAAACTAAAACTTGTAGAAACAGGATAGGTAGATATAAAATAAAGGAGCAAAATATAGATGATCTTAGAAGTAATTGAAACCACGAGGTTTTTTTGAATTAAGATAGATGACTGCAAAGATGCCTCATATTATATATGGTTTCTTCCATGATCATATAGACAAGAGAGCAACTTTTATGAGCTGAAAAAAAGACTAGTACCTGAAATAGGATTCCTGATTCTGATAGAGCAAGAATACTTTGATTGACAATAAAGATACAGATTGCATGACCAACCAATACTGGTAGATCATGGGGTGCTATCACCCACTGGACTCCATTCCAGAACCTCTCATAGATAGAACCACTTTCACCAGTTACCCAAATGGATGACTCAGACATTTTGGTCAACGAAATCCTCTTCCTCAATGGCAGAGCAATCTCAGAATTCTGTTCTTTTCCTCCATCCCCATCCTTCCTTTTCAGACTCCCAGTTTTCTTGGTAACATCATTTTGTCTTTCTAACTGCTCTTCTGCATCTCTTGTAACCGGATGAATTGAACCAACTTTAGTGCAGTTGTCATTAACACAAGAGACAAGGTCATATGGCAGCTCCACTTCAACCCATGTTTTCGATTGCTCCTGGAACTCCCAGAAACGATCAGTTTTCTGCTCAAATTTTCTATTATTTTGTGGAGCATAGTTATGTGGGCACCAAGAATAAGAACCAAAGCTCGATGTCAAGAGGACCAAGATGAGAAATATTAAATGAAACAAAGGCATAATGGCATGGGAGAATCTGGTGATAATAGGGCCAGAATCCAGATACATACACACAGAAAGACTTGGAAACTAAGTCATGCAGGGGGTGTCAAGTACAACTTATTTTGGTTTTTTATACCCCTTGTGGTGCCCCATATAGTGTCATAACAAGAGAAAGGCCACAGGAAACTACTAGAAGGACTTGGCCATCATTTATGGAAAAAACTAGGAGCTCTTTTCATGGCCTTCTCAGCAGGACCATAGTAAATCCAGAGGGAAGGTTGTGGGTGTCCGTACATGGGAGAGATGTTAGTTAACATTGACAGCGTGTTTTTCCTAGGTTTTAACAACCTCTTCATCTATCATCTCTCTGTGGTTAGAATAATTAAGGCGGTGATTATGTCTTTTGGTGGGGTTGCTGAGCTTGCTTACTTTGTAAAGCTGTGACTGTGCTTCACATTTCTTAGCAGCTAGTAATGATCTTCTCACCCAGTTCATGACTTTGTGACTCCGGGCCGAGTTTCTATTTAATTATACGATGCTCTGCAAACGGTAAAAAGAAATAAAATGTTTTTGTGGAGAATTCTTTCTGCTTTTATAAAGTTATTCCTTTATATCAAAGTAGCTGCACTACTCGCACTGCATTCCATGTTGCATATGCCAAAAGCTTGATAAAATGATAGGATGATTATGGCCATCCAGTTGATGATGGTGGCGGTGGCGGTGGTGGGCATACCAGATGTAATCATATCATGGGTCGCTCGATTTCTTTGAGTAGACTTGTGAAAATGTTTTTTTCCAGGTAAACCCCCTCCCCCTTTTTCAACACTGATTGAAGCTAAATTCTAAAGAGATGAGGTAAGAAGATGCCATCGGTTTTTTTCCCGGGAGTCATTATGGCTTTGAAAGAGACACCACCACCGTAGTGGCAAGCTGTGGACTTGTAACTCTCTTTTTTACAATTTTATTTTTTTAGTCAAAACTGTCTTTTCTCGTCCATGTGATTTTGTTTTTATTTTGACAATATCAAGTCTTTTTTATTATTAATAATATGTTTAATTAAATAAAAAACAAACGGTGACTAAAAAATATTCATAAGAATTCTAATGACTTGAATATAAATGAAAAAATGTATTTGTTTTTTTAAAAAAACTCATTTTTCTTGTTCATGTATTTTTTTTATTTTGATGAATTTTTTTTTATTAGAAGCATTATTTTTTAAATAAAAGTTATTATGACTATGGATTCAAATTTCAATAAAAAAAAATAAAATAAAACTATGAATCAAGTCATTTTTAAGCACTTGTATGAATAAATATAAGAATAATAAATCTAAAAAATTATATGAAAAAAAGAAATAAATAAATGTTATATTCTTATTGAATATTAATGAGAAAAGTTTTTTTTTAAATTTTCCATGTTAGATTAATTAATAATTATCCACGGAGTAATTGTTAATATTATCATGAAAAGCTTTACTTTTTTAAGAAAAACTATGACATAATTGAATAATTATTTAAATATTATTTACATAAATTTATATAAATATAATTTAATTCTAAAAAAGATATATATAAAAAAGGGTGAAGGTTATTTAATAAAAATGCATGAAAGATGAGCTCATGCGCCTCGCTAAAAAGAAAAAGCTCAGGCACCTGGAAAGAAAGACACACATACCTTACTATTTAAAATAAAAAAATGAAAAAAACAACTTTTCTTTTAATGGAACAAACAACAAATTGTTCCTTTAGGTAGATAAGTCATCGTCTTTTAGTTCAAAATTCAGCATCTTCAATGATCAAAAAGTAGTGTTATAAGTTTTGGGACCTAAAAATCTAAAATCCAATTTATTTTAACCTAAAAACACTCAAGAAATCTTTATAAAGCTATTTTCAATCTTAATACATTATTTAATTAATTTAAAAATTATATATCAAATCAAAACAAAAGAAAATTCATGTGCTTCAACCTCTTCTTTTTGCACATTTGAAGGGTCGAATATTTATTAAGCTTTTTGGTCAGCATATCACTAGCCAAACACTTTCTCTTCCCTTAACCTTTTTCCACAATTTTTTTTTTCATCTCTCAATATATAAAGATTAAAATATGATAAAAATAAATTTTAAAATCAAATTGTGAAAAGTTAAAACAACATAAACCAAATAATACATAAACAAAACTTCAGAAACCAAAATAAGTTTTATGTGCTTTTAAAAGGTAAGAATAAAAATGAGTTTTTTTTTTGTTAATTTTTTTTATATATATATTTTAGTTATGATATAAAATTATATTTTATAGCATTAATTTATCTTTAACATATTATTTGATATTTCACATATGGGTGCTAAGTAAATAAAATCTCAACACATGAAACCATGCTACTATAACCTGGGAGTGTAAAAAAAAATAAAATTAATATCCTAAATAAATAAAAAATAAAATTAATGTACAATGCATAGTAGAATTCAGTCAGCTTCTACTGTTGGTACACAATAAATGTCCCAGCTTTTTTATTTTTTTAATTGGAAAGAGTCCCCGAGGCTGATTTTCCAATAAATTCGTTAATTAAGTTTAAAAAACAATCAATTTTTTTTTTTAGTTTAACGTAGGTGTCCGGGCCAGCTTGCGCGCACCTCGACTAATCCCATGGGCCCTGAAGTTAACGACCATGTAAGCCTGCAGTGGCCATCATATTAGGGTTCGAACCTGAGACCATATAGATATCAAATTTCTTGGTTCAAGCTCTTACCACTAGGCAATTACCTATCAATTTTTGATGTATGATTGAAGGGCCTTCCTGGGGCCCGCAGAAGACTGTGATTTGTGAGGTCTTTGGATTGGATTAAACATTTGTGGTTCTACTGATAATTGGAATCTCCGTGTCGGCCACGTCTAAGAATCTACAAGGACAGTGGGCTTGCGCTTTCAATAATAATAATTCTAACGTGTTCATATTAAAAATAATAATAAAAAAAAACTTAAAATCTGCATGGTGGGTTTTATACAGTATCGCTCATTAATTCACTGGTAAAATAGTAATTAACTTTTTCCAAGTGGTGGTGGAAGGCTGACAGGGCTTCCTCTTTTCCACCCACTATAATTATCGGAGTAGACTTTACGGCTGAACTGCCGTGGAGCCGGGGGCTGAATTCCTGAGCTGTTTGTGGATAACATGTGTGATCGATACGTCGTCGTCTTGGAATTTAAAACTTGTAAAGAAGTCATTTCTTACCGTTTTACGTAATGTTTTTTAAAAGGGCAAATCTTGAGTTAGTCCCCAATCTATAACAAATATTTTAATTGAGTTTCGTGCAAGAACATTGCTAATATCTTGAGGAAAAATGAGAAAATAAAAAATAAACTAATGTGATCCGACACATTAAAACCATAATAATTTACTTTTATGTTTAATCTTGAGAGAAAGAAAGAACAAGATCTTGAATTTTCATGGAGTGGTCGAATGATTGTTTTTTCCCTCTCCCTCGTGTTGAATTTATTTGAATGAGGACGCTGATGATGAGACTTTTTTACTTTATGGAGGTGGAGGCATAAACTAATAAAAAATATTTGACTTTATTTGGAAATGGAGGTAGGTAGGGCATTCTTTGACCCCATGAATCTCCGTATCTGGGTTTATATATATAAACCAATAAAGGCAGGTAGAGCCTCCTTTGACCCGATGGATCTCCGTACCCGGGTTTGTATATATAAAAATAAACGTGCTATATTTATAATTCTTTCAACACGCATTAAGATCCGTTTGTTTGTTAAAAATTAGTTTTTTTTTAAATAATTTTTAGAAAAAATGAATTCCGAGAAAAATATTTTTTAATATTTAATAGTGTAATATAAAATAAATTAGAAAATACTTTCTAGTTTTTGGTTATATCATGAAAAATTTATTAATATTTTATTTTTCTTAAGTTTATTAAAATAATAAGAAACAAATTTTACAAATTAAAAATTTTAATGAGAATAAAATTAAAAAAATATATAATTTCATAAATTATTTCAAATAAAATAAATAATAATCAAAATAATAGAGATCAAATCTAAAAACAAATTTTAAAAAATAAAAGATGAAGAAATTAAAATAATAATAATCAATATTTCATAAATTATTTCAAATAAAATAAGTAACAATCAAAAGAACGAGGACCAGATTTGATAGATAAAAAAAATTCAATAAAAAAATGACAGGAAAAAGCAAATAGTTATTATAAAAATAAAGACCAAAGTTAATATAAAAATAAAATTTTAAGAGATGAAATTAAAAAATAAATATTCAAAACAAAATATATATAGCAATCAAAAGTTTGAGGATCAAATTTGATATAATCAGCAATTAATAACATTTCTAAATTTTTCATAACTTTCGGAAAGTGTTTTCTGCTCAAATTTTTCAAGAAAACACTTTCCTGAAACTCAAGCTAAATTTTTCTTTTATTGGAAAGTGTTTTCCGTTGACTAACTTTTCTAATGGCAAACAAATACAAGAAAGTTAGGAAAGTGATTTATTGGAAACCACTTTCCAGAAAACAAACACAGTTAGGGGAAAACACTTTCCTGAAAACCAAGCCAAATTTTTCTTTGACTGAAAAGTGTTTTCCGTTGATCGAAAATTGTTTTTCGTTGACTAGAAAGTGTTTTTCGTTGACCGGAAAATGTTTTCCGTTGACCAACTTTCTTAATAACAAACAAACATAAAAAAATTTGAAAAATAGTTTCCCGAAAACTACTTTCTGAAAACAAACAAGACCTAAGTAATATTCTAAAAGCGTGGGGAAACTACTATAACTTCCCCACACCTTTTACTTATTCTATTATATTAATATACCTTTTACTTATTCTATTATATTAATATATTATATTATTATAATTATTATATTATATTATAACATATATTAACATTTTTTATTTGTTTTTTCTTTTAATATTTTTTTTTGTTTGATTTAGTTTCTTAATGTTATTTTTTTTTTTTTTAGATATCAAACTTTCATGACACAGATTTTGGATTTAATGGCTTAACATGGTTTGACGGATTAACCCAGAATTGTTTTTCTTTTTAATTAATTTTTTTTGTTTAGTTTAGTTTGTTAATGTTAAATTTCTTTCTATTTAATTATGACTTTTATGACACGTATCTCATGCTTGATGGGTTAACTTGGTTTGACGGGTTAACTTCATTAATTATGGGTAAACCCGTCAATTTTTTTTCCTATTTAGTTATCAAACTTTCATAACGTGAATCCCGGATTTGATGGCTTAACCTGGTTTAACGGGTTACCTCAAAATTATTTTTCTTTTTAATTAATTTTTTTCGTTTAGTTTAGTTTGTTAATGTTAAATTTCTTTCTATTTAATTATCAGACTTTCATAACATGTATTCCGGGCTTGACAGATTATCTTGGTTTGACGGGTTAACCCTGTTAATTCTGGGTAAACCCGTCAATTTTTTTTCTATTTAGTTATTAAACTTTCATGACGCGGATCTCAGATTTAATGGGTTAACCTAATTAATTCATATTTTTTTTTCTTCATTAGTTTTTTTTCTTTATATTGGTTTTTTTCTTTCTATTGGTTTTTTTTAATTAATCTATTTAATTATCATGTTTTTATGACACAACCTTATAGTCAGACCTACATCCAATGCTCTTGGGTCCGGTGTTGCAACCAGACTTATTTAAACTTAAGTCATGTAAGTTTAATATTATTATTAATATTATAAATATTACTTTAGGGTCAAGCGCTGCAGCCAAACCCAAGATTCTTGTGTATAACTTTGCATAAAGACCTAACACTTTTAAATATTAATCTTTTAAAAAATATTTTTTATGTTAAAAATATTAACCCGCGGCATCGCGCATGTCATATAACTAGTCTACAATAATCTGTGTAGTTTTTGACTTTTTTCTCTTTAAGATTACTTCGATTAAATTTATTTGATTAATATAAGATATTGTATTTTTCATATCCTACATACTTAATGGAGATTGATCATGAGAAAAAAAGAAATAAACATCTACAATGGACATTCATCTCCACTAGAGAGGCTTTCATGGAGATGGAGGAGGAGGGCGTCTTCTTCTTTTTTGTAACAATGGTTGTAAATTGGGCTGGTTAATTAGGGTTACTCTAAGTCTTTTTTTATTTTATTTTTAAACTGACCTGATCAATATCATTTAATTTAAAATTTAGGTCAAGTAAATAGTCTGATCATGAGTTTTTCAAATTTAAATTATCATATTAAATTTAATGATAATATTAAAAAAATTATAACAATCTAAATATTATTTTTTTACTTCCCAAATTGTTTTTTCCAAGCTGCCTCAGCAATATAGCAGTGCAATAAATAAAAAACGTGGGCCTGGGCCGCAGCCTCCCTTCATCAAATGGGAGGTCAATATTAGCTTTGTAGGATATAATTAGTTATTTTCTACTACGATAATGGTTAATACTAAGTTTATTATTTATTTCGGAATAATAAAAATATTAATTTATAAAATCCTAGATAACATCTCTTCTCAAATTAAATATTTATTATGTATGATATTTAACAGGTTAAACCATTATAAATTAGAATAAAAGCATAGAAAGATAACAATAAATTATTAACTCCTAGAAAAAGTATTAAAAAATTATTTGTTTTGACGGTTTATCTGGCTTAAAAGAAACGGGATTTGTTTTGATGGCGGCGGCGGCGGCACAATTTTAAAAAAAAGCTCCATTATATTCAGCCCATGTTTCTAGATTGTAAGCTTGCTTTTAGCTCTGAGTTTACGAGCCCTTGTTCTTATAGTCCAAGATTAGTTTCTCGAGACCTCCTCCGCCAGGTTTTTGGAAGCCCAATGTTCCCCAGGTAATCTGGGTAAAGCAAGGCAGTGCAGGCAGCATCATCATGAATTCTCTAGATGGTTGGATCTCAGGTTTTTCTGCTATTATTTTGTAAATAATAAAGACTTTTTTAGAATATTTATATTTTATGTTGAGAAAACACAACTTACTTTTTTATGAACATAAAATATATATTGAGTTTTTATCTCACATTAAAAATAAAATTTTTATTTAGTAAATTTATATAGTGAACTTTGATATGAAGATAATAACCAACAAAAATAATAATAATATGCTCTCACGTATAAAATTAAACTGAGTAAAAAAAAAACCTTTGATTGTCTCTATACGTAAGGCAATGCTCGTATTTTATGAACCTTTTGTCTTGGCAATACTTTGTTTTTGGCTGAAACCATATTTTTTAAATACCTGAAATTAATTTTTTAATAGTCACAAAATTCTAACAGTTTTTTTTTTATTTTAAATATTTTTTAATAGCCATAACTTTTTAATTCCCTAATAGTTTTTTATTTTATGTTTTGAAGTGTTGCAACAACTTTTTAATTCTCTAATTTATTTTCTATGTGGTTGTTACATGCTAGCAACCTATATATATCATGCACTTTTATAATTTAAAAAAATGTCAAAAACCATTGTATTTTCTTATGTTTGCAAAACTTACAAATATTTCTGTTCATTTTTCACAGTGTTTGGCATTGCGTTTCAGAAACGCTGTTGAAAAATTTTGATTTTTTTTTTTTTACTTTAATTAAAATGTATTTTATGTTAATATTAAAAATAATTTTTAAAAAATAAAAAAAAAATATTATTTTAACACGTGTTTTGAAATGAAAAGCACTTTAACCACTGCTATATTCTAAAAAAATAAAAAAAAAATTATTGTTTTTGTATCCTTCATTTTAAAGAAGAAACTTGTTAAATCCTGAAAAATAATCTTACGTGGAAAAAAAATCTTAAAGATAATATCTGTCCATGTCTCAATTTTATTGTTCTTAATTGTATTTTCTTCCAACATGTTGATGTCCCTACAGGCCTACAACTATAGTTGCTGAGCTAAGGGGCATGCACCGACGCCAAGATCCTAGTTTGGATATTTGTGAGGAGATTTATCTTGAATCAGACTCACAGGAGGCGATTCGCTGTGCACTGAATGAGGACTCTTTTTTTGCCATCCTCACACGCCATGAACTTGGAACGGAGTTGTAATATTAATTATTGTTTATTTTTTATGTTTTAAAAAATTATTATTTTTTTTATTTTTTTATTAACTTTAAATTAATGTGTTTTTAGTGTTTTCAAATTATTTTAATATGCTGATGTTCAAAATAATTTTTAAAAAATAATAAAAAATTATTGGTATGTATTTTAATACAAAAAATTATTTGAAAAACAACTACAACTATACTGCTAAATAAACTTACGAGACTACCATGAAATATCTACTCATGAGTGGGACAAGCTCTTCTATTCTGGTTCATGGTTTCTCTTGACTATATATGATTCGTTCGGCAAAAAGATCGAGTTTTAAAAAATAGTAAATGATCTTATCAATACATAAATGTATATCTCTTTAAAGAGTTTTAATTACACTTATATTTATCACTGTAGAAATTGAGTTTAAACTTTCCCTAGCCTCTTCTCATCAGTGGAAGGTTCCTTCGAAAAATTCCTACCTCTCTATCTATTTATATATAAGATGCTTAGATTTTTCAAAACTCCGACATACAGAAGACTATGAGATGAAACGATGAGTTTATGCTCTCAGCCCCTGATCAGCGAGTTGATGACAGATCAGCTCCAGAGAAAATATAGATAATAAAGTCCTTAAAAATCACAAAAATAGACTGAAAAAACTTTCATTCCACCTGAGATTTACTGTAATAGATTTGCCGAAAAGTCATACAGTACAAATAAATGATATGAACATCAAGAGAGGCATATATATCTTGCAGTTGGTTGGCAGATGGCAAGGTGGAGGTTGGCAGCGCAGGCACAATGAAAGTTCTCTATTGTATTATGAATATGATTGATGGACTGGAAAGTGGCTAATATAGGTGGAAATTAATTAATTGTTTGTTTAGCATTGTGGTTGTTGTTGCTTTTCAAATAGTTTTTCATATTAAAATACATGTTAATAATGTTTTTTAATATTTTAAAAACTATTTTTAATATCAGCATATTAAAATGATTTGAAAACACTAAAAATATATTAATTTGAAGCTAATAAAAAATAAAAAAATTTAATTTTTTTTCAAAAGCTTTTTTGAAACACAGAAACAAACAAGTTTTAATTGTGTAAGTAATGCCATAACAACAACGTTTCTTGTAGCACCCTCATGAAACCTAAAAAGATCCGAAACATTAAACATTAGTGCTTAAGATAACACGATGTAATAACATGTTTATTTTCATGTTTGAAATATGTTTTTTTAAAAATTAATTTTTTAAGTGATTTTAAATCATTTTAATATGTTAATATCAAAAATAAATTTTTAAAAAAATAATAATATATATTTTTAATATATTTCTAAGTAAAAAAAATATAAAAATATATATTTTTATGTGATTTTAAATATTTTTGATGTGTTATATGAATAATAATAGTAGCTAATTTGTTTTTCACGCTGGGAATTATATGGAACACAGCAAAAAAAAAAAAAAAAAAAACTGAAAACCTAATCAAGTTTTTCAAATTTAAAGAATTTTGATTCGTCAAGTTTCAGCTCTGGAAGCAATAGTATTATAATACAGTATTAATTAAAATAAATTTTTAAAAATCACATAACAAAATACCGAACTCAAGTTTTGATATTCAGCATGTTTAACAACACTAATGGAGCTCAGCAATTTTAAGACTTTGTTTGGTTTTTTATTTTAAAAGTATTTTTAAAAAAATTTTATTTTTTAATTTTATTTTTTTTAAATATTTTTGATTGTTTTGATGTTAAAAATTTTAATATGTTTTTAAATTAAAAAAATAATTAAAAAAATAATAATTAGTATACTTCCCAACAATATTATAGTCTAAATAGTAGGGTAATCCTGGAGCCGACAAGTGGTTCGTTGGCTATCCTTATAGCGATGCTAATGTAGACATGCCTCGAGGCTTTAAAATATAAAACCAAACGTCCTTGAAATGGAGGGAACAATGCTTCACCGAAATTCCACCCCCTCAGAGGGCACACTGTTTACTGATATGCAATAAATATGCCTTCAATTAATACTTGGTTGCCGTCCTCCTTCCAATAGTCTGAGCAATAATTTAATTTTAAATAGTTTAATTGATGAAATTTTAAATTAATTCTCGGTTGAAGTTTTATAAATATTATAATCATTGGAGATTTATTATAATTATTAATTTTAAAATTTATAAATTTAGTTGAAATACACGTAAATTAACCTAAATATTCAAGTAATATGAAAAAACTTTTGTGGGGTGACTCTCAATTGATGTTTGGATTAATTACTCTATTTTGACTAAAGAAAATTAGATTTTTTATAGCACTTTATTCCAAGGTCGACCAAGTCCTATACAAGTCCAAGTTGTAGATTGGAATTAATCCCAAGTCATTAACCATTAATATTTTTTTTAAAAAAAAACTTAAAACAGTATTGTTTTATATCAGTAAATCATTTCCTATATCCTTTATATCTAAGAAAATGGGTACAATCAATCCCTTGTCTAATATTCCCAGATATTTTCTACTGAGGCATGACGGTCAAACTTACTTCTATCTCTGTTTTTCTCGAAATGTATTGGGAAGGGTTGGAGCTTAAAATATTAAGATTTTTTTTGCTCGAAACGAGGACGTGGACGAAACCATCAAATATTAATTAAGATTATTTATTGTAAGAGAAAAAAAGAGTCACCGAAGGATATAAATCAAGAAATGAAAATATATAATCACGCACACACATGCATATATTATGCGTTGAAAACAACTCTATATCGTTAGATTATAGAAAATAAAATTGCTGTGAGTCTTTCACTTTCATTTTGGCATGAATGATTCATTCTGAAACAGACTAAAACTGTGTCGAACTTATAATCTTACAAAACAAATTGAAGGCCGTTGATTATGTTTTCCGAGTTGACTGGCTAGAACCATCATGAGAGAGAGATGAGAAACCGTCACAGGACCACCGCGTATCTCATCTCATGCTCACAGCTCCCACATTTACTTCCTCACCGACCACCTGCACCAATCTATCTGTTCTAGACACGAGTCATTAAACTCTCTCTCTCTCTCTCTCTCTCTCTCTCTCCCCCCCCCCATATTTGTTGAATGGTACTGCTCATGGCATTGATGGCTAGTTGTTAGGTGACCGTTATCCAATCAATGGCCGGCCATTAGGGCTTTAATATTACTCATCCAAGCCAGCAGTGGCATGTATGTTACTGCGTTCCTCCTTTTTCTAGCTATTCACTAATTCTAGCTGATCAAGGCCACCATGGAGATAGAGGTGGCAAGAAATAGTTATGGCGGTACTGGTAAAAACTTTTGTGACGGTGCTAGCAGTTGCGCGTATCAAGATAAGGTGGCGTCGGACTGGGGTGGGGAGAGGGGGGTGTATTTGGTGTGGGAGGATCTGACGGTGGTGTTACCGAATTTTGGAAATGGCCACACAAAGAGGTTGCTTCAAGGACTTAGAGGGTATGCTGAACCAGGTAGGATCACGGCTATTATGGGTCCGTCTGGGTCTGGAAAATCCACTCTTCTTGATTCACTAGCAGGTATTTTTTTTTTTTTTTGTTAGGTCTCTTGATCACCTCTTTTTTCTTGGTAGAACTATTTGACTGTATCTTTTGTGCTAATATATATTTAGCTAACTTCAGGGACAAAATCCTATATATTATTTGTTTAATTACTATCTTGGAAGTTTGGTAAGCTAAAAGCCCTCTCTTTTTTATTTAAAAAAAAAAGGTGTTAGCAGCACCTCCAAAGCTTAAATTTTTGTCAAATTTATAATGGGTCATTAAGTTTTGAAACTATATGGCTTGGTATAAAACTTCATTTTATTCATGGTTTGGTGCTTGAGTTTAAGGGAAGAAGTGATTCACTGGAAAATAACAAAGAAGTGAGAAAAAGGTTGGTTGTTTCAATTTAGTTCACTAAAATAGCTAAATTTATTGTTAAAGTGTTACTGTTATTGAGAGGAATGTCATTAAGATGTTTTTGGCTTCCTGATCATTTGGAAAAGTAATTTGAGCTAGAGAGAGTTTTTTTTTGGTTTGATTTGTATTTTATAACCAAATTTGTTTTTTGTCTTTTTTGTGTTAGATAATTGGTTTCTTGAGGTTAGACACAAACAACTCATCATTTTCTTATGTCTAAAAAAAAAAAGAATTGACAGCTTATTATTTGCCCAATTTAAAAGAACAAAACTCAAGGCCCAGTTGAGCGATTCTCATTCGGCCGGGCCCATACATTGAGCTTATTTTTTAAGGCGATTTTGGTTTTTTTTTTTTTACTGCCAAATGATATAACTTTCTTCAGAATTGAGTAATTTAGAATATAATATGTATAATTTTTTAAAAATTCTTAGATTAACTAAGAATGGTTCTCATATGTTATTTTATTTCATTTAAACTCTTACTTCGTTCACAGAAAGTCATTTTTTTCAGCCATCATTATTTTATTTCGTTAATTAAGTGATATTTTTGTTTTGTTTTAATAGGTGTATTTACTGTGATGATTAATTTTTGTTATTATATAATTAATTCATGAATAATCTCATAAAGATGAACTTATTAAACTTAATCATGTACATAACGTATGTAACATTTCGAATTGTAGGTTTGATGAATTAACTTGTATTAATTTGATATATTATTATCTTATTAAAACGAAAATGTAATCTTGAAAAAAATTTTTTTTAAGTTAAAATAATTTTTTTTATCAATCTTTTGAATTGTCATTAGATCTATTGAGATAATCGTGTCATATCAGGTCAACTATTAAATAATTTAATTTAAAATTCAAGTTACATAATAATTTAAATCTAGGATGAGTTTAGTCATTGAAATGACGATGAATCTTGGAACGAAATTGGGACCTGATAAAAAAAGAAGAACAAATTTTTTAGAACTGGATTAGTTGCTTCTTAACTACTTTATTTACTATGTTGGCAGCAGCATAGGTGAAACTCTTTCCTGATTTCTCCAAACTTTTGCTAATAGTATTCATCATCGATCTTGCCACAGGTAGGCTGTCAAGAAATGTGATAATGAGTGGAACGGTTCTCTTCAATGGGAAGAAGAGGAGGCTAGACGCTGGTGTTGTGAGTATTGTCTGCAAATATGCAATAATTAAAGTCCAATTGGATCTGCATATTTTATGAGGGAATTCTTATGTTTCAAGTGTATAATGAAATTCAAAACCTGAAAGAAAGCTCTCTTCCGAATGGAAGCCTTGCTGCAGAAGGAATATGCATATAACAGCAATTTCTTGTGCCATATAACTAGCTATAACCAGTGTGATTTTAGCTTAATTGAACTTGTTTAGTGATGTTCTTTCCTGTGTCGAATTCCAGGCTTATGTGACACAGGAGGATGTGTTATTAGGAACTCTTACAGTCAGAGAAACGATCACTTACTCTGCAAATCTAAGGCTTCCAAAAACAATGACCAAAGGGGAGATTGATGATGTCGTAGAAGCAACAATAATGGAAATGGGTCTCCAAGAATGTTCTGATCGGGTGGTCGGAAACTGGCATTTGAGAGGCTTAAGTGGTGGTGAAAAGAAGAGATTAAGCATTGCACTAGAAATCCTGACAAGGCCACGTCTCTTGTTTCTTGATGAACCTACAAGTGGTCTCGACAGTGCCTCAGCTTTCTTTGTAATTCAAACACTTAGAAATATAGCTCGCGATGGAAGGACGGTTATATCATCCATTCACCAGCCAAGTAGTGAAGTTTTTGCGCTCTTTGATGATCTTTTCTTACTCTCCAGTGGTGAAACTGTATATTTTGGGGATGCAAAGATGGCTGTTGAGGTATGAGAAGATTAGAGAGAAGAAACTTACATGCATGATCTTAGAAATACTAAATTAAGCTCATGTTGATTTATTGCAATCTGAATTTTAGTGTCAATCTTCGCAGTTCTTTGCTGAAGCTGGATTTCCATGTCCAAGAAGGAGAAATCCTTCTGATCATTTCCTACGCTGCATAAATTCAGACTTTGATGTCATAACAGCTACACTGAAAGGATCTCAAAGAATTCGTGTATTTATCTCTTCCACCTGAACTTTCTTAGGCGGTATTTTGAGTAGCGCTTCTTTAATTACATCACATCACATGTTATAGTAGTGTTGAAGATGCCTGTCAATGTCATTTGAGTAAAAAAAAAACAAATTTCAGTACACAGGTGTTGAAAATCTTTAGCAAGCTATTTCAGGTTCAAAGATGAACCCTATACTTTCCTCGTAAAAATAAGAAAAAAGAACAAAAAATGACTGACTTTTCTGTATTTGTCGTATCTATAGGATGTCCCAAATTCAGCAGACCCTTTGATTAATTTGGCAACAGCAGAGATCAAAGCAAGACTTGTTGAGAAATATAGGCGCTCGAATATTTCACAAAAGGTCAAAGCAAAGGTCAAGGATATATCAGCTATTGTAAGCAACTGAAATCTCAGATTTTGCACTACCAATCCTTTTTTCCTGTCATTTAATGCTGTTAATCTGCAATCTCCAACATCATTACATGATATAACTATTCTGTTCTCTGCTATTATTCGACGCCTATTACTAACACCAAAACTTGTTCTGTGACGTGCACTCCATTTTTCTATCGAAAGCTGTAAGAAACATTATTCTCCGCTTGAAGTTTTTGGTTATCTGATCTGCTAATAACTTTAATGGACAAGCTAAAAGAAACAATCACTGAGCGGCCTGTTCATAACAAGTTTGATGAGAAACCATTTGGAAGTAACATGCTAAATCCTGCTGCCTGTTAAACATTTCTTGAAGAAGCTCATTTATTGCAGGAAGGACTAGAAGTTGATATTCGAAGTGGAAGTGATGCAAGCTGGTGGAAACAACTTTCGACACTGACCCGAAGATCGTTTGTGAACATGTCCAGAGATGTGGGGTATTACTGGGCAAGGATAGTGATCTACGTAGTTGTTTCCATCTGTGTTGGTACAATCTATTATGATGTTGGATATGGCTACACCGCAATCTTAGCCAGAGTAGCTTGTGGTGGATTTATAACAGGCTTCATGACTTTTATGTCTATCGGAGGCTTCCCTTCTTTCATTGAAGAAATGAAGGTAATGATCTTGTTTATGTAGAAAAGAAAAAATATTGAAGACGAATTAAGAAGTTTGCGCCTGTGAAGATATGATGGCACAGCAGAGTTGTTCTTGGTTTTGTGGTCTTGACTCGTTCTTTGATACTTGACAGGTCTTTTATCGAGAAAAGCTCAATGGCTATTATGGGGTTACAGTGTTTATCCTGTCCAATTACTTATCCTCTTTCCCATTCTTGGTTTCGATCGCGCTCCTCTCCGGGACCATATGTTATTACTTGGTGAAATTTCGATCGGGATTTAATCATTATGTGTTCTTCTGTCTCAATATCTTCGGCTCCATTTCTGTAATAGAGAGCCTGATGATGGTTATCGCTTCACTGGTCCCTAATTTCTTGATGGGACTTATTACAGGGTCCGGAATCATTGTAAGATTAAAATGCTTCAGATCTTCGTTGAGCTTAATTGTTTCTATGTTCACCATCTGATTTATCCGACCACATGCCTCATTTGGTTACTCATGCAGGGAATCATGATGATGACCTCTGGTTTCTTCAGATTGCTGCCTGATCTTCCGAAACCATTCTGGCGCTACCCAGTTTCGTATATCAATTATGGAGCCTGGGGAATTCAGGTAATTCTAACATAAGTTCTGTTCATATCTAGTGGAAATGACTGCGGGGAGGGGTTAGAAGAGAAACGTATTCACGCTTGACGGAATTTCGACACTTCAAGTTTGTTGAACCTCAAGACGAGAATTTATTTCTAATGTGTTTTTCAGAACTAGAAATATTCTCAATACCTGCTTGATGTTTCCTCTGAGGTGCAACAAGAAGCATGTCAGCATCTTATCCTAAATGAGATGCCACAAATCTTAGCAGCAAGATTGAAATAAAAGGATCGATGGCATGCTTACATTGTATATCTTTAATCCATTTCTTTTTGAACTGCAAATGCAGGGTGCCTACAAGAATGATTTCCTCGGACTCGAGTTTGATCCTCTAGTACCTGGTGATCCAAAAATCCCTGGAGAATTTGTGATCACACAGATGTTTGGCATCCCCCTAGATTATTCGAAGTGGTGGGATTTATCTGCTATTTATCTCATTCTCGTAGGCTATCGGATTCTTTTCTTCATCGTTCTCAAGCTCAAGGAGAGAGCTTTGCCATTCGTTGAGAATCTTTACTCGAAGAGAACCTTGCAGATACTTGAAAAGAGGCCTTCGTTTAGGAAGGCACCATCTTTTTCTTCGAGGAGGCATCAACCTCTTAATTCACTGTCTTCCCAGGAGGGCCTGAGCTCGCCTCTGAACTAGAAGCACCGATAATATATTGAGCTGCTACAATTATCCAAGTTACAATACTATTTCTGAGGCTTAATTTTATTGTAATGTTGAAGTTCTTGCATATACAGAAACAGATGAAGATAGGTAGCAGTCCTGTTGAAGGTAAGCAATCATACAGGACTGGCTTAATATTATTTCTGATGGATATAATCAAAACGTACATGGGAAATCACCCAGCTTGTATGTAATATTTAATGTTTTAATTATGCAAATTTCTTCTCTAGACTTGCCGAATAATCTTTTTTTTTTTTTATAAAAAAAAAATACATATTAGAGATTGTGATTTGCAAGCAATTCATGATTGGAGAAATAAGAATATTGGAATTCAAAAGAAAGTTATTTTAATTGGATATATAATTTAGAATTAGATTTTATGATTTATTTTAGTTTTATATATATATATATATAAAGTTAATTCAGTTTTATAATTCACTCACATATTTTACAAGTTAACCAAATATATTTAGGTCGTTTTAATATGTCATATATTTTTGGATTGATTTTTTTTTTTAATCTTTTAATTTTCAACAATATTTATTGAGAATTAAGCTTCATAAATTTATTTTGATTTACTTTTTATAAGGTCAGTATAATCTCATAACCTTGATCGTAGGTTAGGTAAATTAATCCGGATTGGTTCATGTAATTTTTTTATTTACTTTTTATGTGGTTATCTCTAATCTCATGACTCAAGTCACGAGCTTAACATGTTAACTTCAGGTCAAATATTTTTTTTTTTTTTGATTGATTTTTTTCAATTTTATTCTTCAACATTAAATTGATTGGAAATTAAAATTCATAATTTATTTTGATTTGTTTTATATAGGATTATAATGGTTTCATGATCCAGCTCGAGGATTTAACAGGTTAGTCGGGATTAGCCATGAATCAATTTAATATATTGTTGTTTTAATATTATTTTCTTAACAAAATATTATCTTAAATTTTTATAAATCAAATTATATTTTTATTAATTATTTAAATTGTATTTAAACATTTCAAGCAGATAATATCATATCAAATCAACCTTCCCTGAAAAAATGTTAGCAATACCCAAAAAAAATTTTTATATATTCAAACAAAATTTAACCTATCCTATAGCATATCACAGGCAATAAATGTAGTGATTATCTTCAAGCAAATATTAGAGAACGAAAAAAAGAAAAAGAAAAAGAAAAATATGACTGGGCCTTTCACGCTAGCCCCAAATGATTGGGGTCTTTCTCTTCACAGTTCACTCACTTTTACGGTTTTACCCTCTTCGTGAAGGAGCCAAAAAAATTCTTTTAAAAGCTGTCCAACAGGCGTCATTTTAGAATTTCTTGTTTTTATATATATAATATTTAATAAACAGATATGAAGAATATAATCTTTTTCATATATACAACAAACTTTTTAGCAATATAAACCATTAAAATTATTTTTTTATATTTAGCTAGTATCATAAATTTAATTTTTTATAATAAATCTAATATAATGATTTTTTGAGTTAACAACATGACTTTTCATAATAATTCTTAATTTGAGTGAAATAAAATTAATATTTTATAATTAAATTATCATAAATAAAAATATTATAATGACCCGTTTTGATTTAAAAAAAATACTCGTAATATATTTTTAATAAATAAATTATCTTCATTCTCGGTAAATGAACATATTTTTTAGATTTTTTTTTAATTAAAAAAGTGAGAAAAAAATAGTTATCTATTCACAAAAACAACTTAAATATCTCTAACAGTAAATAATAACATATATATATATATATATATATATATATATATATATATATATATATATATATTTGTGTCATTATTTACCCTTTTCTAAGAGCATCTACAATGGAGATGTTAAATGAAGAGCTAAGAATAAAAATTTAGCTCTTCTATGCTTGTTTTATATGTTACAAAAGTAGTGCTAAATAAAATGTTATTTTACTTTTTATATATATATATATATAATTTTTATTCTTAGCTCTTTATTTAACATCTCCTATTGTAGATGCTCTTAGAAAAGGGTAAATAATGACACACACACATATATATATATATATATATATATATATATATATATAAATGGTATTTCTACACGACTTGCACAAATCCTAAAACACTATTTATTATAATATTTTTTTTTTTTTATGAAGCAGCTTTATGGAAGCACTTACCTCGTTTGTTTGTTTTCGCAGTGGAAAATATTTTTATAAGGATTTAAATTTTTTAATCTTAAATTAATTTATTTAATATATTAATATTAAAAAAAATTAATATATTTTTAAATAAAATATATTTTAAAAAACACCATAACCCGCACCGATAACCAAAAATTATTAATAAGCAATGTCTCTGCTTTCAATGCCAAAACCTACTACAACTGATCATGGAGGCGGTGGTCCTAGAGGAACGAATAAAGGAACATGGAAATCTTCCACGTGTCGTCGTAACATTTCAGGAAAATGTCGATCACTCTCAATGTTCCACTCCTGAACTAGCACGTGAAAGCATTCATGGCCACAGCTGCTCGAAATCTGGATGATTCATAGTCCAATAAATTTTACTATCCGTAAAACTTTAATAGAGACTTTTTTTTTTTTTGAAAAAATTAATCTTTGCTTTAATTTATATTTCTTTATTAAGTATAAAGTTAAAAGTTATGGAGGAAATATTGTTTCCTTGCACTCATTAGTGCTATAAATTATAATAATAATAATCTACAATATTTTTGTTTTGCATTTTGGCCTTTTTTTATTTAGTTATTGGTTTTTTAATTTAATTCTTATATAACATTTTTTATTGTATTTAGAGTTAATAATTTTTTTTTATGATTATCGTGATATAAAAAATATATCCTTTCTTTGGGTCGATATCAAAAAAATATAAAGCTAAAAGAAGTGGGAAAAACATTGTAAGCAATGTGGAATACAATTAGATATAAAGCTAAAAAATGTGAGGATGAATTATAATAGTCATCCACGGTATTGTTTGGGTTTTTTGTTGTGCATTTTGGCCCCTTTTTTTTTCCTTTGGTTATTGATTTTTTTTTTTAAATTTAGTCATTAGATGTTGTGTTTATAAGGATTTAGAGTTAATAATATTTTTTATATGGTTATCGTTATTGCAATATCAAAAAAAATATCCCAACATCGGGTTGATATTAGAAAAATATCATAACATAGCGATATGGATCTATTTTTTAAAAAGAAATTAG
The DNA here is from genome assembly GCF_005239225.2 of Populus alba. NCBI lineage: Eukaryota > Viridiplantae > Streptophyta > Magnoliopsida > Malpighiales > Salicaceae > Populus > Populus alba. The sequence continues at coordinate 5,443,790 of NC_133292.1, forward strand.
TTAAATAAAAAAATAATTTACAAAAAAATAGGATATTAAACTTTATGGAGTTAATAACCCTGGTTTACAAGTTTGATGAGGTAATCCTAGTTGTCCTGATTTGCGAGTTTAGCAGTGGTTTTTCTTTGAATTCGATTATGTGATTGTCTATTTTTTTTTATCATATAATTTTAAAAAAAATAGTTTAAAAAAATATGTTATTAAATTTTAGAAAGTCCACAAGGCCTGTTAACGGGTTTATCGAGTTTAACTCTCTCTTTTTAAATTTATTTTTTTTATTTTATCATTTCAAAATTAGATTACAGTTTCATAATTTATTTTATTTTTTTTTTATAGGGTTATCATTGTCTTTATAAAAATTTTCAATAATGGTTTAACGCTTGATTTTACACTCGTTTATTTTTATTATTATATAGTTAAATAAAAAATAGTTTAGAAAAAAAACAAGTTATTAATCCCAATGAAGTCCATTACCCAGTTTGCAGGTTTGATGTGTTGACCCAAGTTACCCGATTCACGAGTTTAGTGGGTTTACCCATCAAACCTAATATATTTGTTTTTTAGTTTGTGGTCCTTTAATTTTTCTAATTGTTTTTTTATTTCATTCTTATTCAATATTGGATTGGTTGAGAAATAAAATTCATGATTTATTTTTTTCTATTTTGTATAGGGCTATCATGATCTCAAATAAACTTCTGTTTTAAGATTGATGTTTGATTTTGCAAGCATATAATTTTATTATAAAATTAAATAAAAATAATTTATAAAAAAAAATTAAATTATTAAACTTATTGAAGTTCATGATCAAGGTTGTAAGGGTGACTGAGATCAATCCAATTTGATACCATCTCAATATTTAAAAAAAAATTATCATCTTAAAGTTTTTTAAAAAGCTATATCATATTTTTACCAGTCATTAAAAGTTGTTTTTGAACTCGTTAAATTTAAAAATTCACTTTAAATCAATTCCCACATGTGATTTAAAAGTTATACTCTTAATATTTTTTTTTCTAAGTTTAGAAGAAAAAAAATAATCTAACTAACAGTAGAGTGCGAACAAATATACTAGTATATATTTTTATAACATGTCCATGAACGTGAACATTTCCACCGGGAATAAAAATCACATTTTCTTAATAACAAGCAAAAAATTAATAAATCAATGAAGAGTGAAAAAATAGGTGTTGTCTCGTGCATATAAAGAGGCAATTAAAAATTATTTTTTTTTATCAGCCCAATTTTAAAAACCTATCATTTTTTTTTTTATTGATTACTATTTATATTAAAATTTATTATATAAACATTAGAAAAAACTTTTATTTTTTCAATATAGATTAAGATTAAATATATCAATTTAAAATGAGAAGATATATAATATTTTCTTTGTGAAATAAAAAAATATTTTAAAATAAAATTTTAAAACTCGATTATTAATAAGATGTATATATAATGAAGCATCATAACGACATAACCTGTAGATTAAGCTTTTGAGCCACGCATTCAAGTCTATCATGGGACTCCAATTCATCATACATGCAAGGCACAACCGTTCGAACAGCTGCTTCAAATAACAAATCAATTTACCAAGATCTATTATAACAATGAACAGATTGATCATCAGCTGGTCAAGCACTACTGAGGTGTCCAGCAATTAATCTAGCTAGTTGCAACTGTTCTTATAAATAAAAAGCACCCATTTAAGACCCAAACGGTACCCATAATATTGTATCCATTGTATATGGAGGAGGAGTATGAATGGATACAATATGACTCAAAAAAAAAAAAAAAAAAGCATGTTCCCTTTGTGCATGGGCGGCTAATATTTTTATTTATTTATTTTGTTCTCATCTTATTCTCACTGCTCACATTGAAGAATAATTAAGTAATTAATGTCGCAGGTCCTGCACTCTTTTGCTTTGTTCTTATTCCTTCACAAACAAGTTATTATGTGATTATTTTGCCAATTCGAAAAATCTCTATAAATCATGTCAACAAAAAGGGATTGTGAAGGATTTGATAGCTCCACATGAACGTACATGTGTCATTGGATCGATGGCTCATATTAGAGAATTTGCATCAGTTGCAGCTATCAATATTTATGTATTTTCTTTCCACATACGATGAATTTTACTGGTTCTAGATGGTGACGTACGAAACAAGAACGAAAAACAACAGAGGACTGATCCATGCATTAAGATTAATTGTTGAGCATATTGTGATACATATATAGCTAGCTAGAGTAGTAAAAATGATGTTGAATTTTTTTTTAACTAGTTGTTGAAATAGATACGACTCTCGTTTTCTGTCCTGCACCTTATTAATGAAGCATTAATGGTAGGTTTGGTGTTTAGCATTTGCTGCCCAAGTAACTCTATATCACTGCTTCACCAGCACTGACCAAAGCTATCAAACCATCTCTGTTACACATTCACTCCTCTATTCTGCTTTTCTTTGCTGAGTTTAGACTTTGGAAAGCCATCTCCCTGTTCTCACCAGAAGAAAGAAAGAAACAGCACTCCCTTCAAGCCATCCCTTGACTACAAAGACATAGCGAAAGGACCCTGCACCTTTCTTATTTTAGTTTCTTATTATAAATTCTCCTCTCTTTTGCTGTTCTTTTGCTTTCAAATCCCAGCTTGAGAGTGCTCGTTCATGTTATGGAGATAGAGCAGGTTGTAGTTAGCAGCGGTGGAGATGGTGGCTCTGGAGGTGGGAATGCGGAGGCAGGTTTATCAGGAGGAAGAGGAGATCATGGAGTAGGGTCTATGTTCTTGGTATGGGAGGATTTAACAGTGGTTCTGCCAAATTTTGGCAATGGACCTACAAGGAGATTGCTTAATGGGCTTAATGGATCCGCCGAGCCTGGTAGAATCTTGGCTATTATGGGTCCATCTGGCTCTGGGAAATCTACCCTTCTTGATGCATTAGCAGGTTTTTGCATCTCTCTCCCTCTCTCTCTGGCAATTTTAGTATGGAGTGTAGGATTTCTTTTCTATAGATTCATTTGCATGGTTAATTATTCATTTTACAAGCTACTTCCGAAGAATCGTAAGCATGCATATATATATTTTGTCGAGATTGTCTCTATATTTTCCTGGTATAATTTGATGTTTTCAAACTTCACATAATCTTTTCATCGATCTTTATTTTAAAACACTGACAAAACGCAACGTAGTTAATAAATGCAAAGAGAATAAAAGCACTTGCAAAAGCAGTGAAACCGTGAAGGGAATAGATCCAAAGAACCCCAAGGGGTTGGCCTAGCGGGTAAGAGCTGGCCTGGCAGTTTGCTCCTATCCAGGTCTCAGGTTCGAGTCCGCCTGGTACAAATAATTTATTGGGGCCATTGGACTTGGGCGAAGCTCTTGATTTAACCGTGGTGCACTTGCGGGAAACTTCTTGCCGAGGACCTGTGCATTCCCGAGATTAGTCGGTTTCGACCCGGATACCCGGTGTCAATTCAAAAAAAAAAAAAAAAAGGAATAGATCCAAAGGTGCCCAAGTCAAGCACGAGCATTTAATACTAGGGCAAATCAAATTCTGCGAACTAGAAAGTCGTCGTTGTCAATAAGCTTATTAGGTTAGATGATGGCTCGAACATGCATGCCACAGGACACATCAACTGTTATTTTTCCCCCTTTTTTGAGCATGCCGGCACTCAATCTCTAGGATCCCATACATGCTTTTATGATCCCTACCGGTCCCAACAATAACCTAAAGCAATGGTAAGTTAAAGTGTGTTTGGGTAGGAGATGTGGTGGGTTTGTTTTTAATTTTTTTTGCTTTTAAAAGGTGTGGTGTGAGCTTTTAAAGGGTTGTATTTAAAAAAAAAAACCATAACGTACACCTCTCACCCAAACACACCTTAAAGTATGTATATGTGTGGTTAGTTTTTTTTAAAGATATGCACAAACTACATCTTATAAAAATAAAAATATACATATTTTTTATATGAATTCCATAAAAATACACATCACACTTCCATCTTTGACGGAACTAGCCACCTGTATAGGGTTTATTACAATAAATCACACGCATATATAAATGCTGGTGCCTGAGGCACATGGAGCTCACAAAGCGTGTGATATATACACACACGCACGCACGCAATTAACGATGTTGCCATTTTTAGCATTCGTATCTTTGTATGTATACATGCGTATGTATGTATATTTGCATGTACATTCATAGCAAGGCTAAAGCCGCTATTGATGGGTCCTAGCCATGTAACACCATGCATAGTGATGTGACATTGTGAGTGAGGTTTAAATGCACTTGGTGAGTTTTTGGAAGTTCTCAAAATAAACGCAAACCTACTAGTTTGGAAGGGAGGCGATGTCCCATCTTGAAGCGAATACTAGGGTTTAATGCATTTGCACATTAATTACACTTATATTATAAGTAAATAAGAAATAAATATCAATCATTTGTTAAATTTTGAAGGCTATTATTTAGCTAACATTACAGTTCTTTTTAGTTGGTGTAAATTGGAGCATAAAGCCTCAAATTAAATAAAATGAGGTAGCGTAGATCTATATATAAGATAAAATTAATTCAAACTCATAAATAGATAGGTTAGCAACAATCAGTTCTCCTTAGCAAAAGAATTTCTTGTTAAGCCATAATTAGCTAACATGATAGTTAATTAGAGGATTTTAAGCATTATTATTAATTTATTATTAGTTTTTTGAGAGCGTGATCAATGTGCATTAATATTGTGTCTGAAGTTCAAACAGTTAGGTAATAATACCTTAAATTTGAACTAGATTCATTTACTGTCTTGTTCAAATTGGACCGCACATTTATAATACTCAGTTCGAATTGAACGGTTATTACTTTGTACCCAAAAGTTGTTGCATCGAAATTATTAATTAGTTGAATAAATTAAGGTTATGTTTAACATGACCTATAATAAATAATTGTTTACTTTGGGTGATAATTTAAAATTCATATCTAAACATATTTAAGATTTTTTTCATTGAAAAAAAAAATTAAATCAATTTATAAAAAAATTATACCATACTATCCTCGGACGTAAACCGGCAGCTTCCACCCAAGCATAAAACCTGACGCTATTTTTTTTTTTATACAGCAACCAATATTTTATTTATTTATTTATTTATTTTATCTTAACTTATCTTCTTGGCGAACAGAATTTGAGCCACGATTCATTTTTCTACCGATGCCATGACTGTTCTACTATTATTCAAAGCAGAAACAACCGCTATATTAACTCCCTTTTAAAGTGTATTTGAGATTCTTATATATATTGGTTTTTAAACTATTTTAAAATAATATTTTTTTTATTTTTTAAAATTTATTTTTAATATCAATACATCAAAATAATATAAAAAATTTAAAATTACCAATAATTTTTTATCATAAAGCCAAAGTTCTTTAAATCCATTTTGTATTCAGGAAAGTAAGCTCTAGAAAACTTTCGTTTAAGAATCAAGAACTAGTCATTCTAATCTTCATTACTCTTTCACACACTCGATAGTATAAACCACAAATGAAAGCATGCAATAATCATTAATCAGGCTTATGTAATCTATGAAATTTGTGCAGGAAGACTAGCAGGGAATGCTGTGATGACTGGGAATGTTCTACTCAACGGGAAGAAGAGTAGACTGGACTATGGTGGTGTTGTAAGATTCTAGTTTCTTGTGTTCATAAAAACAAATTAATGAAAAATGATATATATCCTAGTTCTCCCATATGACAATTTGAAGAAAATACACATATTTCTCTTCTAATGCTGTGTCATTAATCAGGCTTATGTAACACAAGAAAACACATTGTTGGGCACTCTCACAGTTAGAGAGACCCTGAATTACTCGGCTCATTTGAGGCTTCCAAGCAGCATGGCTAAAGAAGAGATAGATGACATTGTAGAGGGGACAATCATGGAAATGGGTCTCCAAGAGTGCAGTGATCGGCTGATCGGAAACTGGCATTTAAGAGGAGTAAGTGGTGGGGAGAAGAAAAGACTAAGTATTGCACTTGAAATCCTCGTAAGGCCACAGCTTTTGTTTCTTGATGAACCTACAAGTGGCCTGGACAGTGCTGCAGCTTTCTTTGTAATTCAAACTCTTAGAAATATTGCTCGCGATGGAAGAACCGTCATATCTTCTGTTCACCAGCCAAGTAGCGAAGTTTTCGCACTCTTTGATGACCTTTTCTTATTATCTGGTGGTGAAACAGTTTATTTTGGAGAGGCAAAGATGGCGGTAGAGGTACAAGTGTATAGCCAATATTGGATTTTCCTTGGGCACATTGGAAGTAGAATTCAACATGTTTTCTCACTTTTCTTGCTGCTAAAACATATATTATGCGCACCTTGTTAATATCTCATAATCAAACTGAAAATTACTCATTTCAATGAGAATTATAAGTTTGCATGATCTGAATCTAACCTGGAATGCTAATTTTGCAGTTCTTTGCTGAAGCTGGATTCCCATGTCCAAGTAGAAGAAACCCTTCTGATCATTTCTTACGTTGTATTAATTCAGACTTCGACCTAGTCACTGCAACCCTGATGGGATCTCACAGAGTATGTGCAAGTTTGCTATGGCAGTTTAGTTTTTGCTGTCATCATTTCTGGAAAGGAAAAATTACAGAATGTGTCAGCTAGAGCTTAATGCCTGTCCATCCCCTGTACTTGGAATTTTCTTTTCATACTACAAATCGCTTAACTGAATTATAACTCTTCTGGTTTTTTTTTAATTGAAGGAAATTCAAAATCCATTAGATTCTTTGGCAAATTTGCCAACAGCAGAGATTAAGGCATCGTTAGTCAAGAAGTACAGGTCCTCCAACCATGCAGCAAATGCAAGAGCTAGGATTCAAGAAATTGTGGCGTTTGTAAGCGTTTCAAATATTTCTGCATCTGGTGCATATTAGTTCTCCTCCCTTTATTGCAATTGTCTCGTTCTATCATCCTCCTAAGTGATTTTGAGTTCTCAGGGTACTGATCTCTTAATACATAATACCTTAAATGCAATTTATAACTTGATTTCTCTAAGATGTGCCCTCAGTGCACATGTTTAGAAGGAATTGAAGTTTTTAAAATTATAGCATTCTCTTACACCACTACCTACCCGTGAATTGCCGGACATTAGATCAAACAGCTAGAAACGAGATAACCAACTCTAACATGTGCCCTTAGACTTAGAGAAACCCTATATAGTTTACACAATGCTGCTACATACATATAAGGAATCAACATCACACACATTGACAGGGGAAAAAAAGGTTAGCTAAATATTATTTCTGAAGAACTGGTTTCATGAACATGAATTCTGTATTGCAGAAAGGGCTTGTGGTTAATATAAGAAGGGAAAACCAAGCAAACTGGTGGAAACAACTTTCAACGTTGACAAGGAGATCTTTCATTAACATGTGGAGAGATTTGGGGTACTATTGGGTGAGGATTATCGTCTACATCTTGTTGTCTATTTGCGTCGGTACCATATTTTTAGACGTTGGCAAAGGTTATACTGCAATATTGGCCCACGGAGCTTGTGGAGGATTTCTGTCAGGATTTATGACATTCATGTCCATTGGAGGCTTCCCCTCCTTCATTGAAGAACTGAAGGTAAACTACTCAAAATAAACTTTTAGTAGAGTTACATGGCACTGGTTCAGTTTTAGTTAAGCTTTCTCAATGCTTTACACAGGTTTTTTACAAGGAAAGGCTCGGCGGGTATTATGGGGTCGCTGTTTATGTACTGTCAAACTTTCTCTCTTCGTTTCCCTACTTAACTGTGATGTCATTCGGCACCTCAAGTATTACCTACTACATGGTGAAGTTTCGTCCAGAATTTTCAAATTTTCTCTATGTTTTCTTCGACCTTTTAAGCAGCATAGCAACTGTGGAGAGTTGCATGATGACTATAGCTTCACTAGTCCCCAACTACCTAATGGGATTCGTTATTGGATCAGCATATATTGTAAGAACAGCCTTTTAATTCATCTTTTTCATCCCATCATCATCATCTTCCTAAATTTCATTAATGGTTTCTCTTCCATTGATATTTGTTTGCAGGGAATCCTAATGATGACCTCTGGGTTTTTCCGGTTGCTGCCTGATATTCCCAAGGTCTTCTGGCGCTACCCAATTTCTTATATCAACTTTGGATCATGGGGATTGCAGGTAGGGTACAGGCAAGATTGAATCTTAGTTCTTATGTATTCAACACTTGATATTTACCGTTCCTATAATGGGAAATGCAGGGAGCATACAAGAACGACATGATTGGACTGGAGTTTGATCCTTTAGTACCTGGTGGTCCAAAACTGAAAGGAGAAGAAGTTCTCACAACCGTGCTTGGCATTAGTCTTGATCATTCAAAGTGGTGGGACCTGTCTGCTGTCCTGATCATTCTCATTGCGTTCAGACTTCTCTTCTTTTCCATTCTCAAGTTCAAGGAGAGAACTCTCCCCATGCTTCGGAAGCTTCATTCCAAGAGGACTCTAAAGCATCTGAAGAAGAGGCCGTCTTTCAGGAAGACTTCTTATTCTCCCTTCCCTTCAAAAAGACACCAACCTGCTCATTCTTTGTCTTCTCAAGAGGGTTTCAGCTCTCCAATTCCTTACTAGCATCACACTTTTCACACGTATGGCCGCGCTGCACGCTAGCCCTGCCTGATATTTTAGAGAGTTATGGTGAGGGCAAAACGAATAAAAAAAACCATACATGGACTTGGTTTAACCATTTAAGATTTAAGAATTGCTTTTACAAACCAATTTCACGTTTTATTCTTATCTTTTGAACACTTCATTGGATAAATGTCTTGTGCTCACGCGTGAAAAAGTATTATGTATTGTAAAAAATGGTGACAGGATGTCCATGATAACAGTTCTGCATGATAGTAATCAAGAGTTGGTAGACAACTTCTCTCCAAGTTCTGTTATGTACTTTTGAGAAACAGACGAGCTTTTACCCCCAAGCAGACAGCAAGTTTGAAGTGCTCAAGGTATACAGGAAGAGTCCATGGTAAAGGTTAAGTAACCTTTTTGTTGGGATAAGGTTTCTTAGTTAATTTCTCTGCAATCTGAAGAAGCAATGCGCATCGACACCTGAAAGCACCATAATTTGAATTTTGGGCATGGCCTGTTAAGCTTTTCCCTTGTTGAATGTGCCCACATGCAAGGTTAAAGTTTAGATTCTCAAGAGAAGGTTGCCGGCTGTACTCATGAGCTTAATTTCCAGTATGTGGTCCGAACTTATTATTATTATTATTATTATTTTCGATGAAGAAAATTCAGTGTGCAAAAAGAATGCAAAAAGAAACGAGAAAAGTGAAAAGAACGCAGTGAGCATCTCGTAAATGATGAATGTGCATGTTGCCATCTACTACTTCTTGCTGTCAGTATATTTGCACATCATAGACTCAACAAATCATGCTTAGCCACAAGTTGCTCAAGAGGTCAATGATTCAAATATTTGACTTACAATCGGCTGCCATGCATTAGCACAAAACAGTAGTAGGACAGTAATCTCAAGGAACCGTCACTTTAATCAACCAAAAAGACTGGCAATCTAGACTGTCCATCATCTTCCAACAATAGCAAAGAACTTACCGAAACCACAGTGATACAGGAAAAGCAAGCAAAACAGAGATTTACATGATGCATAAGCCTTAAGCCATGATTTCTGAAACATCTAGCTTGTGAATAGGAATTCTGAGAGGGTATCACATATCACTTCAAAAATGTGCAAATCAGTTCAGATATGCTGCTGTAAGCTAATAATACTTCTCATCAACAAAAACCAATATCCATACCAAGAAACAGTTCTGGGGTACCATCGGGCTCATGAAATAAAATTACATCTCACAAGCAGAAATCAACTCTCCTTTTATCTTCTATAAAAAATGTTTGAGTTCACAGAAACTGAATCAGTTCATTTGTCAGTCCTAATATATCAGTAACTAAAATTATAGATAGAATGCTCATTCAAATCAACCTCCCAACTCCGCAGACGGTAAAAAGGTTACTTGCTAATGTTTCTTCTCATCGCTCACACCATTTTCAGCGCGGTTGTCAAACCCGTGATAAGGAACATCAATCATAGGCTTGGGAACTTGGCGTCCTCCAAAATCCTCTGGAAAGAATTCAAAATCAGGGCCAAAGTTAAACTTGACCGCACAATTTGGCTGATTAGGGAGAGTGTACATTGAAGCAGCGGGGTAGTAACAGCCACCAAATAAATCCTTGAACGCAACACCTTGACATACTCCATTTCTGAAGAAAGATATCTCACTTCCTGCACAAGAAAATAATTTTTAGTACACAGTTAGTAGTAACATCCATCATATCAAGCACAAATACATATTAGCACCCCAAGAGTAGGACATGGATCAACCATGCTCATTTTAAAATAAGATTTTGAACAAGTGATCACCAAGCTTGTCACCTGGCGTGCCCTACCTAGCAACCCAGAGTTCAAAACACACAGTATCCCGCATGATATTTCATCAATAAATTGGTGAGTTCTGTATAATCCATTCCATCAGAATAAAAGAATCTAATGTCAAAGACACACTTTGCATAAGATAAATGTGAAAAGTGATCCATGGTTTCTTTCAGATCTCATAAGGAATCTGAAAGATGATTCAAAATTTACAACTTGGTTTGCCATCAGCATAAACAGGCCAAACCTAAATCAGATTTTGCCAGCCAGCTTCAAAGATTAATAGCTGCTTGGAAAGGAAATTGATAGCTTTTGGTTACTGTCTCAGGACAAAAAAGACAGACAATGGGAACATAGAGGACATATCTCTTGTATTTTGAAAGCACATAAATTCACTTCAAAACTATTACAAACAAATTTATTTTATATATTTATCTTTGTTTCTTCAATCAAACATGTTTATGTCCTCAATGTCTTTGTCTTTTCTGTCCCGAAACAACAGCCGAACACCACCAATAAATCACAGACTGCACACATTATTTGGGTGCCATCTCCACCTCATAAATCTAACTGCATAGTAGGACCCATGGCCGCTTCTCCCATGTGAATGTTGAGCAGTAAAGGTACACTGGGGGGTGGGGGGGGTCTCTTATGGGAAGAACTTATTTTTGTAAGACCAGAAGGCTATTTCACTTCTTCAGAATCAGAAGAGGAGAAATAAGAGGGTTGTGGGTGTTGATCAAACAATAGAGACAATGTTAGTCTACCCAAAAAAAGCCCAAACAGCCTCAAGGTGGAGATGTAGAACCTACACTGTGAATAAACCACAACATAGTTTAGGATGGTTGATCTGAACTTCGGAAGCAAGGACAGAAACCTAAGAAATCCATCATCAAAAGACAAGAATAGTTCAGAGGAGAATCAACTTGCCAACCATTCTCTACTTCTTATGATGGCAAATCCCTTGTCTATTTAGACATAGAAACTAGTCTCATAAGTAGATTTTTTTTACAAGACAACATGAGCCTCAATTCATTTGAGCAGAAAAATTATTCTTGTATACTGACAACAGACAATATTCCAATGCAGTCACCAAGAGGTTTGAAAGAATGAGTTGAGGGCAATGCAAGCTTTTCATGTAAATGACCTTCACTGGGCTGTATATTCTTTAACCATCATAACTTGTATATCAGATACTCAGATTAGATAGTTTGGCTCCTAATTTATAAAATGACATCCATCCAGGGAAAGAATTTGTGCTTGATTATAATCATTGAAAATTATCTGCAAGTTGAAGGTAAATTTTCACCATACCTTCTGTAAAAAACAAGTAGACCCTGTACAGGAAACAAAATGAGAAGAGGAGAGCCTCTAAATCCAGGGGCGTTTCAATTGGTAGCTCCTTATGTAATCCAATGGATAAAAGCATACAAGGGAATGCCTCGTCATTTGGAACGCACAAGTTCCCACAAGGTAACAGACCTATTGATGAGAGAAGACTACAAATACCATGTGCAAAACAGGTGATCTATCACCTCTTCTTAGCCTACCTTACGCTTCCACAATACCATCAGTTCATGTTTAATTTTGATCACGACACTTAATTTCTGGAAACTAATGACACAAGGAAAACAAAAGAGAATGTGATTAAAACCACCTCAACAATAAGCACCCCCTTGGCATGCCACCTCCACTCTCTCGGGTGAAGAAAAACCAAGATGCTAACCTCAGCACACCCAAACTTATCCAAATAAAAAAAGGCCACATTGGTCAGACATTGGAAGGCTAGAAGTAGCTCTGCGTCCACAATTGAGGACATATGCTGCTAGCATTCACACTCAAAGACTGACATGACTCTTTTCACAACAATGAGGAACTTACTTGCAACTCACTCAGATTCACAATACACTTCAAGCAACCTACTATATCGCTTGATCATCTAATCTTGTGTTATAGTTTCAGGTAAGTGTGCTAAATACTTTTGGTCCAATAAATGCAACTTCCTCCAACTGATTACACACTTGTCTTAGAATGCAAGAGAACAGCTGCGCTTTAAAAGGAGAGGACTTATATTATCATTATTTGACTTTCTGTACTTAAGTGTATGCTATATGGTAACACAAGTCTATTTCCTAGAAAAGAATACGAGTAATCAAATTCACAAGTGACACACTCTCAATAGCAGAACGTTTCAATTTTTTCACAAACAACAAATCCAAGTATGGATGGGAGAAAGTGGAATTACAATTAAGGGACAATACCGGAACATCTAAATTCTAATAAAGAGTATCCGAATGCATAAAAAATAAAAAAATAAAAACCTTCATAGTGACAAAATAATCATCCTTGAACATCTCATCACAATAAAATCTACGAGACAGGAATCTTCTTCCCAACCACACCATTTGCTAATATCTGTTGCTACAGGAAACAGATTTGTTTGTGGGAGGTAAAGTCAACACATTACTTATTTCCCATCTTATTTGCAATTACAGAATTCCAATTGCAAGCAACACTATTATTCAAATTTAAAGCAACCTTCTTTGCTAAATTCTTGATGCTAATACAGTCGTGTCAATTCGTACAATCCTAAATTCTCTTATTAAATGCAAGACAAAAGCAGGACCTTCAACCTCCTAAAAGTCCTCGATGTAAACCATAACCAATGCCATTAAAATCAAACAAATAGATAACCTAAAAAAATCCTTACTTGACCAGCACATTGCAATACACACAAGATTCATGAGTGAACAATATAAGCAAAACAAAGACATAACAAACACCGCATCACACCAAAACAACAAAAACAAAAACTCACCAGGAACAATCTTGGGAGGATCTTCCTTAGCATCAGGGGCACAAACATACCTCTGCCCTTTATACCAAACCAAATGAGCAGGTTTAGGAGTATACAAACCCCCCTCCGGCAAATTAATATAAAACCCAATAACATCCCCCTCTTTATACCCTTCCTCGCCATATTTCTCCCTCAATGCCTTGTGCACTTTACTCCCATCAATATCTCTATACCCAAAACTATTTCCATCATATCCAACTGGTGCCTGTAAGTCCCCTTTCTCCGTAGACCACCCAAGTCGTGTGTGTCCGGTTTCTCCTAAAGTAACCACTTTAATTTCAAAATACCAAGCTCCTTCACATACCCCTCTTGTAGCTCTCACCATTCTATACCCCTTGGCACTCCCTGCACTCAATCTATCTTCGCTCAATTCGACTTTCTCTGCTTTATATACTTTAGATAAGCAGATTTTTAAGTCTGGGGAGTCGTCGCTTTTGTCAGGGAATCTTGGGGCTGGAGTGATTAAGACAGTGTCTTCTGATGGAGTGTTTTGCGGGTTTGGTTTTGTTTTTTTCTTGCCTTTGCGTGTGGATCTTGTAACCCAGACATTATTGTTGTTCTTTTTCTTCGACTTCTTTTTTTTTGTTGTTGTTGGGGTGATTTTGGTTGGTTTCTTGAACTCGCTGGCTCCATTGTCGTTTTCGATTTCTGCAGTTGCCGCTGGTTCGGGTGGCTCTTGTTTCTGTGTTAAAGAGGAGAGTTGTTTCTGTTTTTTAGGAGGTGGGTCTTCTTCATCTTCATCGTCTTCAATTTCAGTGTCTTCAATTTTGGGAGATTTGGGTGTGGGTTTCTCGGTGTCGTTTGAAGTTGTCGGGTGGTCTGATTCGGAGAGAGATTCAGAGGCTGATACAAAGGCGTCCTCTTGTTGAGGTTGTTGGTTGGCTGTCGTGTTGTTAATTGGAGTTATTTCAGTGTCGCCTTGATGTGGGTCTGTGCCGTTTTGGTGTTCTTCGAGTTCAATAGGACTGCTGCTACTGGTGATGGTGGGAGGAGGAGGAGGGGTGGGAGGACTGTGGTTGGTGATGCTGTTGTTGGGTTGCTGTTGGTCTTCCTCTTCCTCTTCCTCTTCCTCTCTGTAGGTGGCTTGAAGGGAATCCATGAGGTCGCAGAGGTTTTGACTTGTAGATTAGCGAAGGAGCGAAAGTAGTTTTTGAGTCATTGACAGAAGGGGAAAAAAGTTAAAAGCAAAAACAAGACAAATATGGATTAGAATTTAGAAGTGGAGGAGTGAACTGTGAACGAAAGAATGCGTGGGAGGACGAGTAAAAGGGCTAACCTCAATTTCCCCCCAAAACTATACCTATTTTATCAATTAACCCCCAAAACGTCTTTTTTTTTCAATCATCTACTTCATGTTTCAACTTGACCGCTATCATCCCCTAAAGAAAAGTTAGATATTGCATTTTCGAGGGAAATCACCCGCTCAAATTATAGGAAATCGGTTTGGAGCTTGAAAAGGAAACTGATAAATTTCTCTTAAAAACCTTATGATAAACTTAAATATCGAGTCATTTGATGGTATTTTTTATCCCTAATATGGTTTTATATTTATTTTTTGGGGCTCTTTCTGACGCGTGAAACTGATTCGTTGGAGTTTTAGCTGGTAATTTCCCTTAGAAAACATATGGAAAATCAATATAAGGGGGGGATTGCTATAATCTTTAGTTTTAGTATTTGATTGATAAATAACGTAAGTTAGGGGGCAAATTGAGGTTAAACCCAAATCAAATAAACTCGATGGATTTTAAAGTTAGTTATTGGGCTTTGCGGTTTGGGCTATTGGGTGTGTAAGTAACTCGACTGGGCTTTCAAATATTCTGCTGGTTTATAATGGAGCTATCTCCACCCTCCCCACCTGAAATCTATAAATTACGGGGTTTCTTTTTCTTATTTTTTTTGCAGGGCTTTACGGCCAGAGGTTTTGGAAGAGAGAAATGAATGCGAAGGAGTTCGAGTTCCATTTCGCCGGAAGGCAGCCAGGATCAGACGAAGGAGACAGCAAGACTTTTAGAAATGTGGAGGATACTATCAATCTATCAGATTTACAGTAATCAGGATTCTCATCATCAGCTCCATTTTGGGTACAGATTTGTTTTCTTTTAATCTCTTAACTTGTTTGTTCTGTCTTTGTATACTTTGACGTTTATAAAATTAAACAGATTCTGTCTGTTACTCAATATGTGCCTTAGATTGCATTGAGCCTGCATGGAATCAAAATTTTAAATTAAGGGCTCTCGATCCTTTGGATTTGTGTACTGTCGCTACGAGTTTTCTTTCTTTCTTTCTTTCTTTTAATTAATGTAGGTGTTCAAATCAGCTTTATAAATTTCGATTGATTCCACTGGTTTTAAAATTAACAATTATGTAATTCTCTAGTGCCCTCGTATTAACAACCACAAGACTCAAACCTGAGATTATAAGGGAAACAAATCATTTGATCTCAAGCTTTTATCATTAAATCACCTACTAAATGGTTTGATTTTTTTTATTTATTACTTCTAGCACTAGATTATTTACTATTTCAGGGGCTTGCTTCATTTTCTGCAGGTGATTTCTTATAGCTCTTTTATTAGTAGCTTAATTTTTACTGTTTTGATCTAAGCTCATAACACTTAGATTGTATTTAGTATTGTGGTAGCTATTGTGGTTATGGTTTTAAAAAAAATTATTTTATAAAAAGTACTTTTAGTTGAGGTTGGGTTGAAAAAATAGGTGTTTGATTAAAACTGTAGTTGAAATTGAGATTAAAAAAAAATGTGTTTGGTTAAGAATGCTTTTGAAATTGAGGTTATAAAATAATTTAAAATAATATATATTAATATTGATGGTTTTAAATTTACATATTGTAAAATTAATTACTTATATTCCATCATGAAATAAAAAATACTTTATATAAAATATTTTTTATTATTTCATTAAACTATTTATAATTCCATTACGTACAAAATTCATCTGATAAAAACTACAGTTTTCATAATTTTTTGAGCGTACATAAAATATTATATGTATAAAATTGATATTACAGTATGAATGAATTTAATTCACTCTATACTAATTTTTCAAGGAAAAAAATATTATTCATATCACAGTATGAGTGAATTTAATTCATTTTAAACTAGTTTAAAAAAAACTGTTAAAAAAAAAAGTGCATTTGAACGGTGCAAGTGAATTGCACTGTTCATTAAGAATAGTACAATTCACTCGTGAACAGTGCAATTCTCTTGCACTGTTCACATAAATAGTGTATTAATATACACCGTGCATGCTAATTACACTGTTCAGTGAACAATGCAATTAGCATGCATAGTGAGCAATAAGCAGCATTTTGTTGTTTTTTCTTTTCTTGTGTCTCAACCATAAAAACATGTAAGCACCTACACAGTAAATTATGTATTATTTTTATCAAACAGCTGCAAACTGCGTTTTAATTAAAATATAACCGCAATTACATAGCCAAACATGCTTTTAAAAAACTTTCCAGTTAGGGTTTTGAATGTTTGTCGGTGGCTCAGGAAGATTCATTTTTGGAAGAGCCGGATGGGAGATGGAGCAATTATAAGATAAGCATTGGGATTTATAAATGGCATGTTGATGTGTTTGGACAAGACTAGCATTCACGAGCTTGTTCAAAAAAATATAAACACCAGCGTCCACGCTCCCCGCACCATTGTTAGGAATAATTTGGGATGGAAATGAATATAGAATTGGTTTACAATCATTAAAACACTATTTTTAACGTATTTTTTTTTATTATATAGAAATAATATTTCTAAGATATAATTAAACTTTTTAAACCTAAAAAAAAAATAAGATAAGACCAATAAAATAAGATGTATTCTTTTATTCTATGTTGCTTTGTGTATAATAACAAGTTTTTAATAGATTTAAAATATAATAATGAATTACTATGATTATTGATGAAACTGGATGACAATTGATGAAAGAGTTCTACTTTAAATTAAATTAAATAGTTGTTATTAAGTTTATCTCAATAATCATAAATATCATAATTAATTATAAAAATGAATTTAATGATGAATTAATTTCACTAATAATTTTATTTTTTTAATATTATAAATATCCATATAATAGCATTAAAAGTCTATTAGGAGAATCCTTCCATAATTTAATTTACCACACAGTAAAATTCACACTTATAAATATTAAAAATATATATATATATTTCTTATTTCTTTATTCATTTATAAACTACACAACTAATAATAACATCATATATTATAGCAAAATTCAGACAAGGCTTCTAAGTATGTCTTCCGAGCTTGTTCGTAAAAAACAGTCTGGCGATGTTGAAATCAAGAGTTGACGGGGAGCATTTTCTATATGTTAAAAGCTTTATGTTTTTTTTTTTTAAGTTTAACGTGGGTGTTCGGATCAGCTTGCACATATCTTGACTAATCCCACGAGCCCTAAAATTAACAATCATATAAGTTTTCAGTGTACATGAACAACTCCAGAAAAGCTTTACGTTCTTATGTTTACAAAAAGAAGACTTTCACAAATGTTTTTGGAGCGTCTTAGCCCAGTCTTCCAAGGGTGAACCAAAGTAATTACTACGGTACTTGCTATGATAATATCTCACGAGTGTTTACATAATGTTCTCGGTTTTTTATCTTTCTCAGCACGTTTTAATTACCAAGACACTGAATCTCTCTGTTTTTTGCTAATTTTCATTTTCCCTTTTTCCTGCCATTAAAACAAAAGCTTAAAAGATATCAACATTTCACTTTACTGCGTCCCCTCATAATTTACTATTGATTTGCATAGTAAAATTATATTAAAACCATATAACACCTCCCAGGAGCAATGTTGTTTTCTTTCATGGGGACTCATTCCACCTTACAAGATAGGTAGAACAGTCTTTTAATCTTTTATTTTATATCTTGTAATGTTTAAAATATAATTGAAAGTTGAATTTTCTTAGCTGTTTGGGCTGAGGTATTTTCATTTTTTTTTTATTATTCTTAACACGTTATAATTACTAAGGTGCTTTTAGAAACAAAAAAATCTATATCTTGGGAAAGGGGTTTTTTGATCTTTTTATTCTAGTTCTTTCATTAATACCATGTTTGTTTAAGGGTACTTTGGTATTCTCATAAATTAAATAAAAAGAAAAGGTGCGTTCAAGCTCTTGGCAATTCACGGTGGTGATTCCCCCCCTGCCTCGGAAAACATATTAGCCCAACCAAATTTAAAAATTATCCTCCATTTTCATCTTATTTTATTTGTGGTCCTTGGTTTTTTTTATTGCTCTTTACTTGTTTTGTTTTGAATCATTTTTCTTAATTTTTTTCAATTTTATCCCTTGATATTTTGTTTTATTTGTCATTTATATCATATCTAATCTTTAGTTTTTTATTTTTAATTTGTTTTCAATTTCATCTCTTGTCATTTGATTTAATTTAATTTTTATGTGAGATTTGACCTTTATTTTTTTAATTTTTTTTATTCTTGGTTCTTTTTTTATTTTATTTTTAAATTTAATCATTTAATATTGACTTGTTGTGAATTGGTCTTTGTTATTTTCTTTTGTTTAATGATTTTAGTCTCATGTCTTGGGTATTAGTTATGAGATTTTAATCCTAGTCAATATTGATTATTTTTTTTATATATTTTTATTTTTTAATTTAATTATTCAACATTGGATTTATAAAAAATTAAACATTTTTATTTTTTCTCATTTTTCTTTCTATGACAATAAATCTACCTCTCAATTTAGATTACGCATTTATCATGCTAGCTTAAATTGACTCGTGATTTTTATTTTATTTTTATTATTTTTTAAAATTTTAATGTCATTTATTTTTTATTTTCTTTTTAAAAAATTAATTTTTTATTTATTTTTAGCCTTTAATATTAAATTATAAAAGATTGAATTTCGTTATTTCTTTTAATACGGCCATTTTCATCTATATATATATATATATATATATATATATATATAAAATGTAAGCTCAAGTTTACACTGATTTTTTTTTTAAAAAAATTAATTTTGGCCAAAAAATAATTTTTTATTTATTTTCAGCTTTCAGTATTAAATTATGAAAGATTGAATTTTGTCACTTCTTTTAATCCGGCCATCTTCATTTCATCTGATGACCCAAGTAACATATATATAAAATGTAAGATCAAGTTTACGCTGATTTGTTTTTAAATTTTTTAATTTCGGCCAACAACTTTTAATTTATTAAATATTGTATTTTTTGTCTGTATATTTTTTTACAAGAATATCCTACCATCACAACAATCTAGTTTCCTCTCGACGCTGTCCACGTAAACCACCCAACAAATTAATTTCAGTCGCTTTCCTTGACCTTGAGGTGCTCAATTTCTCTGCATCCAATCATTTTTTTTTCATTGACCAGCCACCACACAGCATAAGGGTCCAAGAAATAGACCCGGTGGGTGGTGATCAGCAAAACGGTCAAAAGACTTGAAGAAAGTATGTGGACAGGAAGTTCATTAAACTATTTTTAAAAGTATTTTTTTTAAAAAATAATTTTTTTATTTTAAATTAATATTTTTTAATGTCTTTAAATTATTTTGATGTATGATGTTAAAAATAATTTTTAAAAAATAAAAAAATTATATTTTAATATATTTTTAAATAAAAAATAATCACAACTATATTTTCAAATAAATCCCAAACAAAACTATTTATTTTTTATCTCGAGTTTAAAGGGTGTGTTTGATTCGTATCCTACCTTTTTATGATCAAGTTTGCAAATAATTTCTTACAGGTTAAATAACATAGAAGATTTTTTTACTAATTGAATCTAGTTTCTATTTCATTAGTTGCAAAAGATCTCGGGCTCTATGTGTTTTGAGTTATCTTGTTGGCATTACGTTTTTGCAAGTTTCAAATTCCTCGCCAGAGACATCTATATGTCCAAAAACAAACTTTTATGACCTGTGAAATAATCAGCAATATCTCGTAACCAAAGTCCTGGACTTGTTCTAGATGATTATTAGATTATTAAATCATTTTTTTGCAATTTTTTTTCAATAAAACAAAACAAATTAAAAATCCAACTTTATTTTGAAGAGCTCCAAACTTTATATTATTGTTTAAGGAAATTTTTTTTTAGTTTTTTCTTTGCTCACATTAACATGTTTGACTAGCTTTGCATCAATTATATTATTACTTGAATAAAAAAAAAAGAGACATTGATGAATCAAAATTTTATCCATATATATTTTTTTTAAAATACAGGTATAAAAAATTATACTCATATTCTCGGGCATATTAAATCGATACACGCCATTATTAAACACGTTTCCATAAAAAAACGCAAGGTCTGACATCAGACAAATCCAAGTATTGCGAGGTTTGGTTAAATTTAAACTTTAAAGTTGTTAGATATAGTCAAAACCATACTCAAAAAGTTTGGCATAACATGTTTGGGCCTCGTGATGCACAAGGTCCAAACACTATCAAGGTCTAGCACGTGCTAAGCCCATTAATTTAGTCTGCATTTCGAGGCCAACAAGGTAAGCTTATCATGTATTCTCTAAAGGTATCAAGTCCATGATTTCTCGAGGATTTTTATTATTGCACCCTTGGTATCGCTGGATTCACTATATACATGGATTCAAACATGATACTTAAATTTAATACCATTAATTTTATAATTTATTTTTATATAAAATCTTACTAGAGTTATTTCTTAATAGATAGATTTAATTAAATAAATTTACACCTTACTAACTGTCTAACTCGTAAAAACCATGTTTTTAAGCGCCTTGATTACCCTGGACATGATCGGATATCATGTTCAAATATATTTTTTATCAATATTTTAATAAAATTGGAACGCGCTAGTAGAAAAAATCAAATATGCAGTTAGGAGTTAATTAGGGGGTGACATGTGTTAAATGTACAGGATTAAAACTGACGAAAGTCTCAACTAAAGATAATGTAACGAAAATTACTAGTGCAAGCATTTCATTTTCATCACCAACCCACTTTCAAGTCTCCCACATTTTTGAGGTCAAACAAAGAAGACAAGTTGTGAAAGAGATATTGGATTTGTCTCCTTCATCTTCAGTGCGATTGTTCTGATGTTCTAGTGATACACGGGTGTAAGAATCTGTCGGAACCTCTAATGAGGTTGTGCGTAATTTAAAAAAAAATTAATTTTTTTTATTAAAAATTAATTTTTTTTTTTATTTTTATGCGCTGATCTTAATGCTTTTATTTTTTCTAATTATTTATTAAAATCAAAATTTCCCAATAATCAATGGTTATTTTTCAATTTCCCACACAATATCCGAAAAGAATAATGATTAGTTTCTATAATTTTGCCCTTTTTATTTGTTTTTACAAAAATTATTATAATGAGTAGTCACTGCTGACAATGATAATGATTCTCCATGAATCCTTACAAAAAAATTAGTGATTAATCAATCCAACGCTGAAGCGGAGTCATGTAGCATTGATTTTTTTTTCTTATAAAAAATCATGACAGATTAATATTTAAAAGAAAAAAACTAGAAAAATGTCAGACTAATAATTTATCATTCTTAGTTTATATTAATTTTTAAATATTGATTATATTTTTTCAACACATCTAAAAAATGTAATTCCTTGTACTTTCGAAATGGCATAGACAAATCAAATAATTCATTGTTTGATCTTATCATTTTTCCATGTAAATTTATAATTAAATTCTAACCAATAAAAAATATTATTCATAATTACATCAATGCAAAAAATTGATCCTCAAGTAAGGAATAAAAGGCTTTTTAATCAATGTTATGTACTCATGGATTAAAATTAAAAATGCTACATAATAGTCAAATATTATTTTTTAATTTTTAATTTTTTAAATTTTTAAATATTTATCACTCTACACTCGACCTATTTATATTATTTTTTTTGTTCTCATCTTTATTTTTTTTATAATTTGTTCTGTATTTTTTTCTTGCACTTTTTTTTAAAAAAAAAACAATACATAAAAACTAAGGGAATGATGTTTCATTTTAGCAATTTATAAAATTATTTTATTATTTCGTTATATTAAAAATTAGCTGAAAATCTTACATGTTTTTATTAACACATATAATATTTACTTTATTTTATTATATACAAAAATTAATTTTTTGATTTACATTTATATTTTTTACTCGATATCAAAAAACATATTAATAATATCTACATATTGATTCTTTTGTGTTAGAAAAAAATATTCAAACTACAATGAGACAGGTTAAATAAACACTTTATTTTTTATATTTATTAGCATATGTAGTTTTTAATGTATTTAATTAAATACATGCATAAATTTTTTAATTTATAGTTATATTTTTTAAAAAATATATTTAGAATACTTGTATATTTATTTTTTTTTACTGAAAAAATATTTTAACCACGATATGAACCAAAAGTAAAGTAACGAGTTTAACCGAATCAACGAGGGATAACACCCGTAAACTTGAAACTACGAGTCAAAGTAGATATTGTTGAATTTAGCAGGGTTATAGTGGAACTTTCCCATTTTGTTTTGAAAGTCAAAGGTAAAGCAACGATTGGTAGCCCATATATTAAAATCACGGGTAAGCTACGTAACAGGTGACGGCAAGATGATGAAGAAAAAAGTCAAAAGTCGACAAAGATGGATTGGAGGCCTTCAAATTCACCTAATTTAACAAATTCTGGTCCAAATCTTATTTTCTCCAAATTGTTTTTCGCCCATCTTCGCACCACCACCCTCCGTCCATCCACTTGAGTCTAAAAATCGCCGGCGATAATTAATATATTTTATTAATACGTTTCTTCTTAAATATAGGTAGAAGCTGTAAAAGAAGCACTATTAAAGTTTTTATTAAGTTTGTCTTACATAATTCGGTGCAATGGAAAATTCTCTCTCGATCTGGTTTCAAGAAAAGGAAAATTGAACCAGGGTTTTTTCTTCAGGAGCAATGAGCAAATTCTGTCAGAAAAGAGAAAAGAATCCACAAAATAGGGTGGGTATCTAATTAGAAATTAATTTGATTTTGTAAAATTTTATATTTGTAAGAATATCCATACGGAAAGAAGAATGATCATCTCAACTACTGCTATTATTATCCATTTGATTTCCGAGCGTTACTTTATTAACACGGTCAGATCATTTTTTTAAGATTTTTTTATATTAAATTAATTCTTTATATATTTTTAAATTATTTTAATATGCTAATATTGAAAATAAAAAAATATTATTTTAATATACTTCTAAAAAAATAACAAATACTTTCTCAATTTAAATGTAAGATGGATAGTTTCGTTGAATCTGATTGCTTTCTCATATATATATATATATATATATATATATATATATAAAAGAAAAAAAAAGGAACAGGAGGAGAAGGAGAAGCAAAGGCCATGTGAAAAATATATTCAGTTGTGATGAGCTAATTGAAATCTGGTCTTCCGAGTTGCCACGCGTTATGTGGGACCTTTAACCAAATCTCTCTTTGTGTCTCTCCCTCTCACATTGTAGTAGTTAGTCATTCATTATTTATTTACTCCTAATAAAATAATAATAATAATTAGTATGACAGATAATCTCTCTCTTTCTCTCTCATAGTGATAGACATGACATGGGTTGCAGAAGCTAACTCCCCTCCTTGTCTGTCTCTCTGTAAAATGACAATTTTGTTCATGTGTTGCACTGAGTGACTTGTCGTAAAGCTTCTTATTGAAGAGGAGAGGAGAGGAGAGGAGAAGGGAAGAGCTCTGTCCTTGTGTTTCTCTTCTTTAATCTCCACAAAAATATTCTCTTCACTCGCTCAGTGATGGCTCCTAGCAAGCTCAATTCCACTGTAATTCCTCTTCTATCCCCCTCCCTCCCTCTCTATCAATAAATAACTATATACTGGATTTTGATTTGTTATGCTCCGTTGGTTGATTTTTCATCATCTATTTGTTTGGATCTCTCTTGTTAATTTTGAATTTCCTTTTCCTTTTCTGGTTTTTTTTTTTCTCTCGCACTACATGTGAATTGTTAACCAAGCTCAATCAGGTAGTAGTGTTTTTACTTGAAAGCTAAGCATTTGCCTGGATTTTTTTATTTATTTTCAAGATTTAGTAGAGACGTGTTAATGTTATCATTTACAAGTGTAATTTGGAGAAAAATTGAGTTGTGGCTCATGCAAATCCATATTATTTGAAGAAATGTCAGTCCTTTTCTAGGTGAAAGCAATAAAGGAAATCGTGTTTCTTTTAATGTTGACTTATTACATCTATTCTATGATCATTTCTCAAAATTTGTTTATGTTTATGTTTTAATCATGCTATTGATGCATTTCTAATTATAATCTCAAATGCAGGGTTTCCTTTAGTTGGAAAAGCCCGCGAGTCTAGTTCTTATAATTAATGATTAAAAATTACCAAATTGGTGGCTTTTGCAAGTTTTGACTTTTGAATTTGGTATGTCGTTGAAGGATTTTGACAATTTTATTTGAATTTCCAGTGTAGATAATGCATTCAATGACTGAATACACTTCATTGATGCGTTTACAGTAGAACGTAACCAAGGATATAATAAGGAGGGATTTGCTTGGTTGTTGTGGTTGAAAGTCATTAAGTCCTTCTCGAACCAGCATAAATGAAAAGCTTTTTATTTACTTCTCTTTCCATTAACTGTACTCAACATCTTGCTTTCTCATTGCATCACATCAATTAAATCTGTTGATGCCTCCAATCTGATAGGATCCACATGGAAATGGAGACGCAAGTTTTTCGTCTTCACAGCCAGACAATGGATCTAGTGATTCACTTACGCTTTTCCATTCCGAGAAGGCAGTGCAGGAACTTCTTCAACAGACTCCAATTCAGCAAACTGATGACCATCTTATAGAATTCTCAGAGGCTCTTAGAAGTATGTTTGCCCATAATTTTTGGACCTACACGTTCCTTTTCTGGAACTATTTACTGTGAGCACGCATCTAATATACAGTTTTACAAATTAGCTGTTGCAAAGGCATTAAGACGAGCTGCTGAAGGAAAGGCTTCCGCTCAAGCTGAGGCTGCTGAATGGAAACGTAGATTTGAACTGGAAAGGGCACGGAATCAGCAACTAGAGCACAAAGGTTTCTGATCATTAAAAAACATGCATAAATATTGGCATTTGAGTTTCATTCATCATATATCTCGCATTTGACTTTGATGGTTCAAACTAGGAAATTTGTGATTTTTTTGAGTTCTCCTACAAAAATCACTTTCCAAGATTCGATTTTCTGTTGGTGCGACTGTTGTTGCTTAATTTGACAGCTTCAAATCAAATTCCTTTTGATTTCTAGATTTTTGGCAGCTTTGGTATCAACAGACAATCTTGTACTCCTTGAATCGGTAGTTGTCAGGTTGATCCTTTGTAATCTGTCTGATCTGGTTCTCTATAGTCATATCTGTTGTCTCCTTTCTTGGATGCACTTATCTTGTGAGTTTTTTCTATTGGTTTTTTAAGAATGTATTGCAATATCTTATGAGCATATTTTGTGAATTTGCTTTTTATGGTGTTGGAGCCAAATGGCATCTCTTGGTTACTAATCATGGGTTTAATTGTGGCATTCATGTTTTCTTAGCTAGAAAAGGGGGAATGGGAAACCTATGGAGAAAAAGGATAATGCCGAGGAAGAATGATAGGTGACCTCCATAGGTGGCAAGAACTAGAAAATCATGAAATAAAAAAGAAAAGTTGGAATGAAGAAACTCACAATTGAAGTGGGTCAGAAAGGGAAACTCCTATTATGTAACACTGACGATACTGCCTAATAAATGACTTCCTTTCCTTGATCTACTACTGTATAAGCTAAATTACTGTTGACAAAGGTTGAAAAGTTTCTCTTCCTTAACAATCCTACTTCCATGTCTTTGCTTGGTTACATAAAACTAGAGTGTATGACTAGTTTTGATTTTTGTGTGGAATATTGAAAGTTAAAGGATGGCATGGGCGAAATGGGATAACACCCACCAAAAAGCAAAACGCAATGGATTCTAGAACATTTCCTAATATTGAACTCCAGGGTTATCTAAATGGGTGTGCTTCCTTGACGAATTGTAAGATCATGTTGCCCCTTAGTTGATATAATTGATGTTCTTTTTTCATATGCTTTGTAGCAGTCTTTTTGTAAGTTCCATATAATTATCCGTTTTCTCTAACACAATGATGGTTGGTCCTATGAATATCAGTTAATTTCTTATTTTGTTGTTGGTAAAAGGTTTTATTTTCATACCTTGCCTGTTTGGGACTTTCCATATTGATACCTATTGACTTTGGGGACTGGGGATTTGGTATAGTGGTGAGGATGAATTAGAGAAAAATTGAGCATTTTTAGTGGGATGGAACATGTGTAGCAAATGAAGGGTAGGAAATGAGAGATGGGGTGTGTGGGAAGGGAGTGCATAACAGAAGTAGGAAATGGGTATACAGGGAATCCCTCCTTGGTGAATTTAGTATATTGTTGAAGGATGCCCCTCTTCTTGTATTGCAAAGAATGTTGAATGAGTGGCATTTTTTAAAGGGGAGTGTTATTCCAAGTTGAGATTCTCTAGAGAGAGAGAGAGAGAGAGAGGGAGAGAGTATGTGAAGTTAGAGCAAGGTGTGAGGTGAAAATATGCCTAAAGTCTTTGAATGAATATATAGAGGGATTATTAACAAGAATTGTTCACTTTGAGGTTGATGATTGGTAAGGTGCCATGTGTACTGACTCATGGTCATGTTCAAGCACGTTGAAAGAGGTTAACAATGTCTAGGCCCTTCCCGATGAGCCCCATTCTGAGCAAATCGTACCTCACCTCTGTAAATGTACGCTTGATCTAATTTTCAATCCATAAACCTTGTTGCAAGCTATAATTAATAGTATAAATAAGTATGATCTATTTAGAACATTCTTGACAGCTGAAACGCATTGTAGAGACCTACTTTATGAATTTTGCAGCATAATTTATCCCGGATTTATACAAGACTAACAATTAATAGAGAGTTTTCTAACCTGAAAAATAATAATGTGGATGACTGTAATAAAATATCGAGGATGCAACTAAGTGCTTGTGACAAAAATGAAGATTGATGAAACTGATCCACAAATTTGCGTAAATATTTGAAAATAATTGAGAAAATACTCTAAGAAAAATTTGCCTTTCTAAGGCTTTAATAATAGGAAACACCATTCCATGCCCCTAACTCCTTTTTGGTATGGTCTCTAAACAACAGAATCACTGACTTGGCATGCATATGGGTGCTCTGTTTGTAATTTTTAGGAAATTTCTTCTGATTTTTTCCAATGTGCTATATGCGGTTTGATTTTCTATCTTTTCCCTTTTCATTTCCTAGCACCTTTGTTATTGTCCTTCTCTTCTGCCTTAATGTCTATATTAGGATCAATCATCTCATCATATGCTGATGGGCATCTTTCCATGCTGATCTTACTTGTTTAACCTTTTCATTCCTGAATTTTTTAGTGGCAGTCTATGATCTTAGAATGATAAGAAACTGAACTTTCCTAGAAGTTCCCCTTAATTTTCATCTTGAATTTTACAGGTTTTGAAGATGTTTGCTCAAAACCATTCTTGCTTGTTCTGAATCTTCAGAATGTTCCTATCTTCTCTCTCACTCTCTCTTTTTTCCTCAATAGAGATTATCCGACTTTCCTGTCTCTTCAATATTTCTAGGATGTCAGCTGTTTTCACCTTGTTAGAAATATTAATGGGTGTGCTGCAACTTGTCTAAATACGTGTTATACACTTTTGTACTTTATTTTCCTTCTGTTTCACTCGTCCAAGCAGCAAAAAGTTGGGTTATTTTGTGGTTTTGGTGAGTTTTCTAATCAAATTTAGACTCATTATCATCAGATTATGGCTATTGCACTATCAGGCAACAATATATGTGAAATGCTTCAAAGTTGGTGGACTCAGACTTCTATATATAATGCAAAGGGAATGATAAGATTAATGCTTCCGTGTCTTGTTTGCTGGGAAGTTTGGGAAGAACGAAATAGGAGAGTTTCTGAAGGTACCGGATTTAACTTGCTTGGCAATTTTAGTAACTTTTTGTTGTAGAGAATTTGCCCATCTTTTCTTGAAAGATGCAATTTTCTGTTAACATCCTGTGTTGGAATTAGTAATAATGAAAAACTTATGGCGTTCAGACACTCTCTAAATGGAATGTTAAAGTTTGATCTACTCTGCAAGAGTATTGGGGACCCAACCATCTTTGGTATATGTGTCATTCTAGATAGAGGTTTTATGAAACTTAGTGCATTTGACAATATTTTCAAGTTGTTTTTAGGTGTTTCTGGAAATGGAGGTAACCCGGGATAAAAAAGTCTCAAATTTATTACAAGGTGGTGGAAATTTATAGTAGTTAACTTGTAAATGGTAAATTATACCAATCACATTTTGCTGCTTCCTTTATAGCTGCATATATTTATTTCTTAATCACTATTGAGTCTTTGACTCTTTTTCTTCATTTACTTGCTTTACTGGTTTTTGCATGTAGGTTACTCTAAATTAGATCAATTGTCATTAAAAGCATGCCATGCTCGTTGAAGCTGAAATCTGTGTGAATTCCTTGTTTGGAATGCTTGAATGTTTGGTTTCCGTGTGTCTAATGCTACTGAATTAAGTTCTGGCTTATTTCAGGTTTTTGTGTCCATTAAATATTCCACCATGTTCTGAGTGTTTCAATGTCTGATTTTTGTCCATTTTAAGGAACGACTTTGATGGATTGTATTACAGGAAAGTCACCAGGGGAGTGTAATGCTGGTATTGATGCTCAGCGGGTGGAAAACTCGACTAACCAACCCATGCTGAGAAATGAAACAAATGAACAATCTGAAAATTGGAGTACAAATGGGCTTTGCTCTCATGAAATTCTTCATGATGGAGAGACCAACTCCCAAGCCAAAGCAGTTCCAAGCAGAATTATGAGAAAGGTAATTTTCCTGTTGTGCCCCCAGCAGATTCGCTATTCAGTACGTTGAACTGCTTGTTTAATTGCACGCTAGCTTCACAGCATCACATGTTTGGATGGAAACCAGCTAGCCTTGGTAATACTACACCATCTGTTGATGTTCTATTAGAACCTAGATAGTAACTTCAAAAACTTTGCTTCTAGTGTTGCTTTTGTTGTTCTTTTGCATGTTGATTTTTGTGATAATACAAATGAATTGTCACAATTTGATTCCAAGGAATTTCTTAGCTAAACTATGCTTTAAAAATCATGTTGGTGAATATTGATATTATTCATGTTCTGACAAATTAGATTTAAATTTGAATCCTGAGACAGGCATCTTTCAAGCTTTCATGGCGGTGCAAAGGTGATATTAGTGATCAACACAAACATGATATTGTCTCTTTTGAAAGAGGAAATATAACAGCTGCAGGGCGCAGCAGTAAACAGGTATTGAATCCTCTTTCAAAGTTACATCTCCTACCTGAATCACGTTCTTTCTTTTTTCTTGTATCATAAGCAAATTTACAAATATACCTATGAATTTCCTTTGAGAAATGCTTCTGTGCTTCTCTCACTGTTAGGAGCAGTTAACAA
This sequence comes from Populus alba, assembly GCF_005239225.2. Classification (NCBI taxonomy): domain Eukaryota; kingdom Viridiplantae; phylum Streptophyta; class Magnoliopsida; order Malpighiales; family Salicaceae; genus Populus; species Populus alba. The sequence goes on from NC_133292.1 coordinate 5,473,611, forward strand.
GGGCATTTAATATGTGTTTGTGCCTTAGCAAATTCTCATTTTCCTTTCAGATTTCTTTGAAGTGGGAATCTGACCCACAGACTGTGCTGATTATGACCAAACCAAATTCAACCTCTGTTCGGATTCTATGTGCAGAAATGGTCAGGTGCTGATGAAATTTTCTCTGGAAATGGTTTCCTTAGTTCCTAGTGTGGTCTCTCTACTTTGCCTCTCTGCTTTCATCTTCCCTTGAGGGTTATTTTCCCAGACCATGTAGTTTTACATTAATATTTTTATTTTTTTTAACTGGTTGCATGCTGTTTATTAAATTTTACTATTTATCTAAATGCTCAATTCCCATTCCAGATGGTTGAAAGATCATAAGAAGTTAAACATTTATGTGGAACCACGAGTGATGGGTGAACTTCTATCAGAATCATCGTACTTCAACTTTGTGCATACATGGAAAGATGGTGAGCTACTTAATGTTTTTCATTTTCTATTTTATATGGACACTGGTGCTCTTTTGAAAAATAAAATTAATAGGCAGACATCTAATTATGATTACTGTAAGAAACATAGGTGGTTAACCATGAATCATATTTACTGCTAATGCATCACATTTTGAGCAATGAAATTTTGTAAATTACATGCTTTTGGTTATGTTGGGAAATTTATCTTAAGCGCTCGCTTTTATAGTCAGAAGATTTGAAGTAAGATGCTGTTTTATTTTATGGTTTTAACTGCTAGTCCAACTTAAAACTTCTAGCAATTCTTTTCTTCTTTATGCATCAATATGCACATGTATATTCTTTAAGCCTGTATGGAAAAACTGTAAGCATCATGCCAGACCACGATCTCTTTCATGCTTCTGTTTGAGATTCCCTTACATGTTGCACTTGATACTTTGTGCCCTCCACTTGTAATGACGGTTAAAATTACATCCTGCTCAAATTTCGAGATAAAGTTGATGTGGGATAACAGACAGTCCAATGCTAGTATGATGTGACAATCAGTATGTATATACAGTCTAGAGATCTTCAATGAGCTCTATATCTGGCTTTGCATGATTCAAGCTTCAATGTGAAGATCATATTTAGACTACATCTCGTTCACCCTTTAGCTCTTCATTAATATCTTGACAGTGCAAAATTTAACTATTTATGAGTTCACAATGTTTCTCTGCAGAGAAGGAAGTTTTGAGCCTGCACACTAAAGTTGACCTTGTGGTGACTCTTGGTGGGGATGGCACTGTTCTTTGGGTATGTTCTTTCAGTTTGATGTGCATCACTCTTAGGTTGATTGTGGATTCCTTTTGTAATCATACTTGGTGTAGTTATCATCGCCCTTCTTCATTTGCAGGCAGCATCAATGTTCAAAGGACCAGTTCCCCCAATTGTACCATTTTCTTTGGGGTCTCTTGGCTTTATGACACCATTCTGTATCCTTCATGCCAGCTGATGAAGTTCTTCTGTTAAATGGAAAATTTAATTGACCTCTGAAAACACCAATTGCAATTGCTGGCTTCTATGTGACTGTATTTATTTATTTGTTAGTCATTTATTACTCAATTCTACCTACCTTTCCATGTCTTGACTTGCAAGTATTCTTTAACTGTTTTTAAGATAGTGAACATTACCAAGATTGCCTTGATTCAGTCCTTAGGGGTCCAATCAGTATAACATTACGACACCGGTTGCAATGCTATGTTATTAGAGATGGCGCTAAAAATGAGTACGAAATGGAGGAGCCTATACTTGTTTTGAATGAGGTTACAATTGACCGTGGAATATCATCATTCCTTACAAATTTGGAATGCTATTGTGACAACTCTTTTGTCACATGTGTCCAAGGTGATGGATTAATTTTATCAACAACATCAGGGAGCACTGCATATTCATTGGCAGCTGGAGGATCAATGGTTCATCCTCAGGTACGTCATGATAACATCTTTCCATTTAAGCATTCATGAGCGCCTGTGTAAAAAATTTCACTTTTTTTCCTGGGAAGTTTCCTACTATGAATATAGATTAATTTCGTGCTTCAGCATATTTAGAAGCAGCTATAGTGGTCATTTGCTATTTATGATGTAAAATGCTTTAAAACAAGAAATGTACATAGCAGTATCGCGTAGTTTAAATAAGGGCACCGGGATTGATGAGTAGCATTGAGAAGACCTTAATAATTTTATTGATAAAAAGGTATTTGATAATACAAAGGTACAAGAAATGGCTAGCTCACGGGTAGTAGTTAGATTTGGTTGAAACAGACCCTAGGAAGGTAATCTGGATGCGGTTCTTGCTTCTGCAGTTGCGTGCTTGCTCTTGACAACCCTAGACGTTGGTTCAGCTAGAGTAATAATGGAAATTAGAGTTGACTCATGGTCTCTCACACTGCAGGCAAGCTTCTAATGGCTAACAGATTGAGTAAGAATAGACTGGTCTGCTTTTTCACCATTCTCAATGACATGATCTGGCTGATTTGCAAAAGATTCCGTTATTAAACTATCGGTTCAATTTGTAATAGTTGTCACCCACACTGTGGACATGTATAAAGTTTGTGTTACCCGTTTCTTCAGTCTCATTCATTTCTCATAGGAAAGTTAAATAATTTTCGATTTGCATTTGAAGAATGTGTAATTGTTTTCATTTGAAATTGAATATTCTTTTATATTCCATATTAGTATCATTACTATCAATCAAATGTGCGTGATAAATCTTTCAAATTTGATGAATTTTCTGTAATTGCAGGTCCCTGGCATTCTCTTCACTCCAATTTGTCCACATTCCTTATCGTTTCGACCTCTGATATTACCTGAACATGTAACAATACGGGTTCAAGTTCCATTCAACAGCAGAAGCCCTGCTTGGGCCTCGTTTGATGGCAAGGACAGGAAACAGCTGGCAGCTGGTGATGCACTTGTGTGCAGCATGGCACCATGGCCTGTGCCAACAGCATGCCAAATTGATTCTACAAACGACTTTTTGCGAAGCATCCACGATGGCCTCCACTGGAATCTTAGAAAGACCCAATCTTTTGATGGCCCTCGGGATTTATAATGTTATTTCTAACTTAATAGCTCTTGTAGAGGAGGGGGTAACTTGTAGTAGTTGCAGGGGAAAAACAATCCTTATTGTCAACCAGCTGCAGATGATGATGAAAACTACTAGAGGCAGCGGAAGTTGTTTCCCACAAGATCAAATTTGTCTCTGAAATTTGTTCAACTTGTCAGTCATTCAATGAATAGATACAAGCAAACAACTTGGATGTAAGATTAATATACAGATGCTGCCTTGTCAAGCATCTGTCTTTACTGCTGCCCGCAGGTACCTGACGTTTACCGTCTTCTGCTGTCAAATGCTTGGCTAGGCTTGTTGGACCGGTGGCCCCCGGAGTATATTGGACCGGTGACCGTCATGGGAGCTGGTGATCTGCAATCGAGATACGCTTGCAGGCTTCATGCTGAAACCACCTTTCGGTTACAGAAAAATAAGAAACAAAGGTCTGTTAATTGGAGCCCTTGTTCTATCGGTTTGAATTTGAAAATCTCAAACTGTATAATCCACGTCTTTATAGATCTGAGATTAAGGAGAGCTAGCTTTTCCTTCGAACAAGCATTGTAGACTAGGGATATATATATATATATATATATATATAAAGATGTGTCAAAGTCTCCTATATTGCAAAGGTAATAAATACTATTATAGTAGATTAAACTGTGATATATATTAGAGTTTTGAATCTTTAATGTGTCACTAAACATTTAGTTTTTAGTAAATTATTGTTTAAATTGTAAATAATTTGTACCTTAATGTCGCTAATTAATTTATAATAGCTATTATTTTACCAACTGATAGGTTTCTCACGTTATCTCTGTTTTTTTTTTTAGTTTTTGCGAGTTATAAAACTTTTGGATGAATAAAAAGAAAGAGAATAATGAAACTCTTCATCTCCATTAGCTGTTTTATTTTAATTAATATTACTAAAACTCTAAAAAGCATGGTGAAATCACTGTACATGTAGACACAAAAATTATTCATTGCTATAATAAAATTATGATTTTCATGGTATTGGGGTAACATGATCATTTCCAATAGCTCATTGGTCATTAAGGATTGTCATGCGGTACATGTATAATTTTTCACTTTTTTAAATAAATAAAATTATCTTGTTATATATAAAAATTTATTCGTTTATTTTTTTTTATCATCTAATTAAAATAGAATGAACTTATTAAACCTAATTGGCCTTTAATCCATGTTTTTTTTTTTTTTTCTTTTAAGCACGGTTAAATAAAAAAATTGATTTTAATAGATAAATTTAGAAAATATAACCAGATAAATATTCCATGTTACATGATCAAATAACTTAATTTATATTTATCTCTTGATTTTTTCAGTTTTTTTTTTAGCAATTTGACTTTTCTTTACACGCATAATTATTATTTTTTTAATTAAATATTTCCATAAACTTTTTTATTTATATTTAAAAATTTTGATGTAAGAAAAACATTGAAAAGTTAGAATATCCAAATATATATTCTCGAAGAAAAGTAAACGTTTTGGGCTCTGTTTATTATTTGTGAAACTTGTGTGATTATAAATGCGATATCCGAGTCCAAACGTGAACTGTTTTTCCATCAAGAAAATGAGTTAAGGTTTTGAATTTAGCCTGTTTGAGAGTGCTTTTTAAAAGCATTTTTAAAAAAAATTTAAAAAAAATTATTTTTTATTTTATTTTAAATTAATATATTTTTTATGTTTTTAAATTATTTTGATGTGTTGATTTTAAAAATAATTTTTAAAAAATAAAAATATTATTAATATATTTTTTTAAATAAAAAATACTTTAAAAAATAATAGCAACAACACTCCAAACACCCAATTAATTGGCTGTCCCAGGCAGGATGGTAACGGCTAGCTAGCTAGCTCTCTACAGCGTAGGCCTAGCTAAAAATCGATATGCGAGCTTCTCTGGAGGGGTCAAGATTTATTGTGACCAGTATGGTCCAATTAATTAATTACTGTGCATTGCTTCCTGGAGAAAAGTCAAAATCTTAACACTAAATATATGAAATTAAAATGAGAGTTTAAGTCAGCTAAATCGGTTAATATTAAAATTATTGAGTAAAACTTGCGCCATTTCTTCTCTTTCATTTTTACTCTTTACGTATCCAAGTTCTGGTTTTTCTTTCTTTCTTTTTTCTTTTTAATTCTCAGGTGTAATTAATTTTCTCATTAATTATTTATTCTATACACGTATGTTTGATGCATGGCGCCCAAAGCAATAAGATTACACAAATGGACAAACCTTATTTGAACCTATAAAAGATTTGCACATGACCAAAAACCTATGGAAAACATTTATTCAATCTTTCTAATTCAGTCCTCCAATTGAAATTTTAATCAATTAAGTCCCTTTACACCTGCTTTTCTAATATTGTCAGAGGGTGATGTTCTTTCTATATCACATGTTAACATCCTATAGAGCTGGATAGCGAAGTAAGTGTAATGTTAGATTTTTCATTAGTATGATATGATGTTGGGCATGGGGTCGAAGGTCCAAACTAATGACGAAGCATGTGATAGGGGGACTCAATTGGTTTAAGTTTTCATTAAGGGACCAAAGAAAACACATCGAACAACTTCAGGGATGTACTGATGGGACTAAAAAACGGCGTTTATGTAATTCCTTGGCTATTTTGTAATGGAAATTGTATGATATATTGTTTATGTAACAACAATCCAACAATGCGTTCATAAAATCAAAATCATATATATATATATATATATGGAATGTTGCGTTTACAGAATTAAATGGAAAGAAGAAAACCATCGACGTTGCATTTCAAGAAATTAAAAATCGTTTCATATTATATGTATTCTCTTGGGAATTATACTGGAAGCAACACGTTTTGATCATCGTTTCTTTTGATTTTATATATATATATATATATATATATATATATATATATATATATATATATAGTTTGCGGGCAGAGTATAAATTATGTATATCAAGCTTACAGTTATGGTAAACATATTGAAAAAAGCTCAACTGGACTGAAGCAATATCGGTGCTAGTTAATGAAATTCAACGCCAAGTTGATGAAAAACAACGCTTAATTAATCACCTCCATGTAGCTGCTGCGTGCATTAGACCATCACCAATGAAAGAAATTAAGGAGCGCATCACATGGAGCAGGAAACTTGAACAAGAATCATGGCTTTATAACTCCTTTTAAAACTCCCTCTTCAGGAATTCCCCTGACTGTAATTTCTCCATCTTAGATCATCGATGTTTTGATCATCTGCAATCATCACTTCTCTCATCTTCCAAAATGAAACCATCAAACGCCACCACCTTGCGCTCATCAGCTCTCCAAGAGTTTCGAGTCTTGCCTCTTGGAATTCTATGCAAATCCATAGCTATTTCAGGCCTGCTCCTTCTTTTGTTCTATGCATTCTTGTCAGACAAACCTGAGAATCAATCTTCTGATTCATTCAACCTGCCCTTTCAACTCAAATGGCCTACAGCTTCATCTTCAAGTAACGTTAACAACACCATGGACTCTCCAACTAATATCAGCCACATTGGATTTATAGTGATTGGTTCTTTGAATTCATGGAAGAACAGAAAATCATACATTGAGTCATGGTGGCGGCCGAATGTTACTAGAGGATATGTCTTCTTAGACAAAGAACCCACCGAAGAATTTCTACCCTGGCCTTCAACCTCTCCTCCTTTTCAAGTCAACGAGGACATCACCAAATTAAGAGTGTACCCTAAAATCGCAAGCCCTCTTCAAGTTCGAATGTTTCATTCGCTTTTAGATATGTATAGAGTGGGAGATAAGGATTTGAGATGGTTAGTGATGTGCGATGACGACTCTATAATTTTCGTCGATAATTTGGTAGAAGTTCTAGGGAAATACGATCATAATAAGTATCAGTACATTGGAGGTAATTCAGAATGTATCAAGTCAAATGCTGATTTCTCTTTTGATATGGGATTTGGTGGAGCTGGCTATGCTGTGAGCTATCCTTTTGCACAAGCATTGTCAACCAAATTAGAAGATTGTATAGAGAGATACCCTTATTTGCGGGTTAGTGATCAAATGTCACAATCTTGTTTTGCTGATCTTGGAATTGCTTTAACAATTGAGAAGGGGATTCACCAGGTAATCGATCGAACTCTTGCTCCTCCTATACCTGAACTCATTGTTCAAATTTGTTGCAAGTACTTCCGCTTGTGAATCTGCACCATGCACGTTTACCTAGCTAGGAAAACGCTTAGGAACTGTTCGTTCAAGAGATTTTTCTCATAAACACCTTTTTTTCGGTGCCTGCAGATTGATCTACGTGGTGATATATCAGGCTTTCTATCATATCACCCGCAATCTCCACTCCTCACTCTCCACCATTTGGATGTCGTAGATCCAATATTTCCCTCCATGGACAAGTACGAAGCTTTAAGGCACCTCATGAAAGCTGCAAAGGTTGATCAATCTCGCGTTGCACAGCAAACCATCTGCTACCAAAGAGAAAGCAACTGGTCTTTCTCTGTGTCATGGGGCTATTCTACTCACATATATGAGAACATAATACCTCGAAGCATTCTACGCAAACCCCTCGAGACGTTTAGGCCTTGGTCTAAGAGCACTCGCCCTCCATTCTTCATGTTCAACACACGGTGGCCGATTAACAATCCATGCGAAGCTCCTCATGTTTTTTTCTTCGAGTCCGTAGAGCATAATCCCGAGAACGACCAAGTTCTCACGACCTATGTTCGAGCAGCACAACGGAACATGCCACCTTGCTCAGCTTCTGGAAACCATTCCGCTGATTCCATCTCCAAAATTCGGGTACTTTCTCAAGCAACAAGAAGGAAAACGGTAAGTGCTAGTTAAATCTTTAATTTTTATCTATACATCAAATTTAAGATTAAGTTCAAGTTCCAATTCACCCACTGGAGGTTTTTTGGCCCTTTCTCTACAAAAATAACAATAATTATTATTATTATTGGTTTTCATCTGCATAATTTCCAGGCCGGGGTAACAGAGTGCTGTGATGTTGTTTACAAGGCGGAGACGAATGTTACGGACATCAAAATAAGGTCGTGTTTGAAAGATGAAGTCATTGCCTGAATATTACACCACAAAGTGCAACAGAGCATAAAGAAATACATAGGTTAGTGCTTAAACAATGTTTACTTGTACTAAAACACACTTCTTAGTGTCATGTTATCCCACATATCTGTCTATGCATGGGATATGGTCTTTTGGTCTTTTTCATTTCTAAGATCTGAAACAATAAGATTAAACTTTTGAATACAAATGACTTTCTAGTATTATTGGATCCAATGTGTTAAATGTTATTACACTGTTCAGTTCCCCGTTAATCCCTGTTTAGATAACTTTATAGAATTAATTACTTGTTTGAGATTGTAGTAAATATTATTTTTTAAAAATAAATTAAAATAATATTTTTTTATTTTTAATTTTTAATTTTAATATTAGCACATTAAAACAATAAAAAAATAATAACAAAGTGTAGATTAAGAATTGGAGCTAAATTATGCCGAGTCAAGGTGGCGACCGAATGTTTCTCGACAGAAAAACAAAAAATGTCTATTCTTCTTGCACTCATTTGGCACTTCCAACAGATTGTGTCCAAATCCGGACAACAAAAACGAGAGGAAAAAAATAGATTTCAGTATCATAGAGGGAAACTGAGACCAACTATAAAAACGTCAGCGCACTATCGACTCATTCTGATGTATATATTTTCAGGACATCTTGGCAGTTCAGCACCCAAATACCTCAATTTTCCAATTGATCACCTACTTCAAGCAAGTTCAACGTAGCAAACCCACATTTCTAGAACTAATCAGTCAACTCCTTATGCTCCTCCTGAGCCTTTTGGATTCCTATCATGCGAGCATAGTCCACCCACCTGTTGAAGCAAAGTGATGAACATGAGATGCCACGGGTACAGAAATTATCAAGCAATAAGATTTCCAGAAGGGAATGAGTGCAATCTTACAATAATGAACCCAGGAATGTGTTGCCTGTTCGAACAGCAAAACTAAGTGCACTGAGCATGATCTTGTGCTGATGTAGCATAGGTTCCAAAATGCGCTGTTCGATAACACCAGCCAGTATTTGATACCTGTTCAGCAGAACTACTCTGTCAGTAAAACCATTCTAGCTCCCACAAACCCTCAATATCAATAGCACTTTTATATATACATATATATATATATAGCACCTCACTAGAAACATTTCAAACACCACATCAAAATTATGATAACAGATACAGTTTTTATCCCTCAAAAGCTTTTAAATGGACAAAATGACCCCAGTTCAAAATTTTCTACAACACTCATCATGGAAAAGTATATCAGCATTGCTTCATTGTTAATTTGCCAATTAATCCAATAATAGATCTGGAACCAAAGGCTGTACAAAACAAGCTCTAACATGGAATATTATGCTAGAGATCAATTTTTTCATGTTCTGTTCAACAGGAAACTTATTTAGTTCCAATAATGAAATAAATCTCTCGCCCCATGCAGTCCAGGCCTAATGTTTTAAATGAATAGTGCACGAATTAAACAGGAACAATTACAGCATCCTAGAAAGTACATAAATAAGACAATAGAGCTTAGAAAATAGAGCAAAACCATGTCCAGAAGTTCAATGTACCTGAGGTTGCTAGAAACTGCCATGTACACACCATAAGCAACACTGGTAGATAGTACAGGCACATTTTCAACTTCACCAGTAGCAGACTTATCCACAGCTTTCCGTGCATTGATCAAGGCATTTGTCACAGCAGTACCAACCTAAAAGGAACAATTGCATCAAAGTTATGCATCCTCAAAATCATGAATCTTTCTTCCATTAGCATTTTAATGACCAAGGATAGGCACTTTGCAAGAAAAAAGAAAGAGGCGAACTGAGAATGATAGAGATTTTTTCAATAAAATAAAAGGTGACTACATTTTATTCTTTTTTATCATCTAACTAGAAAAACTTATTATAATGCAAGAACACATGCACGGAAGGCTACTCCTAGCTAATAGTGATAACCAAAAGTGCATACAGTATTGAAACGAACTGCAAGCCATGCAAGCTTTGAGACCATTAAAGATTAACAATTCCAACAACAAGCTTATAATAATAATAATAAAAATAAAAAAAAGGTTAAAGCAGCAAATAGATTCTCCATGCCAAAAAAACAAACCAAAGGAACACTGTATGGAGAGACAGGCTAATTTTTCACTATTTTCTCCATAATGCAGTTCCAGTTTCCATTATGAAATGTCAGAAAAGAAAATTTATTTTTTGGTTTAGTCATGGTGCTCCATGGAAAATTAGAAAGACACCAGAGAAGGCACTGGAGCGTAAAATAATAATTTTTCAATAGAGAAGACCGCAAGGAGGATAAGAGACTCTCCTGTAGAAAAATACATACAGTAGTTGATACAGAATGGCATGAAATAATAGGCCATGTAAGATGGGTGAGACAAATCTTGAAGGATAGCATCCTGTCAACTTCAAATTCATTTCATAGCACAAAAAAAATCTAAAAAGTGATATATAACTTCCTGTTAGTAAGAACTTACTAGTGATGAGGCGGTGCCAACAGCAAAAAGCTTTGCTCCATTGCGCTGCAATAACAAATTGACAAAATGACTGCTGCTCTTGGCACGGGAATTAAGATTATTAATTAACAATGAGCCATACGGCAAAAAAAAGATTACCGCTATAGCCCCTAATCTCTGTAAAAGTGAATAGGAAGTTCCAGCAAGAGCAACCTGTAATGAGGATTCAAGGAACAGGTGACTATCTTAAATTTTCTATTCTCAAAACATCTTCATATAACTTACTGGATAATGCATAAGTTTATTGATAAATCAGAAACCTGGAATGCATTATCAGGGCAGTTGTGTAAGAACTTTGCAAAAGATCCAGCATTTCCTGCTAGTGGTGGTCGGAGAGACACCGTGGGAGCAGGAAGATAAACAAGCATGAAATCTGCAATTATGGCCATCACCTAAGAAAAAAATGAATTCCAACTGAGGTATGGAGATAACACGTTTTCAAAATGAAATGCACAGGAAATCCTCCAAAGTATTGACTTCTTTGAAAAAATGACAATAGTCCTACCACATCAGCAAAAACAACTTCCAGCTCGTTGAAAAAATTCTCTCTCCGACGCTCATACTCTGCAGCAGTCTAAAAAAATTTTTAAAAAATAAGTCACTACAAGGTAAAGAAATCTAATGTCAGTACAAACTATAAACAAATGCAGCGAACTGGAAGGGATGGAAGAGGAAGAAGGAAAACATAAAAGCAGAAACGGCACATAAAAGCTCAATATCATTACAAGTGGAGCAGATAAAAAATTTCCAGTTCACTTTTTGCTAGTCATTATGAGGGAAGAGCTCACTTCTTTCAGGGTATGGAGGTGCTTCTAAACTTGAAGGATCGGGCTTGGATCAGTCAAATAGTTGGTAATGGCATAAACAAGCTTCATTACCATTGCATAACAATCCCTTGTGCAAAGATTATCTTCGTACCACTAGAAAATTGACTTACCATCAAGAAAATCAATAACTACATGACACCTTTTTTCTTCGTGCCAACCAATTTACAGTGCTATATCCCTATAAGCACCATCGTATACTTCTTATGAATTTTGGTATGCTCCAACCTCACATTATCAAACAACTCAAACACCTAAGTGAAACACTGGTGTTGAGAAAACTCTAAACCCCATCTGTATTCCCTCTATTAAGTCGATCAATCTCTCATCATAGAAATAAACCAACAGGAAAAAAAAAAGTATCTTTCAATACTATTCTCTTCATACATATATAGACAGACAAGCATGCTTTAACAAAAAGATGAAACCATCATGAAGAAGTTCAGAAATGTACCATTTTGCATTATATTCAAATTGTCGATACGCATTGTCGAAAGCAGACGCACATGAAATAGGAATCAAAGTATCGAATTTTAAACTTTTTCAAGCAAAACCTATCCAATTGACCGTCCCAAGCAAATACCCGTTTACATCATATTCAGATGATTAAATGCATTGTCGTTTCCAATGGTGTAAAAAACAAATTACTGAAAATGGTAATACTCTGTACCTACCTTAGTGAACATACCAACAAAACATTCCATCCCAACTTTAGCAAAAAACAGATCATCAGCCAACAACCTCTCCCTAAACCCATCAAACTGCATCAACCACCCGAAAAACCGTGACTCTTCAAGCTCCAGAAACCTCGAAACCACTGACCCTGGTATCTTCCCGGCCTGGATCGCCGCCGCTAAATCCTTCGGAAAACTCTCCAAAGACCGCTTCGCCTCCGCCAACACCACCATCGCCTCCCCCCTATTCTTATCCTCCGCACTATCACCATCGCCGTTATGGCTGTTGTCGTCACTGTTATCTCCCCCGCCACCCCCTGAGGGAGGGGGGTGGTGGTTGATGCCGCCATCTCCACCAGAAGAGCATGGGATGAAGAGAGGGAGGCGGTGATTGTTGTGCTGGTGGCGGAGGGGGGAGGAGAGGGGTGGAAGGGGGAGGCGGAGATGGAGATGGAGAGAGGAGGAGGGGTTAAATGAACGGAGATTGATGAGCTTGGGGTTTGTATTGTTAGGTATAGAGGCGGTGAAGAAGCAGGCGGCGATTGCCATTTCTAAATTTAAAGTAGTGAAATGAGCGGAGATTGATCAGCTTGGTGCTGACCGATGCTTGCCTTTCTAGGGAGTGAAGATGCGTCGAGGAGTACTAAAAACTTGACTTTGTTTCTTTCTTTGATGTTTCCTATGTAGTTTTGTCGATAGCTCGGCGCTGGAGATTTGAATTATGACTACTTCGGTGGGGTAGGTGTCGGTAATGGTTGGTGAGACTTAAGAGAGGACAGTCTTTTTAAGGGCAATTCGAGGGTTCAGACTCCGGTTCGCTGTCAAATTCCCCAGCCAAGCATTTGAGATCCACTCTCCTTTCTTTATTGTTATTGTTATAGTCAATCGATGCTATTTATTTATTTTTCATAGTTTAAGATAAGAAAATCAAGGGGTGAGAGAGGCAGGGCAGTTAACTCGTTTTTATATGAAACTGGATAAAATAAAGTAAAAGATATTAGGATTAAAATAAAGTAAAAGATAGTAGGATTACCGATTGTTTACGCGGCTACGGTAAATTTTAAACAAATCATAAATATTAAATGTTTAATAATGATAAAACATAATTAATTATTCATGTGGGACTCATTTAAATTTTGTTAAAATCAGCATGTTTGTAAAAAGTAGTGGAGAAAGTAGTGGAGAATGATTACATTATTCACGTGAATAATGGAATTGCTCTCCATTATTCTAGCCGGATTAGGTTTCAGTTCACAATTAAATACATTGAACTAGATCCAACTTAGTTAAAAAAAAAAATAATTTTAATTTTAATTTTTAATTTTTAATTATGTTTTATTCAAAAAAATTACAAGGAGATCGTTTGATGATGTAATATTTACAGAATTTGATCGCAATCCTAATTTTATTCCTGATAATATTTTACCTGATGTTATTACGCGCTTAAAAAACTAAGGAAATTGTAATCCTTATCAAATGGATTTTGTATGTGATGAAATTATAGATAGTTTAATGGAACAATAAAAAATATTTGATATAAGTATTATTTATTTCATGATGTATAACAATTATATATATATATATATATATATATATATATATATATATAATTTTATAACCTTAATTTGAAAAGCATTCTTTTAACCAAACATATTAAATTATTTTTTATTCAACCACAATTTTAACCAAACATATATAAATATCAAATCAACCTTAACTAAAAGTTCTTTTTGTCAAATAATTTTTTGCAAATCACAACCACAAAAGTTACCATAATACAAAACACACAAGTTCATGATTTGAAAGGTTGTAAAATTTTGTTTTTTAAAGTGATTTTTAATTAAAAATATATTAAAATAATATTTTTATTATTATTTTTCAAGATTTACTTTTTATACTACTATATAAAAATATTTAAAAATATTTTTTTAAAAAATATAATTAAACTACAATGTTAAATAATACATAAATGATAAATTATGAAACCATGCCCGCTGTTTTTTTTCCAACCTTCAACCTTGCCGTCATACCATCCACCTCTCAAGTATAACGACGATGTAACGCCATTCTCAATTAACAATCATCAAAATAAATTATAAAATGTAATTTTTTTATGGCATGGGTGTGCTGTGCATATGACTTTTGGATTTTTATTTTTATTTTTTCTCGAAGAGCCAATGAGTGAGTATTTTATTCTGCTGGGACACTTGTTTTAATCCATTTCATAAAATTCATAAGTAGTTTGCTGACAGCAAGTTAATATTTTATTTTGATGGGGGCACTGTGTTTAATCCATTTTGAATAAAAAATAAATGTAGAAACAGTTTCCTGACATTCATTTTAACACATGACATTTGAAATCCACGCAATTATGATTAGAACATGTTTATAAGCGTGGTTATAATTATTTTTAAAAGTATTTTTTATATTGGCACGTTAAAATAATTTAAAAAAATTAAAAAAATATTAATTTAAAATAAAAAACAAAATTTATTTTTTAAAAAATATATTTTTGGAACTTAAAAATAAACAGGACCTAATACCATGACACCGATACCTCAATGTTTTTTTATTTGATAATTAAAAATGTTATTCAACCGATTTGCATATTAAAATGAATTTTTTTTCCAGAAAATTTAAAAAACTTACCGTTGAAGTATTAAGAGAAATGATTTAAAAAAAATACTTATCTCAAAATTTAATCTTGAAAAGTTAGAAAAAGTCTCTTTAATAACTGAACGAACCTCTCGATACTAGCATGCTAGTAAATTCCCCCGTCTCCTTAATCTAATTTCATGTAAATTGAAGTTTTTCCAGCTCAATTGAAATATTTTAAAATCTTTTAAAATATGTATGGAAGCGTTATTACATATGAATGGAAAACAACTAGAGAAAGTTTTTTTTATTATTATTTTAAGAAAGGTTCTTGATGGGAGTTTGAAAAAATATATATTGTCCTTTATTATTATTATTATTTTTTCCTACTGAATTATAAAATTAAATAATATGCCAAATAAATTTATTTTTCATGATATTTTATTACTTTTTTATTTTCAAATTTAATAATTGTTTATGCTACTTTATGGGTTTATTAAAGGAAACTCTCAAGGACACAAACTACTTAGAGAAAAATATCCGGCATGATTATAGTAGACAGTTTTTTTATCGAGATGGGTATCATGGAGATTTCGATAATCTTGTCTATATTAAGATAGATGTGAATTAGTATTCTTCATCAATTTATAATATTTATTTTCTTGATAATTGTGTTGATAATTATATAGTATATGGTGAAAATAATAGTAATAATGATATTATTAATGGTATTCTCACTAATAATTTAAATATCAAGTGCAAAGAAAATATGAAAGGTGTTCAACAAAAAAAATTTATTTTAATTATGTTGATTATTATAATTGCAAGATTACTATTATCAAAAAGATAAATATGTTCAAGGATTACGTAGATAAAATATATATTAATAAAGCAAGTTAGAGGTTCACATTTTATTACTCTAAAAAACAATGGAAGCGAATAATTTGCTAATTGTTGTTCCCCATACAAATTCTAAGATGGAAGGCTAAAATTGATGTCTACAATTATTATATACTCTAAATGAAAATATAAAAAAAGTTAGATAGCTTTGACTAGACACTCATAAAACCAAAAAAAAAAAAAAATTAAACTTTAAGATGAGTTTTTTTCGACCCAGAGACTAATACAATAAGTTTTCAAGAAAAAAAAATATTTTTCCTATCTAGTTAAGAAAATTAAATAATGCACTTAATAATTTTATTTTTTTATAATTTATTCAGGATTTTTATCACTTTTTTTTTTATTTTAAGGTTTTTCTTATTTATTTAGGTTGATTTTTGTGTTTATTTAATTAGTTGTAACTCCTTTAAAAGGTGTATACTATTTGAAGAGAAGTATTAAGTAAAAAAATTATAAATCATGATTTATGACGTTATCTTATTTAACTGAATTTTAATTTTTTAATTTTTATTATTGTTTTATATTTTCAATGATTCATTATTCTTGTTTGAACAATTTAATAATCGAGCAAAATCAATATAAAAATTAATCAAGCAAAACATATATAACAAATTAAACTCTAAACTATAATTTACCTCAACTCATTTTTAACCATCTAAAATATAAAACATGCTTCTATTTCTAGCGTTCATTAGCATATAGAAAGTTTCAGTTGTGATTCTTCAATCATTTCTGTCTGTATTGAAAAGTATACATACCTAACTTATTTTTTGAGATGCATTCTAATAAAATGTAATTGAGTGTTAGGTAGAGAAAAGTATGATTTGAGTGTATAATTTTCTCATCAGAGTACCCTAACCCTTGATTTTTTTATAAATCAAGAAATTCCTACTTTTTTTTTCTTTGAAGTATTTCAACTCCTGATTTTCTTCTCTGGAAGTATAGTCGTGGTTGTTTTTTCAAAGTGTTTTTCATGAAATTTATTAAAATTATATATTTTTTATTTTTTAAAAAATTATTTTTGAGATCAGTGCATAAAAACGATTCAAAATACAAAAAAATATTAATTTTTTTTAAAATTAAATTTTTATAAAATATACATCGTGTTCTCAAATATACATAAAAAAATTAAACAGTCTAGTACCTAATCGATATAACAAAGTGAGAATTAATAAAATTATTTATAAAAACAGAAAGTGGAATACTTTTTTGAAAAAAACGAGAAAATTAATGTCATCAAATGTATATGTTTTTCAAGGTTCACAAGATGTTATATGAAACAATTCACACGATCACAATGTTGAATGGAGCGTGTGTGCACGATGCCAAAGACGCGTGGAACCTGTTTTGGCTTTGTTTGGTGGACTGTCGAGGGTTGCTGGGACTACCCCAGCTTTTCGAGCTCGTTTGGATTCTGATTTCTCTTTCTGGATCCGAATCTGTAAACATAGAAAAACAGTGTAAGTGGCATTTTCTTTTTAACAGTTTGTTTTTGGAAGAATACATGTTTGTTCTAAAATAAAATTCAAATTAAAGCAATGTTTGTTTTGTGTTTTTTTAAAAATATTTTATTTTATTTTATTTTATTATTTCAAATTAATATTTTTTAATATTTTTATATCGTTTTGATATGTTGATATTAAAAATAAAATTTTAAAATTAAAAATTTTTATTTTAATGTATTTCTAAATAAGTAATACTTTAAAAAAATAATCTCTAACTGTAATATTATTAAACGAGCTCTAATTAGATTCGTTGCATGCAGGCAAAAGAATTTTTAAATAAAAAGAATATTAAAGAAAAAAAAAAAAGATTATTAACTAGATTAAAATTATCGTTTCAATTAGTAATTTAAATAATATAATTAAAAAATATAACAAGAATAAATAAATAGACAAAAAATAAAATAAAAATACATTATTTTAATATATTTTTAAATAAAAAATATTTTAAAAAACAATCGTAACCACAACCACACAATTATCAAATATTTTATATATATTTTTTACTACATAAATCTCAATAATAAATTTTACCAAATAAATATCTAATTCTAACAACTAAATATAACCATATTTTTTTTTAACTTACTTCTGTGAACCACAAGTCACATTAACTACCTTAAAAACAAACACTTTCTTGTAGCTGATTCGACACCCAAAACTTGGGAAGTCAGAGTCAGGACTCGAAATCACCACCACTATTTTATTCCCATTTTCTCAGATAAAGGAATTTGGCCACAACCAACTCTGGCTGCCGCTCCACTCCTCGACAGCGAATTGAAGTGCAAGAAATATGGTCAGGAGGCCTCCGCAGCAGTGTAATTAGACCCCGGCTCGGCAAGATGGGGTAGGTGCGTTGATTTGGATTTAAAAATATAATATTATTTTAAGTTTTTTTTAAAACAAATGTCAATATTTAAAAATTAAATCAAATTTTAATCAGATTTTGCGAGTTGACTTGTTAAATTGAAGTTGAATTCATTTTTCCAACACTTGGCTTCAGTTATGCGACAACACATCATATAATAACAAGAATAAGAATATAAAGCACTGAGGTGGTGGCCTAGTGGTGAGCTTGGGAAGAGACTCTGTTCCTTTCCTGCTCATGGTGGGTTCAAACCTCACCAAGACACTTGAGGGCTTAGCTGTTGTGGGAAACTGCAAGTTCATCCTTGCGAACGTCCCGGGTGAACCTTTACCATGTCTTATCTACTCACTGGGTTTGCAGGATGTTCAGTGGCCGAGGATTAGTTGTGGTGCGCGCAAGATGGCCGGACACCCAATAATAAAAAAAAAAAAAGAATAAGAATATAAAGCACTTGAGGTCTTGGCCTAACAGTTAAAGGGACTTGTTCCATTCCTCTGCATCCTGGGTTCAAACCTCATCGTGCATGCCTGTCACCCCCGCAGTGCCTTACATATTCACTGGGTTTGCAGGATGTTCAGTGAGCCGTGAGATTAGTCATGGTGCGTGCAAGCTGGCGGACACCCACGTAAAAAAAAAAAAAAAGAATAAGAATATAAAAGCACTTGAGGTCTTGGGCCGGCAGTTGAAGGGACTTGTTATCTTCCTCTGCATCCTGGAGTTCAAACTTCACCGTGCACGCTTGTCATCCTTCGCGGTGTCTTACAATGTTCACGGGGTTTGCAGGATATTCAGTGAGCCGTGTGATTAGTATGATGCACGCAAGCTGGCCCGGACATCCATGTAAATAAATAAATAAATAAATAAAAGAATAAAAATATAAATATTCGCTTGAAGGGTCGTGCTCCAGCGGTGTGTGGGGGCTTGTCTCTAATGCCGTCCCAAGTTCGACTCTCTATATGTATGTCTGTCACTCCCGTGATGCTTTACTTGCTTACTGGGCTTGCATGGTGTTCAGTGAGTTGTGGGGACTAGTTGTGGTACGCGTAAGCTGACCCGGACACCTCACGCTAATCAAAAAAAAGAAAGAAAGAAAGAATAAGAATATAAAGTAATATAAAATGAATTCATTTTTTTAACACTTGGGATAAGTTACGGGGCAACAAATCATATAATTACAAGAATATAAAAGATTGAAAATGAATCATCAGCGATTCTGAGCAATCTTGGTGGGCCAGACCAGCTAACTTATTAGGTAAGATTAGGTTTAATAATTTTTGTTTATTTTGAATTTAAAATTTTAATGGCTATAATTTTTTTAATTTAAATGTTATTTTAGAATGCGGTTCAAATAATATTTTATAAAAGTTTGGATTTTTTTATTTAAAATTATTTAAATTTTTAGATTATTTTAATTTAATGATATCAAAATAATTTTATAAAATAAAAAATAAAATTTTAATATATTTTCAAATAAAAAAATACTTTAAAAAATAATAATTACCATAATTTTAAACACCCCCATTATTTATCAACTTTAAGCAGGTAAAGTTGTTTTTTTTTTTTTAAAACACAGTATCATCATCTACAAATGATACCAAATAGTGAATGATTACATCTTTCAAGTGTTAAACTAGATTAGTTATATCGGAAATCAGCGATTTATTTTTGGAATTATAATCGTTGGATGGAATGATTTAGTTCGTTTTTCTTTACGTTAGCTCTGACCAAACTTCGGATACAGAGTCGAAATTATGGTATGCTGCAATTGGAGCGCCGTCGTTTTGATGTCTCTACATGTACCCTTAGTCAATTTAGGGATTGTGAACTAATTGTCGCTCTGTAGTTTCCAGAATAAATATATAATTTTCAAAGGAAAATTTTTTTTTTTTTTATTTTACTTTAATATTTTTTATTTTTGATGTGACTGATCTCAAAAATAATTTTTTAAAAATGAAAAAAATATTATTATTTTTTTCTAAATAAAAAATATTTTAAAAAAACAATAAATACAACCGGTAAACACAACCAAACACGCTAAGCTGGCAAAGTTCGGTAAAGCTTAAGAGTACAACAGGGAAACGGCATAAATAATTAATATTGCCTTCTTCGATTTATCTGGCAAAAGAGCTTCACTGTTTTTGTAGTGATGACTCTTCGGTCGGCGAGGCAAAAAACTCCCCGAACCTTTCATCTAGCTTGAAGGTGCCTAGGACTTGTGGCCTGTGGGGGTGATAAAAAATCTGGGCTTACAACTTGACCTTGTCAGGCCAGCCAGCCCATTTCGGCCCTGAGTGTCTCCAGGCGTATACAATTGATTTATTTCCTGAGATTTTCTGGCGAATGTCCTAGGGTATGGTGATCTCGGGTGCTTGAATTTATCTGATTTATTACAACTGAGTATTTGGCCTCATTATTTTATTCAAATAGATGTTCAGACTTTTTTCATTTCGTATAATTGAGTGTTTAAGTAGATGTGTTGGTTAAAAAATGTTTGAAAGTTTGTAATGGCTGTTTTTAAAAGTGTTTTTTCACTTGAAAAATATATAAAAATAATATTTTTTTAAAAAAATTATTTGTAATATCAACATATCAAAATAATCCAAAAATATAAAATAAAATTAATTTTAAATAAAAAAAATTTAAATTTCTTCTTATTTTGATTTAAAATGCAATATCAAACAATAAATTAAATATCAATATGTACAATAAAATTACTGCATTCAATAGATGTCAGGATGGTATTTGAAACATTATTAAGTCAACAAATCACGTAATGGGTGAAGTGTAAAAAATTATATATATGTTTGGGAATATGATAATAATTATTTTTTAAATTATTTTTTATTTAAAAATATATTATAATTTTTTTTTATTTTTTAAAAATTAATTTTGATATTAGCAAATTAAAAATTTCAAAACAAATTTAAATAAAAACAAATTTAAATTTTTGACAAAACACATGGAAAATCAGGCTACGGAACATGTTCTAAATAAATACCACACCTTTTCATTAATAACTGTTCTATTCTTGATGATCAAATACCTTTTCGTTGAAATAAATATATGTTTATAGAGATTGAGACAATGATCCTCTCCAATTTGGTTGGATTTTGTTAAAAAAAAAAAAACATGTGTTCCTAGATTTCCACGAGAAACACATGTTTGACGTCTTCTCCAAATCAAGTGAGGGCAATAACAATTAATAATAAAAAAAAAACACCTAGCTAGAGAAGAGGTTTTTAAGTAATCCTTTTTAAAGTACTATTCACTATTTGTTTTTTAATTATTATTTTTTAATATTAAATTTATTTTTTATTTGGTTTATATTTTTTTTGACCTGAATATCTTATTCTCATGATCATGATTGCGAGTTTTGATATTTTAACTTTAGTTAAATTGAATTATTTTTTTTCTAAGAGATTATATTAATTTTAAGACCTCGAGTTATTAGCTTTTCATTGAATTGTTCTTATCTCATAACCCGGGTCACGAGTTTGAAAAGTTAATTCAATTGACCCAGTTTTTTTCTTTTTTTAATTGACTCTTTTTTTCTTTTTAATTTCATCACTTAATATTATTTTTGATCATTAAACATTGAGTTTAATAGGGTTGATTGAGAATTGAATTTCATAATTTTTTTTGATTTGCTCTCTATAGGATTATCTTAGTCTCATGACTAAAATCGCGGATTTGAAAAGTTAAATTGGGTTAAATAAAGTTGTTTATTTTATTTTTTTCTATAAGGTTATTTCGGTCTCATGACCCGGATTATGAGTTTGGAGGATTGACTTGGGTTGTTTTTTTATGTTTTTTTTTTTTTAATCTCATCCTTCGACGCAAAGTTAATTGAAATTTAGATTTTATAATTTATTATGATTTTATACTTTTATAATTTGATCTTATAACCCAGGGTTGTTAGTTTGACATGTTAACTCAAGTCGTTTTTCCAAGTAATATTAACAATGGAGGATAATACTGCTAAAATAAAATAATCTTCAAATGAAATAATTACAATTGTATTTTAAAATATATACCATGATGCCATATGTTTTAAATAATATTATAAGTTTTTAATGATCAGGGTAACAATTATTTTATAAATAATTATATAAAAACCTAATATACATATTGTTTTTTGAATTTCCCATTAACTATTCAATGAGAATAAAATATCATAATTTTTTTTATAGAAGTGGTTCAAATTAATTAATTAATTTTCATATGGTCACATAAATATCATCAAGGAATAACTTTTTTTATTTATTTATTATTATTTAAAACTTGATTTTCAAACTATAATAATTTTTATTAAAATTTCTCCATGCTATATATATACAAAGAAGCTTTAGTGCATTTGTGTCTAGATAGTTTGTCAGTTAAAAAAAAAAAAAAACTTTTCATATTAAAGAAGCATATTCTTTTACTTTCATTATGAAAATAATTTGACTTTTATGTACGAATTTTGTGTTCATAAATTTGCTCACAATTGAATAAAAACTTTTCATTGATTGAAATATACACCTTCGACGTGTCATTGTTTATAAAATTATAAACAACTTGCAAGAACCTCCACGCAAATAGGCTGTCGAAGAGTGGACCTGCCATAAAGTGCAAGTTGACCACTCAAGAACAGGCGCACGCTCCTGACCACATCCCTGCGCTCCTTGGATCCTTAGATATAAGTTGCCTGTCTTTCTCTTAGCATATACTTTCACGATGGGAGTTTCTAATATATATTTTTTAAAAAAGTTTATGCATGAGATAAGAAACAAGCACAAGTTTGAGTTCATAGCCATTAGGCTTTGGAAATGATAGGAGAAAGTGTTGCGAGAATAATAATAATTGTTTTTTTTTTTAAAGTTCTTTTTTGTTTCATTTAAAAATATATTAAAAAATAATTTTTATATCAATACATCAAAATAATATTAAAAAATTAAAAAAAATAATTAAATTTTTATAAAAAACATTTTTAAAACATGAAATCATGAAATTAGTCAAAGTAAAAAATCTCTCAATTTTCTCTGGAACTCTAACTCAGATCCATGATATATATATATATATATATATATATATATATATATAATCTGACCCAAAAAAAGGAATTTTTTTCCTTTTAATTAACTAATAATGATGTTTTCATCCGGGAAAAAAAGAGAGTTTATACCTCATCTCTGTAAAAAGAAAAGAATAATAATAATCATTTTCGACCATTTTTGAATTTTTTTTATCACCAACGGGCATATTTTCTCAATTTCTTCATGGGGTGATTTATATTAACACATAAAGATTACATTCACTAATATCTCAAAAATCAAAGAAAATGAATTACTACAATATTCACTAAAAGCGCCTAGAGTTGGGATTATTTAGGGCCATATAATACAATAAGATTTAAGATGATGTGATTAGTCACGCGTGACGCAGAAAAGGCAGCAAAATTAATTTATCCTCTGGTTTTGATCTTGAACCCTGCAAATTAAACACCATGGCCCTTAATGGACCTGACAGGATATTACAGGACATGGATACAGTACTTCATGAGAGCACAATAAAATGAAGAAGACAAACAAGCACATTCAATTTAGTCACTATTAGCATCAATACTTATAGAGCCTCCATCTGAGAAGAACCAGCGATGTTCTTGAGCACTTGTTCAACGTGATGTGCCGTATCTGCTGGATAAGCGTCCGCTCTGGGCCTCTCCGGCAAAACCCACCGGCCGTCAGCATTTCTCACCATCCCTTTGTTCTCATCTTGCCGCCAATACGGTGGCACCCCATACTCCCTCCTCAAGAAGTCGCAACTTTTGTTAACAAGGGCGATGTCCCTTTTTGTCGCCAAGCAAAACCGCTGGCCCTTGCCATGGTAGCCATCCACCAAGTGTAAATGAGCTTCAAGATTATGTGCGCAACCCAGATCTTTAGTGGGCTGTAGAAACGGGCTATGGGTGTGATCCAATGCAAGTTCCACCCCAACATGAGCGTAGCTCCAGGGAAATGACATCTTGTCTTCTATGTATCTTTGGAATTGTAGTTTCTCGTTAGCAATAATCCCTGGAACGGTTGGTACCTTATCATGCACATTGATCACCCTCAGCACCTTAACCCCGAGCTCATCGCACCGTTCCTTGAATTTAAGATTTCCCACACGAGGACCCGAGAAAGAGAAGACCGTGATTGGAATTCTAGTCCTGTACTCTCCACCATCCATGTAATTAAGTCTCATCTCTGCAATATCATAAGCACTTAAAGTAGCCAGAGCTGCTCCGAGGCTGTGCCCCGTGATGGTAATGCTAATTTCTTCACCTCTGTAGTAATCAAGAAGCCGCTTAATCTCGGCCAAAACCTGTTCGCGAGCTGAGAATGTGCAGTACTTGCAAGAATTCTCTTTCTTGGTATACAAATCATAAAAACCCAACTCAATCTTGATGGATGGATCGTTTGTGAAATTGGCCACGCAAAGGATATCTTTGAGATCATAAATCCATTCTAGATATGTGACTGTGCCTCTCCATGCAACGACTATGTCGCGCCTCCCTAGCCGTTTGATCTCTTCTTCATTTGTCGTGACAGCAACGTACCCCATCCAGTTCGCGTGTGTGCTCCAAACTCTGCTTAGCTTGGATTTTTGAAAGAAATTTGGGAGGTTGATGTTTGAAGTTGCATAGAGGTATCTGCTTATTTGGTAATTAACATGGCCTTGCATATCCAGCTTTTCAAAGAACTGAGCTCCTCGGTATTTGCACGAGCCACAATACTTGGAGTGAGGATCAAAATCGAAAGAATCGTAGGATGCTTGTGCAAATTCTCCATAACGAATGATTTCTTTGCGGAGATGGGAATTCATTGGGTCCAGTAGTCCTTCCCAGTCATTGCAGCCTTGAATTTCCTTCCAAATTTCGCTAAGAGGCCTCTCGTCTTCTTCATTAACTAGGGTACTTTCGTTTAGTTGTGGAGTTAAAGCACTTGATACAGACGAGCCTTTGATCTTGAGAGTTGTAGAATTTGGTGAAAAGGCTTTGTTCAGAAGAAAGAGAGATTTAGGTTTGTTGAGGTTGTATCTTGGCAAGAGACCTTTAGAGAGAGGCGGTGGAGTTCTTTTCTGGGTGTTGAAAGCCAAACGCAGTGACGCCATGAAAACCTCGTTTTTAACAGAGTTTTTAAGAGAGAGAGGAGGAAATGGAGGAGTTCTTGCTTCTAAGAAATTAAAAGCAGGACTATAACTATATATGGAAGAATTTAGTGGTGGTGGTGGTTGGGGGTGGTGTGGAGGGACACGAGCATGCCAAAGTGCTGCACTAGTTCTGAAACGTGGTTTTCTTTCTTCAAGATCACCCGCTTCATTAATGTGTAAACGTGTGTTAAATATTGTTCTTCAATTAAAAACCGTATGAAAAAAATATTTTTTATTTTTTTTAATTCCTCACATCAATATATTAAAATAAAAAAATATTAATTCAAAGCTTTTTTTAAAATAAAAAATTTAAAAATATAATTATACTGCAGTACAAGATACCAAACAGTATCGAAATAAATTTAAAGGTTTAATGGTTGGTGAAAGAAATTTGTTTTATTTATTATTTTTTTCGTTTAAATTTCAGACCAGTATTAAAGAAATTTTATCACGTTGATGTAGAGTATGTTATTAAAATCACATGGTAAAGATTAGTTTTGATTAATTATTAATGTATAAATTGATTTAAAATTTTAATATAAAAAACTAATTAATGACAAATAGAAATGAATAGCAAAAATAATGATTTCAAAATGTTAAATAAACATTTTAATCTAATATCTTAAGTTATTTGGTAATATTTTATAATATAATTTATATTATTTTTTAATATATTTTTTTAAGTGAAAGTTTTTTGAGCTTAAAATTTACACGAATTTATATTATTTTATATTAAATAAATAAAAATAATAAAATTCAAATTCAAGATTATTTGCTCATTAAAATTATAATATTATATTAAAAAATTATTTTAATTTAATAATTTAAATTATTAAATAAAATGTGATAGTTGATTGGACCGGTGAGATCGAGGCTTTAAATTAGTTTGATAAAGTGAGAATATTTACTGTTTGTAATCATTCGTACAATTTATGTTTGCGTGTAAGTAAGATTCGTCATTTGATTTTTTTCCATTGATTATTGATCAGATATCCACTGGTTAGTTGCCCCAGCCCTGTCGTGACTCGTGAGAGCTTTTTTACGCTGTATTTGTTTTTCTCTGGCGAAACTGTATTTTTTAAAAAATATATTTATTTTATTTAAAATTAATTTTTTATATTTTTATATCATTTTATATGTTAATAATAAAAATAATTTTTTAAAAATAAAAAATATTAATTTAATGTATTTTTAAATAAAAAAACTTTTAAAAATAATCATTATTATACTTTCAAATATCTTCTAGAAATTAAAGTGTAATTGATATTTTTTTATATATATATAAAAAAATATATTATTTTTTATTTTTTAGAAAAAAATATATATTTTCAAAAAATTTAATCTCTTCTCACCATACCTCAATCTCAAATATACACTATAAACCTGGTTTTTGATAATGTTGGATTTCAAACTAATCTGCGTAGAGTTTAATCTAATTCGAACCCAATGTTGAAGGACACGTCAAAAACTTGGTCATCCCAATCGGAATCTTATTCGATTTTTTTAAAAAAGAATTCCTAATTAACGTTGATTTAATATTTTTAATTGGCACGAATTAACTTGTCAAAAAACTTAGATCAAGACTCAGAACAGGTTTAATAGTTTTGATTTTTTTAATTTATTTATTTTATTTAATTATAAAATCATAAAAATAAAAATATGCATTCAAATAAAACATAATGAATAAAATTATGGGGAAAAAAAAGTATTTTTCATAGTTTTCTTTTCCGATTCTTGTGATTTTTTTTTCTTAACAACAAAACTACATTTTTATTAGCATCAGGGTCCTTTGAATAAAAAGAAAAGGCAATAAAAAAAAATATTAAAATATAATTTGAACCAAAAAGGAAAAAAGCATATATATATTTTTTAAAAAATCTAGTGTGTTTTTATTCATGCATTTTCTTTATTATTTTGACTACAATATTGTTTTTATGAAAAGCATTGTCTTTTTAAGGAAAAAACTTAGTGTGATTGTGAGAGAAAGCTTAAATAAAAAAAATTATGAATCGAATATTTTTACAAACTTATATATAAAAAAATGAGAATAATAAATTAGAGAAAAATATAGAATAATTAAAAATTAAAAATTAAAAAATAGATATTTTATTTTTTATTCAATGTTAATGATAGATTATTTAAAAAATTCTAATTATCTATAAACTAATTCATAATCTAATCATAAGAAATCACGATATTCTTTAAAACAATGACACAATATTTTATTTGTAACATGTTTTTTTAATAAAAATAACGTGGCATCTAAAATAAAGGTTTCTCAAAATTATCAATCCTTTTAAATGAGAAAAAAATACATCTCACCAATTTAAACTCCATTACTTTATTAAGGCATTGATTTATTGATTCAATAAAAATATTTATTTTAATCAAATGCACTGTTTTTTAAAACTCATCATGATTTCAAAAGCAAGTTTTAATAACAAATATTTAAATAATGTATCAATATTCTAGACATGATTGAAAATATATATATTGTAAAGGATGTTAAAATCACTCAACCCGATTCATGAATTCACTAAATAAAAAAATACAACAAAAAATACTACAGTTCAACAAAAAATTTAAACTTTACGTGTTAAGACTTACCTAGGCCTTGTTTGTTTCCAGGAATTCACTTTCCTGGAAACCATTTTCCTTACTTTATGTTTGGCAATACATGGAAAGTGAGTATGTAATTCCAGTCAAAGGAAAATGTTAAGTTTAACATAAGGAAAGTGTTTTCCGTTTTTAATTCTAAACACTTTCCTGGCGTGGGCCAATGCTGCGTTGTCATGTTTTTATGTAACTGTTCATGTTAATTGCACTGTTCATTGAACAGTGCAATTAACATACACTGTTCACTAAAAATAGTGAACAGTGCAGTTTTAGTGCACTGTTCACTTGCCTGCGGGGACTTTTTTTTTTTTTAACATTAAAAAAAAATAGTTTAGAGTGAATTTTATACCTTAATATTTTATCCAATTTTATTACATGCTAAAAATATTATTAAAACTATAGTTTTGTCGGATGTATTTCGTACGTAATGAAATTATAAACTATTTCACAAGCTTATTTCAAGCATTTGAAAAAAAAAAATTTATTAATAAATTATTTTCCAATTCATTTTCCATAACACAACCAAACACTGGAAAGTGTTTTCCATAACACTACCAAACATCGAAAAATACTTTCTCGGAATTCACTTTCCAGGAATTCACTTTTCCCGGAATTCATTTTCCAAAAGGAATTCACTTTCCTGCAAACAAACGGGGCCGTTGCACTTTGATTTTTCCATACTTGCCCGTTCACATTAGAGCTTGCCTTGTCGCACTAGAATTTTCTCTTATAATCATTTTTGTAAAATAATTAGTTTCTAAAATTTTAAAAAATATTAATAAAACAAGTATTGATTATAGTACTAACCTTAACCCCCCATCAATCCTCTACCACAAGCATTCATTTAGAATGCATTTTAAGCTTGCTTTATTGAAACAAAAGAATTTTTATAAATGATTTCATTATTAATGTTATCATTTGTGTAATTTCATATTTGTGAACATGAAAATAAATTAATTGACGGTTAACTATATAAACATGTAATTATTAATTTAATGGTTTGTTTGAATTAAACATAATCTCTACATACTTAAATTTGATTTTCATTCAGCTATTAACTTGCCAAAATACGAGGTCTATGGTAGATGGAATGCTAGATTTACAGCCCGTTATTAATGTTCTTATGTTGTTAAAATGTGCATTAAATGTTTTTTTATGATCAATACCTAAAATTATTATGGGCTCGGGAATACTACTGCTTAAAGATGCATAACCGCTTCATTTTGACCCTAAATATTTTCTCGGCATCTAAATAATATAACTAAATAGTCAAGAATATTCAATTAAATTATCAATCTATGGTTTATGATTTTTTATTTTACTGCATCTATCCATCTAAATTTTTTTTTGGCAGCACCTCTCTTATACAAAACTCTACCTAAAATTAAAAAAGAAAATACAAAAAAACAAATACATCACAAATAAATCATCACCCACAAGCCAAACACACACTTGCTATGTATACTTTTTTAGGACAAGGTTTAAAGGTTACGAGCTACAAAAACCACGATATTATTTCATTTGATTTAATAAAGTAAACCAAAACAATGCTATTATACGATTTTAAAAGATCTAATTTTTATACTACAAGTTAAGAAAATAAACCAACTTGCAATAAGTTTTTAGTTAGAAAATACCTTAGACAATGACTAAAAACCCAACCACAAAGAGGAAATAATAAAAGGAAAAAAAATTCATTTACAAAAACTAAAGAGAAAAAAAAAATCACAGCTTGAAGAAGAGATAAAATTAATGACTATTACTTTTGTATAGAGAGGGCAAGAGAGGATCTAGAGGGAGTAGAAGAAATAAGGGGAGAGCTAGGGATTATTTCGAGATACCAGGGTTTAAAATTACTGACAAAAAAATTTGTTTGTTCTTTTATCGGTAATAATCCAAGTTAGCACATCATTGACGGAGTCACTAATGAAAATTTTCATATCATTCAGTGACCATGTTGGTGAATCCATTAATCATTTAAAATTTTTTAGAAATCTTTTGAAAACTACCAAATTCATTGTCAAATTTTCATATATTGGTATATTTTGTCAATGAATCCAATCACGTAAATTCTTTAATAAACTCGTTGTATTTCTTCAATGATTTTATATTCCAATGGTAAGACCATTGAAGAATAAAAATTCCATTATTCTTCTATGTAATTCTCCTATGATATTGTTGTCTATCAGTTATTGTATTAGTATTTAATATCACCAATAAAAAAATAGCTCGTCAGAGAATTCATCTATGTACACTCCTAAATTCTTTCATAAACTTGTTGTAATTCTTTGATGATTTTATATTTTGTTGATGATCCTTTCGATAAATTTATAGTAATTTATTTTCTTATATATTGAATATTATTCCTTCCAAACCTAATTCTGCATTAACAACAAGTGCATTCAAAACACATTAAAACCACAATCACAATAATAAACGTTTGATAAATATACAAAGTTGAAATACACTATAAAATAAAAATAAAAATAAAAATATAAATAAAAATATAAATTTTATAATGATGTTTTATATCTAAAATCATTTCAGATCCATTATTTAATTTGAATCCTTATCATTTCGCCTTTATATCCATCATGTCTTTTTTTATTGAATTGAAATTGTTTGATCTCTTCATCTTCATTATCTCCTGTATTTTCACTAATACTCAATATCAATATGGACATAAATATTCTTTGTGGTATGAAAATTTAAATTTTTTTCTAACTCAATAAATAAAATAACTTGATATGGATTAACTATCTTATCTAGTTGAAATAAATTTTCTTCCTCGATTATTATTATGAACAACTTGGAAACAATTTCTAGATATGATTTTCATAACAAATAACCAATTAATTTTATTACAATCATTTCTAAATAAGTATATGTGTAATATTTTTGTTGGCATTCTCTGGCTAATATGAAAAAATTATTGATGTTGCTAAATTTATTTTTTTTTAATTGATTTCAATCAAATTATGATGATGATGTACTCTAATTCCTTTATTGATATCATAATAATAATATTTGAATAAAAATATTATATTTTTTTTTTATGATTTCAATTTATAAAGAAATTAATTTTAAATACTTTCCAACCATAAAAATAACCACAAAAATAAGTAATCAATAAAATTTGACGAACGCCGGGGTGATCGGCTCCAGCCTAGTAGGGCCCAATCAATGAAAGAGGACAGATGGACCGAGGACATGGGCTACAATACACAACACTCACATGTGTTTGTTTCTGCGATAAGAAATAGTTTTTTTTTTTTAATTAATTTTTTTTTTAATGTATTAATATTTAAAATAAATTTAAAAAAAATAAAAAAGATGTTATTTTAAAAAAAATACATTAAAAAATAACTCCTATTATAATCCCAAAAACTACTTGACAAAATAATAATAAAAACACTAATAAAAAAACGAGAGATTGAAAATGAGCAGTGGAGCCGGAAAGATCGTGTGTGTGACCGGAGCCTCGGGTTACATAGCATCATGGCTTGTGAAGCTCCTCCTCTCGCGTGGTTACACTGTCAAGGCCTCTGTTCGTGACCCAAGTCAGAGTCACTCATTCTCATATGCGCTGTTTCTTTCTTGTTTTCTGCTATTTTTTCTTATATATATAAATAGCATATGAATTATGATGTTTTTTAATTGCAAAATTAAGATAAAAGCGATGATGGGTTTTGAGAGACCAGATTAGATTATTTTTTTCTTTTCTGTTTTAGGTGATCGAAATGTTTACAAAGAAAATATATAAGACGGTGGATTTTGTTAGAAGTAGAAATTGTTGTTGATTGAGAATTACAGATAGTGATTTGAAAGTTCTTATCGTTCTTAGTAAAGATCAAAATCATGAAGCGATGATGATCATGTAATCTGACATTACCTGAAAACATGAATTGTTTAGCAATGAAAAAAAAATTGCTTCTTATCGATTTCATGCAATGAGAAATTCAAAGGTGATTACATTGTCGTTGCAAATGTCAGATTGGTTTGGCATTTAAGGCCATGATCTCCCCTCCCTGTTTAGTAATTGTCCAGCAATGTTTTTGGCATGTATCTTTTGTGGATGTTATTTATTTATTTATTTTCATTTTATTTTTATCTAATTTGAACCATCATTCGACATAAATTGAATAACTTGTCATGTGATTCCTGAAGTCTCTCATGTTTATTATTCCATCTTGTTTTGTTTTCCTTTAAATACGAACATGCAAATCCATATGCAAAATGCTTATCACTAAAACACAAAGCTTCCTCGTCATACGTTAAATCACACCCAACACTGAAAGTAATCTTTTACAGTGTGTACCTTGGAGAAATTTAAAGCTATTCATTTCTAGTCTGGGCATATATTCTCCGTTGATCATGACAGAGTGGCCCAGCTTATGTTTTTTTTTTTCCTGTGAAGATGACTTGGGTGAACTAGTGTACTTGTTGTCCATCACAATTTATCTTTACCAAAAATAGCTTGCTATTTCAGTTATTTACTAACTGCTTTCAATTTATATTCTGTAGATGATCCCAAAAAGACAGAACACTTACGTGCACTTAATGGAGCCCAGGAGAGACTTCAGCTGTTCAAAGCAAATTTACTGGAAGAAGGTTCCTTTGATTCTATTGTAGAAGGGTGTGAAGGTGTTTTCCACACTGCATCTCCGTTTTACCATGATGTGAAGGACCCACAGGTTAATACTGCATACTTAATAACCACCGTTTTTCTTATCTACTTAAGACTTTATTATTCATGAGACCCAGGAAAATCTTAAACGGTTCCACAATATAGTATGTACTGTCTATCCCCCTTTCTTTTTTTTTTTTTGTAGGTGATGATTCAAGTTTGCTGTGATTTTTTTTTTTTTGAGCGTCTAATTTACTGTCACAAGCATTCAATAGTGATATGAAATAGGTTACTTGGTAGCTTTTATATTAAATGAACTTTTCTTCACTGAAACAGAACCCTAATTTGATATGCCAGATTGCAACATCCATTGGCCATATGGAAAGTAATTTAACAATGCATCTGGTTTTCCTTCTAGAAAGCATCAATACTCCCTGGATTCTACCTAAATGCCGACACTTTGAAATATTTATTATGAACACTGAAATGGCTTTAAAAAAAATAAAATATGGCTCAATATCCCATAGTGTACTTGAATTCAACAATAACAGCAATACATGGTGGTTTCATATTGATTCACTTTCATGATCAGATTGACATTATGAATAAAATTATTTCTTGCTAATAAGATGCTGTCGCAAGTGCTTATGACAACGAGCAGGATGTTGTTTTATCCAGCACTGAGCAGTACACTTTTTCTTTGGAAGGTATCCAGTAACGAGCATTCTACTTTTCGAAATATATCTTAATATTTTGTGGCTCTAATCGAGAATAGGTTTCTTTTAATAGAAGGAAAAAAAGTTCAGAATGAGAACATGGGGTAAGTAATCTAGATTTTTCACTTTTCGAAGTATATCTTACACAATTGCTTCTAGGTCATTTGTACTGGCATGTGACTTGAAGCTTACTTGGAAAGAGGAAAAAAGGTCTGGCTTGTATAAATGCTTATTTGCCTTCTCAAATTCTCAAGGGTTATTTGGCTTATATAAATTTATGCCTGTTTTCCTTCTCCGATTCTTGAACTATGCTATTAGAGTGCAATATGGGAACTTGTTCCTTTTAGCTGAAGTTGATTTAGTGTGTGTTTGGCATTGTGGTAGTTTTTGCAGTTGTAATTTAAAAAAAAGTAGGTTAAAGAAAAATATTTTTTACTTGTGATTTTAAAAAAGTAGGTTTAAAAAAATATATGTTTAGTTAAAATTGCTAAGAGATGAATTATTGCATGAAGATAAATGAAAAACACATCTTCATGAATGAAAAATAGATTATATTAGCTTTTACAAAATCAAGGTTTGAAACGCAATTATGTGTTGAGGCCATTGCAAAAAGCAAAGGCTATTTGGCTAACTAAATGTTTTTTTTTTCTCTATGGTTGAGTGAAAAATAGGAGCTACCACAATACCAAACAGTCTTTAGTGTGTATTTGGTAATGTAATGCAGGTACTTTTCAATTAAAAAAGCATGAAATTGATGTTCTTTTATATGTTTTTCATTGGTTTTGATATCTTCACATCAAAACCATTTAAAAACACTTTGGAAGGCATGATTTTGATGCTTTCATGGTCCAAACACATTGAAGCCACATTACCAAGGGGGCCTTCCTGTTGGCAACAATAACTTCTGTCTTTTGTTCCTAGGTTCAAGACTTTTAGAAAAAAATTTGGATATTGAGGTTTGAATTCGTTTGCCTTTTATATATATTTTTTCTTTAAATGGTTATGATCAATTTCCTTCTCAATTCAGGTAGAATTGCTGGATCCTGCAGTGAAAGGAACACTCAATGTTCTTGGCTCATGTGCAAAGCACCCGTCAATCAGACGAGTGGTTTTAACATCTTCTGTTGCTGCAGTTGCTTACAATGGGAAACCTCGAACCCCAGATGTAGTAGTGGATGAAACTTGGTTTTCTGATCCAAACTTGTGCAGGGAATCTAAGGTGTGCACACACCAATATTTTCTGAATCTTGAGAAAAAATTTCGCTTATGAAATTATATTTTTCAAATTTGTCGAGTTGTTTTATTCTTTCACAGATTTGGAAATGGAAATCAAATCACACGGTTCATTTTGTAACTTCTAATAATTCCATTCTAAGATTTCTGTGCTCTCTGGAATATGGTTTTGCTGATTGAACCAGATGGTGGTGTAACAACTTATGTTTTTGAGTTGAGATGGTTCTGACATGGTATCAGAGCCTTGTTGACTAAGTGGTTATGAGTTCAAATCTTACCGTCCTCATTTAATTAATAGCACAAGGTAGTGTGAATCTGTGTAAATTTTAAGTCCAGAAATCTTTATTAAGGGGGTGTGTTAAAGAATAATATAAATCATATCTTGGAACTTCACTTAATAACTTAAGATTGGGTTGAGTTGGTTTTTTAACACCTATTAAATCATTAATGTAAATATTAAATGAACAAAGAGACCCTATAGCCATCCTTGTGATGTAGTTCTAGAGAATTTTACATTAGTAAGTTATTTTTTAATGACCAATTTGATATTAAATCTCGTCAAGTTATATTCAATGAGTGGTTTCTCTCATCCTAGGCCATTTCATTAACACAGTTTTCTGACTACTGCCTTTTGATGTGTAAGTAACGATAATGAAATGTTTCTACCATGTTCATTTGGCAATGGTCTGTACTAAGATACGCAGTATGTTTTCTCTAATACCTTCGCTCCTGTCTGCTTTAAGGTTTGGTATGTGCTCTCAAAGACTTTGGCCGAGGATGCTGCATGGAAATTTGCAAAAGAAAAGGATATGGACATGGTTGCAATAAATCCAGCAATGGTAATTGGTCCTCTCTTGCAGCCTACACTGAATACAAGTGCTGCGGCAATTTTAAGCCTAATTAAAGGTACTTCTTTACACTAGCAAGACTAATCTTTCATCCTATATGCAAGCAGTAGCATATATTTCACCTCAACAAGTCACTCTTCGTGAAGAACAAATCAAAAGCAGATAAAATTCTGTAGAGAACTGGCATAAGTGATGTGAATTGCAATTCAAAAGCTTTAGTTTTCTGTTTATTTGTTATAATTGTTGCATCTTCCATGCTACCGGAGTTCAATGCTGGCTGGCTATCTGTTAAACTCTTTTTACCAAGTTAAAATACTGTTTTGAAGAGGAGAAACCCAAATATTAGTAGTTGTTACTCTATTAAGGTAGAGCATTTTCTTGTCAATAAAGCTTATAGCTATTTTCTTGGCTCTCTGTTGATTGCAGGAGCACAAACCTTCCCCAATGCATCTTTTGGATGGATAAATGTTAAAGATGTTGCCAATGCACACATTCAAGCATTTGAGCTGTCATCAGCTAGTGGGAGATATTGTTTGGTTGAGAGGGTGGCACACTACTCAGAAGTAGTGAAGATTCTGCACGAGCTTTACCCCGATCTCCAACTCCCAGAAAAGTAATTACTTCCCCCCTATAATTTACCTTTTCTATTAGTTGTTTTGTGTTGATGATTTATGCCCTTAGTCACCTTACTCGTGTTCTTTCCTCTCCTGATATTACCTTACCATGTTGACAACATGTACCTTCTTGTCACCTTATTTTGTGTGGTTTTCATGGCATCATACACGTATTTGTTAAGCAAAAAGATTTTAGCAAGGTGGCAGCGTGCCTATCCATTCTTGTGATGCTTATTACCGAACACATTGGTGTGCCAGTTGAAAAGCACATAAAAGGTTTGTTCAATAGCCTGCATTCTATTGCAAAATATGCTTTAAAAACCAGATTACAACACCATGCCAGGATAATAGTGGTTCACTTATCACGTGTTGTGGGATATGAAGGTGGGTGAAGCAACAAAAATGAAAGAATTGACGACAATCAAAGAAAGGATTCTAATCATGTATCTCTTTTGGAAGGTGTTTCATCTTGGAGTATAAATAAACACGATGAAAGTCAAATGGTATAATCATCAGTTTCTTTTGATAATTTCATCATGTTGTAGCTGCTTCTAGTTAATCTGTTTTTGTCATTATGGAGTACCAACGATCATTTGTTTTCATTCTAGGCCACTTTTTTTCAGGAACTTGAGTGTTTGAAGATGCTTTATTGAACAGCTTAGATTGTTTCGTCTATGAGAATTTTCTGTTATCATCTGCAATTTGTTTTATCAAAAAATCTATTAATTCTTTTTTATTGTGAAATCCCTTGGCAGGTGTGCCGATGATAAGCCATATGTACCAATCTATCAAGTTTCCAAGGAAAAAGCAAAAAGCTTGGGTGTTGAATTCATTCCTTTGGAAGCAAGCGTTAAGGAAACAGTTGAAAGCTTGAAGGAGAAGGGATTTGTCAGTTTTTAAGTGTCTTTTGTATGCAAGAATTTTCTTATATGAATTAAATAAATAACTGGTGGAGGATATAGTATCCCCCCTCCCAAGAATTTAGGGCTTGATGATGATTACTTGCTTTTCATATGAACTAAATATAAAAAGAGAAGTGGTGACCCTACCTCTTTGGGTTCATCTTAATATGTATTAGCAATAAATGGAGAAGAGAATGTTCCAACCAATCACAACAAGTTTTTTTTTTTTTTCTTTTGCTGATGCTTATGCAAATGCCAACACGATATCAGCTTGTTATTGACACAAACTTGAGGAGAGAAATCCACTATTACCCTTCTCACAAAGCTGTTTTCTTTTTGTTGTTTTAGGATTTTTATTTTAAATTTTATTCTTTAATATTGATTTTGTTTATTTTAATCTTATGATTTAATTTTATTTTTTAATATTGGATTTGTCTATTCTAATTTTATGATCCAGATTATGAATTTGAAGAGTTAATTGAAGTTTTTTTATATTATTTTTTAATTAATTTTTTATTTTTAATTTTATTTTTTAATATTTAATTTATTTGGATTTAACCTTCATAATTTTTTTTTCTTTTTACTTACTATAAGGTTATCAATCTCATTATTTGGATCATGAGTTTAACAAGTTAATCTAGATCATAAATTTAACAAGTTAATTTAGGTTAAATAATATATTTTTTTTTAAATCATCTCGCAACAATGAGTTTGACTATCCGGTTTCATGACCCAAATCGTAGATTAAATCAAGGTTTTTTTTTTTTTTTTTAGTTGATATTTTTTTCAATATCATCTTTTAATATTTGATTGATTTAAAATTAGGCTTTATAATTTTTTTATTTATTTTTTATGAAGTTATTTTTGTCTCATGACTTGGATTACGAGTTTGGCGGGTTAACTTCGGTTGTTTTTTTGTCTTTTTTAATTAATATTTTTTTTCTATTTCATCTTTCAATATTTGATTAATTAGAAATTAGGTTTCATAATTATTTTGATTTGTTTTCTATGAGGTTATCCCAGTCACTTGATCTGGGTTGTGGTTTTGATAGGTTAATCTAGGTAGACTTGAGTTGTTTATTTTTAATCTGTGTTTAATTGATTTTTTTTTTCAATTTCATCCTTTAATATTGATTTGATTAGAAATTAGATTTTATAATTTGTTTTGATTTGTTTTTATTAGGGTTATCTTGATTTTATAAATCATATTACAGATTTAATAGATTAACCCGAGTTACCTTTAGTTAATTTAATATATTTTTATCCCATCTCTTTTTAAATATCATCTTAATTTTTTTTTTTAGTGAAATTGTATTGGTTAACAATGTCCGAGCTATTTTTGAACTTGTTTATATTAACCAAATCATATTATATTAACTTTTATACCATTTAAATTTTTTAACTAGAAAATATATTTGTAACATCTAAATAATTTTTTGCTTTAAAAAAATTAATTTGACACGCAATTAGGCGAGAAATAATATAGCATATACATGGAGGTGTGAGACGCAATTTTTTTTCTAGTCATGTAGGCCATTTATATCTCCATTTTTTGAAATAACAAAAAAACTAGTTAAATGTGAAAATATTTTAATTTTAATCAGAGGCTATACTTTTTTTCTTTAGTAGTTGATTTTAACTTGAATAACAGTATACAAAATTCCATACACACACGGTATTTCTCCTAGAACAGAATTTTAAATAGAGAAGGAATATAGTAAACAAATTCAGTTAGGATATATATATATATATATATATATATATATATATATATATATATATATAAAATCCGTATAAAGATAGGTTTTATCAAGTTGCTAAGATTGCGGAGTATTAATGTTCAAATCTATCTCTAATATATATATATATATATATATATATATAGTTTTGTTTCCCTTTGCAACTACAAAACATAACAGAATCGATTTTAAGAGTAAATATTGTTAACGCCTTAGAGAATAATGTCGTCTTTAGAAGAAAATTCTTCAGAGAGTCCTGCTAAGGCGTTTACCGAGGAATCAATGCCGAACGTAGAGCATTCTCTCACCACTACAATAACACCAAACATCACTTCAAATTCCTCTGTATCACCGCCCCAAATCCTGATCAATTCAACCTCATTGCCTCCTCCACCAGCACCAGTACCGCAGCCACCTTCTGCCAGTACTGCTTCACCATCACCAGTACTACAGTCACCTTCTACGTTTACATTAGCAGCAGCACCACCACCCAGATTCGCTAATGACCTCGATGACGATCATTATTTCAATAGTTTCCCACCTGGATATAGGTTTTGCCCGCATGATCATGAGCTGGTGTTACATTACTTGACCAATAAGGTTAAAGGTTTGCCATTGCCTCGGAACAAAATTGTAGACGTTGTTCTCTACCAATACGATCCCGAGTATCTTGCAGGTTTTTTATACAAACCCTTTTCTTGTCTTTTGGTTAAGATTTTTGATACAAACCCTTTTCTTGTCTTTTGGTTAAGATTTTTGATACAAACCCTTTTGCTGAGATATTGATGTTATCATGTCTTTTGATTATTCGTTTTACTTTATTTGTTAACACACAGCTTTCCAGTAAACAATACTTGCATGATCATATAAATTTTATGTGTTTATTTGTTAACAGATAGATACAAGAAATTTGGGGAAAAAGAATGGTACTTCTTCACACCTCGGGACAGAAAGTACAAGAATGGAAGTAGACCAAATCGAGCTGCCAATGGTGGATACTGGAAAGCCACTGGAGCTGATAAGAACATCACACATGATGAAGCTGTTGTTGGATATAGAAAGGCACTCGTTTATTATACCGGGAAGGCTCCGAAGGGTGACAAAACCAACTGGATAATGCACGAGTTTAGAGTGAATGAGCCACTTCCTCAAGTCAGAAATCATAGAGATGACATGAGGGTACAATATGATTATTCATCTATTTCTCTCCAATTGGTGTAACATCTTTGTTTTAATTCAATTCTTAACATGAATAGTAACCAAATCTGTTTGTTTTGTTGCAGCTGGATGACTGGGTTCTGTGCAGGATTTACAAGAAACAGGACAAGCGTAATAATGTTAGAAATGGACTAAGGAATGAGGAAGGTACTAATGTCATAAATGAACAAAGGAATGAGGAACATTCTTCAGGGTCAATGGATGATATTGAGGAAGATTATCTCCATGATCATAATTCAAATGATCTGGCTGCTATGGGCGTTGACTATACTGGGGAGATTTACGACATGGGTACTGGTTCTTTAGAGAGTGCATTCCCAGTATTTAATGAGTTAGGTCAACAACCGACTGCTCCGAGAGGATACTCGGATGTTATTGACTTTTTTCCGGCTCCTGCTCACCATAGCAGGAGGTTGCAAGATACACAGGTCCCCATTTTGGCTGAGACATTTGGAAATCCTGCCCCAGCTTTCCCCGTTAATCCTAACAGCTGGCCATACGGGGAAAGGGTATACCAAGACGAGTTTCTGAATCATACGAACTGGTCTCAGGTTAACATTCCCGGCCAATCTCTTGACCGCTATTCTGTCAAGCCAACTTATCTTCCCGGAAATCCTGCTCCTCTTGTCAACCTTCGTCCCACAAATACTGCTCGTCATCCTCTTCCTTACATGAATACTGCTCCTCCAGCTGGCAGCCTTCCTCCTATAAATACTGCTCGTCCTACTGGCTGCCTTCCTCCCACAAATACTCCTTTTCTTACCAGGCGCCATCCTCCCACAAATCCTGCAAATAGTCAGCCAACGAAACTGACGGATGTTGATGCCAAACTTCCCAGACGGCCTCCTCGGCACTTGTGATAATTAGTGTTCGGAGTTGGGTTTCTAGTGGATTTCAAGAATGACTGTCATCAGCTGTCATCTAGACAGCGTATGTACTATCTATTTTTTTATAATCGCGTATGTACCAGCTTTGATTATGGATCTTCTAGGATCTTAGAATTTAGTGAATAGACAATCTAGCTAAGTTAAGATATTTATTATATTTGTTTACAGAATTTCTAGTTTTAGAAATTTAGTGACATGGTTTTGGCGCATCGTTAACAAGATCATTACTTTCTATTTTCTCCTTTCTAGTAATTTAGTGGCATGGTTTTGCAGCATCATTTAATATTTCACTCTATGGTTTTGAGTTCTTACCTTCAGGATTAACGGAGAACGTTCTGCGATGATCGTGTTTGCGAGTTAGTGATCTACTTGTGCATGTTCACCGTATGATTATCACAATCAAGTCTTGCATGAAGTTTTTCGATGTTTGTTCTTTACATGATTATCCCTGTACGGGTAATGTATATGTGTTTTGAACTAGAACCCAGGAATACAAGTTTTTCTTGTCCTGTCTTCTTCGAGCTTTGGCTTAATAATATGGCTTGAGCAATTGCTGGTTCTAGGGTTTATACCATGTGGGTACAGGCTCATATCTTAGTACTTGAAATTCAGTATGTGGAAAATATGAGTCCAAAATGATTAGTTGTAAAGCTCACCCGACTCATATAGAACTCGCATCCGTCTAGGTTTTTTTTTTTTTTTTTTTGAGCTTGGATATATTATGTGGCTCGATGCTCTTTTAAACCAGAGGCCATTGATTTATACCTCTAAAAACGTTGATGGTCTAACAATTCAAAGCTCCCATCATTCAAAGCCACCATCTGTATCACAGCCATAGCTCACACGAAAAATTTGTTTGCTTTAAATAAAAAGAAAATATTTTCTATTTTTCTTTGTAAATATAAAATATTAATCAATAGTATATTCAACCCTATTTCTACTTGAGAAAGAGACTAAAATATTAATATAATTCCTAAAACAAAGGATAATCTTAGAAGAGTAAAATTATAAGAATAGATATTATTATTATGAGTTTTTTTTTTTGTATATGTTTTTTTTTTAAATAATTCCCCATAAATAACAGAAATCATAAAAATTTCTTGATTAATTTCAAATGTCTTTGAAATTATCAAGAAGAATTGAATTCAAATCTTAGATAAAGAAATCATAAAAATTTCTTGATTAATTTCAAATGTCTTTGAAATTATCAAGAAGAATTGAATTCAAATCTTAGATAAGAGTAAATTTTAAAATGTTTATTTACGATTTGTTCGTGAGATTTTACTTAAATCTTAGCTTGATTTTTTTTTTCATCAAATGAAAAAAAAATAAATCTTCCAAATATATATATCTTATATATTTTGAAAAGAATAGAGATAGGTATTGAAAAACAAGATAAATTTCATTTAAAAGATAATTACATATTAGATAGATATTAAAAATAAAGATAAGATTTTAGTTATAAAAAAACTAAAGATAATTTTATTTTAAAAGATTAAATTATTAAGTATGTGTATAGTTAAGATATTAAATTTCAAATATATCTGCAGTTAAAAAAAAATGCGAACTCTGAATCACTAGCATATATGTGTTAGTGTCCTTTTGCAGCTCATATTCATAACTCTTGAGTCGAATGTCCTGCCAGGGAGAAATTGCTTTCGAGTGTCCTACTATGGAGTTTGCTGAGGAATCAAAGCCGAACGTACAGGTTTCTGCTACCACTTCAGGGGTTTCAAACAGTCTTTCAGAGCCTTTCAAGCCATCACCAAGCTCACCATCTTCTGTGAATTCTTCACCACCATCACCAAGAATTGCTGGTCATGATCATGTGATAAATCCAGATAACAATGATGATGGTGGTGACAGCTATTTCAATAATTTTCCAGCCGGTTATAGGTTTCGCCCTCATAACCATGAGCTGGTTTTGCATTACTTGAAGAATAAGATCAGTGGGCTGCCATTGCCTAGGAACAGGATTGTTGATGTTTCACTTTATCAACATAATCCCGAGGAGCTTGCAGGTTCTTTTCTTCTAATTTTGATAAGATATTGTTTCATTGAATTTGATATGATTTATGACCATCTTGTTAGTTTTCTTTTTGTTAATTTAGAGTATATAAATGAGATTTCTTTATAATCAACTTTGTTCTTATTGTTTTATGTATAAGCATTAATGGATTTATGACTGCAAATTAAGTTTATTGTTTTTAATTTTTATCGATGATAGAGCAATTTAAGCACTATGGAGAAAGGGAATGGTATTTTTTTACACCAAGGGACAGGAAGTACAGAAATGGAACTAGGCCGAATCGAGCAGCAGGCGGCGGATACTGGAAAGCCACCGGAGCTGATAAGAAAATCGTACACGATAAGGCTATTGTTGGATATAGGAAGTCACTGGTTTATTATAATGGAAAGGCCCCCAAGGGTGATAAAACCAACTGGATGATGCATGAATTTAGAATGGAAGCTGCAGCTCCTCCACCCAGAAATAACATAAATGACATGAGGGTATATGGATAATCAAAATCCAGCTCTAATTATTAATTGATCAACAGCTAGCATTTGCTTTTAATTCTTTCTTGACATGATTAGTAACCAAGTTTTTTCTTGGTGCAGCTTGATGAATGGGTTTTGTGTAGGATCTACAAGAAAATTGAGAAGCCTGTCAAAAATCGAGAGCAATATTCTACACAGAAATACCAGCTCCTTATTGGTCCAAATGATCTGGCTGCTATGGATGGTGACCGCAACAGTGGTACTGATTCATGGGAAAATCCATGGCAGCAACAGGCTACTCCTCCTTTAGCTGGATTTGATGACTTATTTTTCTTCTGCAACAGTTATTCTGCAGCCCAGGTCCCATTTTTACCAGAGACTTACGAAGATCCTATCCCCATGCTTCTGAGTTCCGACTTTTCAAAAGGGTTGCCAGAAGAAATATGGAATCCTCCCATCCTTCAATTTGATCTAGCTGAGACATTTAACTTGTATGGTAGCACGGAAGATAATCCTGAGACCACCACTAACCTCCCAGCTGAGAATCTCCGAATCAATCCTTCTCCTGCAAGCACCGGTCGATCTGTCAACATCAGAAACGTCTGTTGAGACCAAAGTCCCCAAACTTCCCCAGCAGCTACCTTATTGTGTTGTACGTTTAGGTAGATCTCATCAGCCTTTTCTCCTAACTAACATCTGTTCAGGTTTGCTGATGAATTTTCTAGTTTTAGGGATTCAGTGAAGACTCCTTAGTAGCTAGCGATATTTTTCGCTATTTTTCTTACTGGTATGTGTTTCAACATTCAGAAGTATATGAATAAACATGTGGCGCATGATCAGATGTATAATTTAGCGTTGTTCTGTTTGAACCACAACCAAACCTTTCGTTTTTTTATCTTCCCGCACAATTGCTACACCATATTATTATGACTCCAAGGGCCCAACATTCTGCAGCAACCATTTTAGCATATATATATTTTGCTTGTTTCCGTTATCTATATGAAAGGGAATCATCAGTTTTCGGCAATCAACGTAAGGCCATGCCATGAAGAGGATCTCTTTTGAAGTTGATAAAAGAACAGGTATAGACTACATAAGAACAGGATAGTAGTCCCAACAGAGGGAAACTCAAAATCTGTTTACAACTGGCTCGCTCTATCCCGGCCCCAGTCTTCTTAACCCCTCTCTATCTAAACGATTCTCCAGTGAGTTACGATTATCTAGTATCATGGATCACCTGTTGTAAGGTTTAGTGCATTTGAAACGTTTGATCAGTGATGCATCTCCGTTTTTTTCGTGTAACAGTGTTTAAAGCATCTCATGCCACGAATTCTTCACATGGTTTTTTCGACCGGTGTTGATGAAACGCTCCTGATTCTTGCTTGTCTTCTTATCATTTGCAATGGCATCCTAGAGCTAGTAGAATCCTGTATTGTCTGTCTCGTTAAAAGCTTCTACTTCTGTTTTTGTTTCACAAGTACACAGGTTGATGCACATTCCGTAAGGTAGAGAACTTGTGTCAAGACCTAAAAGAACTGCAATGGTAATTCTTGGATCCCCCGCAAACTAAACATGGACTTGTTCTCTAGGGCGACACATTTGAAGTTTGGCTCTCTTATAGTCAATGTATTTAGATAGGGGAAAGGGGGAAATTTGATGAATTCTCAGAATTTGAAGTTTTCCTGCACTGGGTAGTGCAAAGGGAAAACTGCTCTACTACTTTGTCTCGCCAAGGCAGATGAATTTCCAATATCTCTAAAAAGTGACCGTTTTGGAGCATTAAGTCCACCGGCGCAGGCGTGTGGCCTTCGGCTGCCATCACTAAAGGCCTTCTTCTG
This sequence comes from Populus alba, assembly GCF_005239225.2. Classification (NCBI taxonomy): domain Eukaryota; kingdom Viridiplantae; phylum Streptophyta; class Magnoliopsida; order Malpighiales; family Salicaceae; genus Populus; species Populus alba. Next base: position 5,518,531 of record NC_133292.1, read on the forward strand.
GCGACAATCATCATTAGGATTACGGTTTTCCTTCAAACGACAAACTAATACTCGCTTCTCAGTCACATTTGGAGCCTCCAAAGACACTGATGGTAAGTTTTTAGACCTTGATGTCTCTTTAACTCTTTCCTTCCTCAACCTCTCGAGCTCCACTTGAAGCACAGCTACCTGATTTTGTAGCTCATTTGCCTTGGCTTCAGAAGAGAGAGCTTTGTGTCTCCATTCTTGCACCTGTACAAAGCCACATTATTAATTTTGTATAAATGCAAAAATGTATTGACAAGCTTAGGATCAAATGTTGCTGTATCAGTCTTTTACCCTTAACTTGAGTGCCTAAAGTCCCATTCTATTCATCCCCCAGACAAATCGATTCATAAGCCATCAGCATTTGCAGATAAAACTAAGGAGGCTATTATTCAAGACTGTCCACGTTTACTTTTTGTAATCCAAAAATTGATAGTTGGAATCTTTCTCAATGTTGGGTGTTGCAGAAATGCGAACTTTGAGGGGGAAAGGTGTTTTCTAAGACATTTAGAAATAGTTTTCACTGCCAAAATCATTTCGACATTTTAACTTTCTTGAACTTCATTGAGCTATTTAGTATGTTCCATGGTATTTTGAGCAATACACTTCCACCGGGTAGATTCGATGCCTCGGAGAAGAAGAAAGAAATAGATAGACGACATAGAGCTTGGTTTCTTACAGCAGAATTCAGGGATTGAATTTGACAATCAGAATCAAGTGCTCTAGCTTCCCAAAAATCTCTAGAAGCCTGCAACTCTTCCATCTCGTTCCTGACTTGCCCTAGCATCTCTTGCATTTGGGACCACTGCTCTGTCTCAGCCTGAACTTGCTCAATGACGCTTCGCACTATGATCTTGCAGCACCCAGAGCATGTTTTCTCCTCCTGTAGAAGAACTTTCGTCATCATTCAGGCAACAAGGTTACAGCAATTATGGATACCTATTGTATGATATCCATAGAACATTTGATATTAAAATCCTACAAAGCCAATAAGCTGACTAAGTTTTTTCTGGTCATTTAAAAATTTTACTGCACTGTTTAACATATGTTCCACAGACCTCGCTGAAATTGATTAGGACTTCAGGAGTGTCACCAAATCTATACCCTTAAACCACGCTTGGTTTGCTCAACAGTAACTCCAATCATTAAGATGCCCCCTCTTCCTAAAGCCAATTCAATAATTGATGCTTACAGTCAAAACTAACAGATTGTAACAATGGATTTTTACCTTGCATGGTTGTCTTGTTGAAGATGAAGGCATATCAGGAAACTCTATTATTCTCTTGGAAGTGGAGGCATTATTGGCAGCAGAACTGCTGGCTGTAGAGTGCATTGAACCATACTCGTCTTCCATTCTCTCTAACAAGCTTCTATTTGACAATTCCTCCATTTTCCTTCTCAGTATCTCCATCTGCTGCACATTGTTCTCTTCTAGAAATTAGCCATGTGCAAAGTTAAATCTGACATAATAATGGAAACTATAGCTGTATTTCTTTGCTAAATAAATGGAGAGGACAGTAATTGACATGTAAACCTCTGAAAGTCATTGAAAATAATAACAGGAAAAGAAGTTATTTGAGCTGTGTTCCTCAGTTTTCTCGGCAACTAAACAGGCATATATATGCTAATCTGTTTGCTTTAGGAAAAACATTTAAAAGAAAACCAAAATCACATGGATTACAGTGATAATTCACCTTATATATGCACTAAAATTGAAATTTTTCGACTTCATAGAAGTGAACTGTTCGTTCAGAAATCTAAAAACTAAAAGAACAGTCAGATTCATCTATCTAGTTTTCTTAAAACAAAGAAGATACTGTAACTGAAAAAAATCTTAAGCAAGGAGAGGTTAAACATTACATTGCAACTGCGATTTGAAGCAAAAGTCTCATGGACACTGCAGTTTGTTTTGATGGACAAGCTTGCTTCCGCCACCTCTTGGATCTCCTTAACGCATATCTCGTCCGTTTCTCCTCCAAAGTTCTTTAGCCCTCTTTGAAGAAGACATACTTGTCTATCTAAATTACTACACTTTCGACCTTCTAAATCCTTAACCCCTGGTCTTCTTTGCAACTTCTCTAGCTTCTCTACCAATTCTTGAATCTTCTCATCCAATACCATGCTCGCATCCTTGCCATCACAAATCCCTTTTCTCCCCTGCAAACAAATCACAAAACTAAATTCAAAAGAAAGAATAAAGAGGTATGGTAAATTTAAAATTAGGCTCAAAATCATATCCTTTAGAAAGCTCTGTTTGATTGCAGAGAGGCTATCACAAAACTATACAAACTAGATAGATAGGGCCTAGTTAATAATAATCAAGAACATGACACGTTAAGAGAATAAAAAAGTAGACTGGTAGCTGTGTCAGTCTTGCTTGAGTTGAGGCATGGTTATCTCAAGTCCCATGCCTAAAAAGTAAATTATTTTCTTTTTCTAAAATTTACCAGGAATCAAAATTATGAACTCTCAAGAACCAATCACATCACTGAAAATGTTAAAACCCAAATGAAAACAGCAACTAAAATTAGGAAAAGGTAAGAGAAATACTAACAGAAAGCAGAGTTTCAACAGCAGATCTCAGAATCCTCTCCATTTGAACCCTTCTTCTCTCCATCTTCTTGACAGCAATCTCTCTCTCCATCCGCAACAAATTACACTCTGCCCTCAACATCTCAGCTTGAAACCTCCACTTCTCCTCCTCCATCGCCACACTCTCCCTCTCCTCCACTCTCTCCCTCCTCTCCTCCTCAAAGCACTGATCACCCCTGCTACCACTAGCCATCATAATTGGCACAACCCCTCTTGCAAACCCTCTTTCTTGATCAAACAAAGCCTCTAACTTTCCTTTCTCGTCTCTTTGTGAACTTGGCTTTGTGGCATTGGCCTTTGGCACTTGTGGTTTCCTGCGAGGCCTTCGAGGTAAATGGAGGATTCTTGGAGTTGGTTGGGCTGGTGGGTATTGCCATTTTGGTCTCCTTGTTGTCAATGTTGTTATTGTCGATACTTTATCCATTCAAGAACAACAGCTACTTTAGTTTTTTCTTATTTTTTTCTTCTTGGTTTTCAGATACACTTTGGTTTCTTGTCAAAGAAAGGAAAAGAGTTTCAAGATCAAGATTTGAACACAGATAGTTCACAACAACTTCGTTTTCTATTGGTGGATACAGTGTAGTAGAGAGAGTTTGGAGTTTTGAACATAAATTTTTGGCACTAACAACTTTCCTTTTTGGTTTGAAAAAAACACAGGTTTGTTGTTTGTTTTATTATGTAGGAATTGGCCTGCCGAGAAGCGGGTTCTAGTTGAAGTAACAGTTCGGAGCTACAGATAGAAGTCAGAGTTTGGACTCTTGTGACAGATTATATAGTACTTCTACTAAACTTTAGTTTTTGAAAGTACTTCGATTATAGTTTATGCTTATATTGTTTTTAGAGCGAAATAATAATAATAATAATAATTGAACCCAAAATGTACCATTTTGGATTTGAAAAGAGATTACTTAGAGAAGCCAAACAAGAGTCCAGTACCCAAAATATACCATCAATTTTGAACCCAAAATTGATGAAAGCTGAGAGAGAGAGAGAGAGAGAGAGAGAGGAGCGGGAGAAGTTAAGGCTACAGGCGTGCAACCTCGTTATGTGGAAGGAACAGAGATTTCAAATGAAAGCTGTGCTGTGAGTGTTTCTTTCTCATGTGCTGCTGCTGCTGCTGCATAAATTTCGTATACTTGGACCTTGTTTTCTTATGGAAAACTGAGAAGGTTGTGTAGTTACTGTTGCATCAACACTAACCTGAAACAGAAAAAAAAAAGTTTCTTTCATTTCTTACTGCTTTTGCTCTTCGCTTTTTATTTAGCTAATGGACCAACAAAAGAGAAACTTCAAGGTCATGGATTGCTGTCTGAATAGCAGTGCTCAAAATTCTTTTATTTAGAGATTGAAAGCAGATTAAACAAGTAATTTATATTCTTACCAAAAAAAAAATATTTAGAACAGTAACCATCAAACAGTCTTCTCGCATCAAACACTCTATACATGTACTAAAAGGAAATCATCTTTTACAGCATAAATGACACAGTTAAAATTTTCTTTAATTTTTCTTATTTTAGCGGGTATTGTAGCGATTGTAAGTCTGTAATTTTTTGTTATTTTTTCTATTTATACTTTATATTTTTATCATTTTGCATTATACATATTTATCACCATTTTTTATCTTTATATTTTTTCTCTTTTTCTTTTTTTTTTGGAAGAAAAATATTATTTTTCTTTTTTATATTTAAAATATTTATCACTCTTGCCCTATTTATACCTTCTTTTTCATATCATCATTCTTTTTAATTTGTTTTTAAATATTTTTTTTCCTTACATTTTTTTCTTAAAAATAACTTGTTATACAAATATTAAGGAAATGGTGTTTCAACATAGCAATGACAACATTATCTTATTTTTCTACTGCATTGAAAAATGAGTTTGAGATTTTATATGTTTTTATTAACCACTATATTTTATTATATATAAACATTAATTTTTTTATTAACTGTAATATTTTTTACTCATTGTAAAAAAACATGTTAATAAAATCTATACATTAATTTATTTACGTTGTAAAAAAATTATTAAACCTGCAACTAGACGGGTCAAATAGACATGTTAACATTTTTTTTCATTTATTCATAGATAGTTTTTTTATTTATTTAATTAAATGCATGCATTGACTATTTTATTTATAATTAGAAATTTTTATTAAAAAAACACATTTAAAAGCTCAGATCAAAAATATTATTCAACCTGCAACTAATGGCAAGTCAAATAACTAGTATCTATACGAGATAACTCCGAGTAAAACTACAAAGATTATGAGAGATGGCATATCTTATCTATACGAGAGGAATTTCATAGAAGTCGATAGTCTAAAAGATTTCACTCCATTGCCATGCTACTGATAAATGATGCATGCAAATCTTGCCTGCCGCTTCACCTGTTGTGCAAAAAACAATGAGTTCATTAAATAACAGGGGAGGTGGCATCACCTTCTCCGAACTCAAAATAAATGAATTTGGATCTGGTTCACGAGCTTGCTTAATAAATTGAAGAGAAATCGTAGATGACATGCATGTTCAAATTTGAGATAATACTACAACAAGTGTGTCAATTTTAAGATTTTTACAATCTACTGTATCATTATTTATTCTTTTCAAATAGATGCCTGGATTCGTAACAATCAATTGAAATTTAAAGATATAACTGTCAATTTGGATGTAGGTGTCCCTAGAATCGTAAAAAATAGAAGCCTCAAGAGTTATCCCTGGGAATGAATTGCAGGAATTTACACAAGATTTACTTCTTTTTTCCATGTTGAAAACACGTCCAAGGAGAACAGAGCATGTTTTGAGCACGAGAATAGCCCCTTGACATCCACTCTTGGCCACAGGATTTCATAACCTCAAATTCTGGCAAAGATAAAGCAACACATGGCATTAATCCATTCGTCCAATCATTTCTTGGGATAAGGAAATGGATGGTTGTCTCCCAACAAGTCCTTGAGCCATTCACACTCCTAGAACTAATAGTGGTTCAAGCCATTCTCTTACGTGCATGTGATTGTCAGACACTAACACTGAGCAACAGAGAGGAAGCAAGAAATTTGCAGAGCAGAGATGGCATCCATGACCATGACAGCCTCATTCCTAACTGGTTCCGCCATGGCCAAACAGCCTTCGACAACCCCACGTAGAGGGCTCATTGTGGCCAAGGCCTCAAGAGCCACAGAGGGAGTCAACGTGGAGATGAAGAACAGAGAAGAGAGCAGCGGTGGGAGGAGGGATTTGATGTTTGCAGCCGCAGCTGCTGCTGCCTGCTCCATTGCCAGAGTCGCCATCGCTGATGAAGAACCTCGGCGAGGGACCCCAGAAGCTAAGAAGAAGTATGCTCCTATTTGTGTCACGATGCCAACTGCTCGTATCTGCCGCAACTGAGAATCTGATGTTCCATGTAATGTTCCTTGATGTAATGTAAAAGTTGTCCTCGCTTGTATGCTTTTATCGGAGAACCCTCTTCATTTCAAATCTCATCTTCTATTTGATTGAACCCAATTCTTCGGACCCAATAATCCTGTTTTTCAAGGTAAAACGTAGGATTTACCTCCTATTATGTTGGAAATGTTAGTAAAGTGTTGGAGTTGGCTTGCAGCACCCACCCTTGCTGATCGAACAGCCCGAGTTTTCCTTGAATTTAGACACAGTACTCGTCTTCTCTGGCTTTTGAGCTCCATGGAATGATGCTTTTGAGCTCCATGGAATGATGTTGAATCCATTACTTATGCTAGCATCTTCCCCAACTCCACACCAAACAACAGTTAAACACGATAAGAAAGCAAAATACCTGTTTCTCATTCCATATGCTATGAATCAAGTACTGTGCTTATTTACCACCCAGATCAATCAATCTGCTTCCAATATATTTCTGTGTGGCGCCAAATACAGTGGTAATCAATCAGACAATCGCAAACTATGTTGCTAATGCTGTACAATTTTATGGAAAAGTAAGAATACATCCCTGCCGTGATTCGAATTAACGAGCAACAAATTAATAACCATGAATAACCACAAAAAAACCAAAGAGACTGCCTTTTGTATTCCCCCTTTCCTTTTGGGTAAAATACATCAATGGCGACACCCTGGAAAGGTGAAATGGGGATTTTAATAAACGTGTACCACCACTAAATAAAAATCTGTTCCAAAATTATCGCAGCAATTTTCCATTTTTTTCTGAAACTGAACTAGTTGCCTTAAGATGCCACCTTTGGAGGTTAAGCTTCAATTTCCAGATGCAGTTTACTATGAACTAAGAAGGAATTTGACTACCTAAGAGCCTCAATTGTGCAGGAATTCAACACGCTATCCAGCCGATCCCATTTGAAAAATGGGAACATCAAAAACTCGAAAATTCCAAATAAGGACCAAATCAAGTTAGTTGTACATCTGCGAAAAGAATTCAGATGAAAATGCAGAAGCTGTCCATCAAGAATTGCTGGATGACAGAAAAACAGAGGTTTCCCAGGTTGCTTTTGCACTTCATTATCTAGGACCGGTACTGGTTGCATAATTCTTGGATAATAAACTGAAAAGAGAACATATTGATGATTATATGCATGGAAAAGAGATTTTGTTACAGGATAAATAAATGAAAAACACTCAGACAAATCTTGGCTTAATAGGATACAAGGCCTGGTTCATCAACAATATAAAATAAAGGTCTTGTAAAAACCTGAACAAGCAAAATTGTGATACAAAAAGATTTGGAAACTTGGCATTACAGCTGTTACCGACCAGTAACAGCACAGAGAGTTAGAAAGAGAAATTGTTCCACATTCACCTTAAGCCATTTTGCCAGGTAAGAAGATTGCAGAAGATGTGTAGGAAACTCATTCCCCTTTCCCATTTTGCTGGGCAGAAGCATAATTTCGAATAACTTCCATGGCCAGCTGATGAGCAGTCTTATTCTGCAATTTTGCAAGTTCATCCATTTTTTCATATGTATCCTTATCAGTAAAAAGTCTCAGGTTGTATGTGGACCGTGTAGCCACCACACCATCCCATTTCTCAACCCACTCTTGAAGAGTTTCAAATCCCTGATAAAAGAGATTGAAGTCAATATCTTTAGACTACTGGAAATTTTCAATAGGATTGGATAAAAATTCAACATGAAACAGCTAACTTTTCCTCAAATGGGTTGAGAGATGATAACTTGCAAGGTAGTAATCTCTATACTCACCACACGGTTTGTGAAGTCACCAAATGATTCTTTGGATTGTCTTTTCCTTTTCCAATTATAAAACAGAGGTTCCAAAACCTTTTCAAGGTCATGAATCTTAACCTTATTCATGAAGGTTCTTGCTAATGAAGTTTGATTGGGTGTTCCCCCAAGCCAAAGCTGTTTAAAAACAACAAAAACGGTTCACTACGTTTTCTTTTAATTCTCATATGTAATACTGAAACAAAACAAACAAAAAGAAGGACATCAATTCAGTCCTTGGTATACCTGGTAGCTATTAGGGCCATCACCAACAAATCCAAGTTCAGCCATGTATGGTCTGGCACAGCCATTGGGACAGCCAGTTGCCCTTATTACCACAGATTCATTGTATTTGAGACCAACCTGAAATCACAAAAGACTACCAGTAAATAGTCTTAATGTTCATTTGCATGCAATTGACAATTCACTACATTCATCTATCAAAAGCTTGGTTCAATTCTGATGAACTCATTTGAATGAACACACCTTCTCGAATACAGCTCTAATACGTTTGAGGATGTCAGGTATTCCCCGTTCAGCTTCGGTTATTGCCAATGGGCACAGTGGTAAAGCTGGACATGCCATTGCAGTCAAATTGAGGGGGTCTACATACTTGGGTTGCTGTGCATGAGCAATATTAATCAAAACCAGAACAACTGAGAAAAATGAAACAAAACCAGCAAGCAAAACAAAAACCTAGCAAACCAAATAAGCACTATAATAACGCCCAGAAATTCATCATTTGCCAACTGAACAGCAGAATCATTCAGACAGTAGTAGAAAGGCATGAAACAAGAAACAGAGATGCTAAATGGGTCCTTCTGACATACTATACAAGAATGTTAAAGATTTTGAATGTCAATTACCATTGAAAGGTTTACCAGAAAGGTAGACTGTTTGACATGATAAGTGATTACATCCATAACATTAAATACAAATTCTGAAAAGGTGTCCACTGATAAATTAATAACTTGAGTAACTACAAAGACAATCCTTACCGAACCTAATTATTAAATAAAGGCAGCATGAGATTTCAAAAGATGTCCTTTGCTCTGTGGTTTTATCGGAAAAATAGATGACTAACAAGGAATAAAGATTCAGATCTTGCAATATTGTGGCATTTATAACAGTCTGACTGCACATCACATTTGCAATTGTGTGCTAATGCCACTTTAATGGAACCATCTGACAAGACCTACCCAATTACTGCCATGTATGAAATCCTTTCTTTCATATATGAAACCAGGAAATCAAATCCTTTCTTTAGCTCACAAACAGTTTCATGATTAATCCATTAGGAACTAAGGAATTCAGTTATGCAAATCCTAACACCAAGTCTCAAGTAACATGAAAAAAAAATGTTATATGCCCAGTCAGATTAATCAATGGACTCAACTCTGGGAAAATTTCACAGTTATGGAATACCCGGACAGGAGATAATGTGGACACCAAAAGTGAAAAAACCTTACCAGTAAACCAGCCTGTGCAAGAGCAGTTGTGATTGGGCGCTTCCATGCTTTGCGAATACCACACAAGATGATGTTCTGGTTTGGTGTGAGACGTACATCCAAGTTGTACTTTTCTATTATTTCCCTTAATGTCACCTTCATTTCCCCCCCAATACGACCACTATCAACATGGAGCCCACAAAACAAGCCACCATCACCCTGACAAGAATTTTCAATCTATCAGTAAGCAGAAGGTAAAATTCAAGAAGCAAATAAGGTACAGATAAGAAAATGTTTGATCCTAAGCAGAATAGCCATAACATTGTAATGTGGTGAGACAGAACCAAAGTTTACACTTATAAATTAGGGATAACCTGCTCGTGCCATCCCAAGTAACTTTTAAATTCCCACTCAGGCAACTCACGGGAAGGCTCAAATTTCTTCCCATAATATTGCTCCACAACACTTCTAAACTTCTCAATTCCCCAGGAGCTTATCAAATATTTCATTCTACTGTATTTACGATCATCTCTCCTCCCATTTTCTCGTTGAGTGACAACAATAGCTTTCACTGCATATAGAATGTCTTCTTTTGGTACATAACCCAATGGTTCTGCCAACCGAGGAAAAGTGGTCTCTAGCCTATGAGTTCTTCCCATACCACCACCAACCTGCATCACATCAGAAATTGTAAGAAACAAAAAGCTGTAGGCAATTAAGAAGAAAAAAGAAGAATTTTTCAGTATATGTTAATCTAATCTTACATATAAATTAAACCCCTGAGGTTCCCCATCAGCATCAGTAACAACAACCACACCAACGTCATTTGTGAGAAGGTGCACAGAGTTGTCTGTTGGCACAGTGACTGCGATTTTGAACTTCCTAGGCAAGAATTGAGTTCCATAGATGGGCTCTGGTGAATCAGGAAAATTGGTTCCATGAGAATTGTCATTGCGGGCCTTCACTACCTCTGGAGGTTCTGCGGACATTATTTTCTCTCCATCCACCCACATATCATAGTAGAAACCAGACTGGGGAGTTAGAAGTGCAGCAATATTATCGGCGGTTTGCTGTGCAAATTGGTAATCTTTTCTTGCAAATGGAGCAGCAGGGGCCAAAACATTCCTGTTAAGATCACCGCACGCACCAAGAGTTGAACCCATGCTATGGATAATGCTGCTCATCACAGTCTTGAGGTTCTTCTTTAGAACACCGTGGAGCTGAAATGTTTGCCTGGTTGTCAATCGAAGTGTTCCGATTCCAAACTGATCAGCAAGATCATCCATGGTCAAGTACAATTTGTTCGGGACTTTCCCACATGGATTCTTTGTACGAAGCATAAAAGAGTAAGATCTTGCCCCTCGTTCATCTCTGTTATACTGCTGATAGCTCCCATGGAACTTGATTATTTGTGTAGCAGACTCATTAATGTTCGGGGCATCTGTGAGCAACTCCTCATTAAGAGGGTACCTGATAAAATTGCTGTGTTCTTTGATTATCTCAACCTTGCTACGCTTAGTTTCAGTCTCCGGCTTTACTGGCTGCCCACAAAAATTGTGCAAAACATGAAAACTAAACTAGACAAACTCTATCGCTAATAATCAACATCGAGGTTATTCTTATCAAGAAATTGACTTTGCAGCCTAGCCTTACAATTCTTTATTGTTCCAAAATAAATATAAAATGTTAACATTCATTAACGAACTCAATCTAATTAAGTTATATCAGAAGCATTTCAATTTCATAGGTTCTAGACACCTTTCTTATTCTCCCAAATCTACTCAGCACAGCACATTTAATAAGAAATTCAACAATCATGAAACAATTCTGAGTACACTTTTATCTTTTTTTAAAAAAAAAAAGTCATATAGAACAGACACCAGATTGAAATAAAAGAAAAAAATATCACCCTTTACTTTCGACGTTATTTCTTTCCCCTGCATCCAAACAGAGCACGAGATTCAAAAAAGCAGCTTTTGATAAAAAAAAAAAAAAAAAAAAAAAAAAAAAAAAAAAAACCTCAATCCAACAACAAATCAAAACTGATATGCCTGTGCTAATAATTAAATAAGCTTTCTTTTCTCGCATTTCCCTCTTTAGCCTTCCAAAACAGAGAACAAATCCAAACACAAAAGAAAACTTCGGAAACTCAAAGCAGGGAGAGAGGAGGGGAGATTGATTGATTGACGTAATCTAACCGTGGAGACAGCTCTGATAAACGCATTGGGTCTAGCAATTGAAACTGAAAACAAACTGACATGTCTCCTACTCAAACCAACTGAATTCCTACTCCTCAATCCATCATAACCCCCTATCTGAATCTTCTTCCCCTCCTTCAACACTGCACTATGAGCTGCTCCATACGACGTCGCCGTCGTCATCCTCCTATCTCTCTTATCTCAAACAAAAAAACTAAACCCTGGATAACAAAAAAAACAAGTAGCAGAGAAGCAGCGAGATTGATAATTTGTGGAGACTGGTGAGTAGAGAAGATAGATCAAGTTGACAGCGAAAGCCTTAAAAATTAAAACTGTGAAGGGTTATTTTGTTTTGTTTTTCTTGTTTTTTTTAACTCTATTTGCTATTTGCTATGGTGCGCTGTCACGTGCGTGACACGAGTGTTTTTTTAACTGGTGACTATGACGTGCCCCCACGAGCTTCTAGTCCACGCTCTGGCAGCTGTGCGGGGAATAGCTGTTGAAGGGCCGAGAGGTGTGGTAAGGAGCGCGTGGGAGTGTAAGAGACAGACATGCAGCAAAACCAAAGTTGGGTTCTATGGTGCATTGAACGTGGACGGGATTAGGTTGGTTTCCTGCTAATAATAAAAATATATAGTCAATTAGGACTGGTGTTTGGATGCTAAAATATAGCAAGAAAAACTCCTATAATAAGCAAAAGAGAATCGGAGCCGAGCAACTTAAATTTTTTTTTTTTTTTAACCAGTCAAATTAAAGTTTCTTTTGCTAACGGGTGTTTTGTTTTAAAAAAAATACAGAAAAAATAATAATTGTTATTAATAAAAAAATTATAAGTAAATGAGATGCACAAATTCCAAAAAAAAACTGAAAAAAATGAATAAAAAAGAAAAGAAAGAATTAGGTCTCGAATGTACAATGAAGTTTCAATAATAACATCCTAGTATCATTATCCCACTAAAATAAATTTAATGACTCCAATAAATATCAGTAGCGATAATAAAAGTGGATTATATACATTGTTGTTGGTGATTTTTATTGATATTATTGGTTTTATTTCATTAAAAAAATTTAATAATATAAAAAATATAATTATAAAAGTTTTAGTATATCTTTAAGCCTCATGTTTTTTTTAGTAGAGTTTATGCAGTCCATTTATATGTATTTTTTAAGAAGTTGAACTTTCGACATTTAAAATAATGGTAGTGCGGGTTATGATTTTTATAAAACTATGCTGTTTTCTAAAAAGTAATTCTATGGTTTGCTAAAAATAATAAGAAAGGTAAAATATCTGTTAGCATAATAAATATTTAGATATATTTCAATTATGAAAAATATTTTAAGCAAATGGCATGGAAGGAAATTTTATAAGTATTTTTTTTTTCCTTGTCAGCGTCCTTGTTTTGTTGTATTTATTTTGAAATTTAATAGAATTTGTTTTTTAAAATATTTTTTTATTTGAAATATATTAAAATAAATATTTTTATTATTATTTTAAAAAAAATTATTTTTGACATCAGTACATCAAAATAATAATAAAAAATTAATTTAAAACAAAAATAATTAAAATTTCAATTAAAAAAACAAGTTAAAACTCGATTACAAAGGAGGTCTTTAACCTTGGCCAACATACCTGAACTCCTTTTACCAGCAATTAAGCAATTGACTCTCACATGAATGTGCCATTTGCAAAGCAAACGCTTTCATATATGAAAAATGTGCTTGCACTGTTCCTCATTTGCACTTCTGTTTCGCTTATATATATATATATATATATATATATATGAGTTGTTGTATCTGCAGCATCTGTTAGGTGTGTTGCCATTGAATGTGCCTAACCTTGACTTTGACCATCCACCTTTGTTGAAGAAGATGGCAGCCACCATTGACTCTCATGTGCAGCCTTCTCAATTGTCAAAATTCAGCAGCCATTATTGATGAAAAGGAGCTGGAGTTGGTGCTAGCATTTGCCTATAAAAGAGGCATGTTTTGAGAGCTAAGGTGTGAGAGAACATGAGAATGAAGTGAAGAGAAAGAGGAGAGAAAGAGCTGCTGCCATGGGCAGCAGCCCTGCAGCCATTGCAGCTGCGTGAATAGTGAGTTGAGTTGAGTGGATGTGCCTCCTCCTCCATGTATTTATTGTATCCCTTCTCTATCTATAATAAAATGACTCTCTCCCGTGGATGTAGGCGGTTTTGCCGAACCACGTAAAATATTGTGTCTCAGTGTGCTTATCCCTCCGTTGAGCAATTATCAGTACATCACCGGTCACCGGATTCCGCGCCCAACAATTGGTATCAGAGCATATGGTTTAAGTGATGTTTGATTTTTGCTAAAAAATGAAAGTTGTCAAAATGATGTTTTTACCATCCCACTGTGTAGAGGAGGACGATACGAAGCCACTGGTGAAAACGGCGTCAAAATCGGACGTCGGACATGGCCGCACTCTCCATCACTCTCCGATGAGGTGGCGGGCCACGCGCACAGACGCGCCCCACGCGTGCCACGCGTCTTCTTCACCCGGATGAGTTGACCCGACCCGAATACCAGTTGACCCGACCCATGTGAACAGTATCATGAACAGTGCCATGCAAGGATGACATCAGCATACACAGTCAGCAGCAATTGACTAGTCAACATCCATGTCAGCATATGGGGGACCCACCTGCCACGTCATCAGCCGCGAGCCGAGCCACGTCGAGCCGAGTTGAGTCGAGCCGAGTTGGAGCTGAGCCGAGCCGCGAGCCGAGGGATAGGATCCAGTGTAGCTGATCCTACGTGCATTCGGATCTGAGATTGAATCTGAGCCGTTGTTCAGGCCAGAATTGTGTTGATCAAAACGTAGCCGTCTGAAGTGCGATTTGGATGATTCAAGACATGTTTCCAGCTAATTTGATCATTCCGGATGCAATGGTACGGTCCGATCGTTGAGATTCGAGACCAAAATGGCGGTGGTGAATTATTAAAGAGAGATTGCCCGATCAGGAGGCATCTGAAGGTCATCATGGTGGTCGATGAAGATGATGAAGAAGAAGGTGCACATGTTTGCCCAATTACATGTGCTGAACTATTAAGAGGGGGAAATTTAATGCCTTGAAGGAAGGCAAAATTGGGACACTCAGGACACCCGAGATGTGGACAATTTGAGGTGTAGAGTGAAAATTGACGAAGACCAATATTGACGAATCTAAGCACTAGTAGTCTCGCTAGATGTTGAGAAATCATGTATTAAACCTGTATATTCCAGATCACTTGTAAAGGAAAGCCGCAACAAAGCTAGCAAATGGTTGTATATACGGAGAGACAGTACGATGGATAGATATGGCCTAAGAAGTTCTGTCTAGGAGATTGGGTTTTAAGCGGGACCGTTGTGACCCCTCCAATCTTTCCTGGGAACTTGCTTAGTGGAAGGATTATCCATACGGTACTATTTACGTATATGTGACAGTTTGTTATGAAACTGTTGAAGACTAGTAAGATGACGGCACAAGGGGAACAGTTGAGTTCCGCATGATCAAGGATCTAATGGAGTGGTGATTTCTTCAAAGAAGCTAGATTCGGTGACTGTGATTTCTTGAGGGGAGAATTGATGAAGACCCTGATAATGGAAGAGAAATACAGCAAGGGAATAAAG
Source organism: Populus alba (assembly GCF_005239225.2). Classification (NCBI taxonomy): domain Eukaryota; kingdom Viridiplantae; phylum Streptophyta; class Magnoliopsida; order Malpighiales; family Salicaceae; genus Populus; species Populus alba. The sequence continues at coordinate 5,533,626 of NC_133292.1, forward strand.
ATTGGCACCCTATTTTGACTTGGACAGGTGTTGTGACAGGATGAGCTGCTGTCAAACATAAGCAAGGAATAGGGAGAAATCTGGAGAACAGTAATTGCACGAGGGCACACGAAGATTGTGCAAGAGTACCCGAGGGATCCAACGAGGTACTGTAATGAGACAACAGGTGCAAGGAGAAGAAGTGTTCCCAGATGAAGCTCAGAGCAGAGACTGTTAAAGTTTGTACAACAAAAAGTCTCTTATGCTCTTGATGAAGACAACAGGCGAAGACATTTCCAATGCATGCAAGGATGGAAAGAGAGCTGTTGCAGAGGCACCTAATTGAGGGGGTGCAAACGCCTATGATAAAAGGCGACCGCCTATAAAAGGCGAAGACACCAAAGAGAGTTGGTGTAGGTGGAGCTGTCAAGCAGAAAGGCGTAGAAGCTCCAAACATAGAAATCGAGGTGGAGGATTGCGAGGAGTATACCGCAACTTTCTCTTTCTATGTTATTAGTGGCAGTAATCTCTCCCAAGTCCACATGGTGTTAGAGAATCTTGGAGCCACTGAAGCATCCCAACTGAAGGAGGATGCAACTGCCTATGAAAGACAAAGACACCTCAGGAGAAGGTGTGAGGGCTGTGATAGGAGCCCCGGTTCAAACCGCCGCATGACGACGAGCGGAGACACCTCGGATGGAAGGTGTGAGGGCCATGATATGTGCCCAGATTTCAGACCGCCGCATGACGACGAGCGGAGACACCCGAGGAGAAGGTGTGTGGGCCACGATGTGAGCCCAGTTCAGAACGCCCCAGAGCCGATATGATGGCTAGATATAAGTGGACAGAAGGATAGCCAATGAAGTGGGTATGATGAGTATGGAGACAAATGCAGGATTGACTTTCATGGATATTGCCCCCATGCTAAAGATCAATGAGCTAGAAGACATTTGCCTTGGACAATAAGTGGATGACTTGTGGAGCATTAAGACGCGGCTGCTATGAAGGAGCAGAGGGCATGCGCAGGTTCCGGGAACGAGTTGACTCTTGTCAAGGTGGTGAGCTCGAAGATGGCATTGTAATACTCAGAGTATGAAGAAATATATGGATCAACCTTTAATGGGCTGCCCCCCATGGTTAAAGGTGGAGAGCTACCTGGACTCTTACGACTAAGAGCGAGAGACTCAAGGAGAAGTAAGGCGTGGTTCCTAGGGTGGAACAGAGGGCAGGCGCAACTCCTGGATGAGTAGACTCTTGGAAGAGTGGTGAGCTCGTGATCATATTGAGATACTCAGATAATGACTGTCGCACTTGGAAATAGAAATTTCCGTTTAAGGGGGTGTTGTAAGCCTTGGTGTGAGGCTTGATGAATCATTCCGGACCGAGCATGGTTGATACGCTCGAAGGGGAATGTTGTGTCCCAGAAACAAGCGTTAACACTCTTCAGATGTGAAGTGGCAGACCATCTGGTTGTAGTGATCCTTTTGTGTGAGAAAAGGTGTGCTTTGGTGACTCTGGTGATTGAAAGGTTTGGCGAGTACCTGTAAACTTGGCCGGAGATGCTCTCAGAATGGTAAGCTTGGAAGAGCTGCAGGATGCAAGATTGTGCTGAAGAAGCAAGAGGACAATTGCCCATATAAATGTCAAAGGGGGTGATTGTTAGGTGTGTTGCCATTGAATGTGCCTAACCTTGACTTTGACCATCCACCTTTGTTGAAGAAGATGGCAGCCACCATTGACTCCCATGTGCAGCCTTCTCAATTGTCAAAATTCAGCAGCCATTATTGATGAAAAGGAGCTGGAGTTGGTGCTAGCATTTGCCTATAAAAGAGGCATGTTTTGAGAGCTAAGGTGTGAGAGAACATGAGAATGAAGTGAAGAGAAAGAGGAGAGAAAGAGCTGCTGCCATGGGCAGCAGCCCTGCAGCCATTGCAGCTGCGTGAATAGTGAGTTGAGTTGAGTGGATGTGCCTCCTCCTCCATGTATTTATTGTATCCCTTCTCTATCTATAATAAAATGACTCTCTCCCGTGGATGTAGGCGGTTTTGCCGAACCACGTAAAATATTGTGTCTCA